>NC_133332.1:59992716-60306344 GCF_042186555.1 Aquarana catesbeiana
ACCAGGCAAATTTCCCTGCCCCAGCTGCTGCACCGCCGAAAGAAGTTTGCTCCCAGCCATCCACATGCCCAGCGGTTGAATGCTAGCTTGGCAAAATTGCTAGCACTTCAACTGCTGCCTTTTCAGTTGGTAGACTCTGCCCCTTCCGTGAGTTTGTGGAATGTGCGGTTCCTCAGTGGCAGGTACCCAAACGCCATTTTTTCTCACGGAAGGCGATTCCGGCTCTCTACCGGCATGTGGAAGGCAATGTCCATGCCTCGCTGGACAGGGCGGTCAGCGGTAAGGTGCATATTACCGCTGACTCATGGTCCAGCAGGCATGGACAGGGACGTTACCTAAGTTTCACGGCGCATTGGGTGACTCTGCTGGCAGCTGGGAAGGATGCAGGACAAGGTGCAGTAGTGTTGGAGGTTGTTCCGCCACCACGCCTCCAAAATGCTGATTGTGACACACCTCTCTCCTCCACCCCCCTCCTCTTCTTCTTCCTCCATGGCCTCTTCCTCGGAACCAGCGGTGCTCCGTAGGCGTTCAAGGGGCTACGCAAGTACGCAGGCCAAAAGATGCCATGCGGTGCTTGAGCTGGTGTGCTTGGGGGACAGGAGCCACACTGGGGCAGAGGTTCTGTCAGCTCTGCAGGGGCAGGTTCAGAGGTGGTTGACGCCACGCCAACTTAGGCAGGAATGGTGGTTTGCGACAATGGCACCAACCTCCTCTCTGCCCTCCGACAGGGACAAATGACCCATGTGCCCTGTTTAGGCTCACGTCCTTAACTTGGTGGTGCAGCGGTTCTTGGGCAGGTACCCGGGCTTACAGGATGTCCTGAGGCAGGCCAGGAAAGTCTGTGTGCATTTCCGCCGGTCATATAATGCCAGTGCTCGGCTGACGGACCTCCAAAAGGAGTTTAACCTGCCCAAGAACCGCCTAATCTGTGACATGCCCACCAGGTGGAACTCAACGTTGGCCATGCTGCAGCGGCTGCACACGCAGCAGAGGGCCATCAATGAGTACCTGTGCGACTATGGCACCAGGACAGGGTCAGGGGAGCTTGGTTTTTTTTCCCCACGCCAGTGGGCCATGATCAGGGATGCATGCACTGTCCTGTCACCATTCGAGGAGGCCACGAGGATGGTGAGCAGTGACAGTGCATGCATCAGTGACACTGTCCCCCTTGTCCACCTGTTGGAGCACATGCTGCGTGGAATAATGGACAGGGCACTTGAGGCAGAACAGAGGCAGGAAGAGGAGGACTTCCTTAGCTCTCAAGGCCCCCTTTATCCAGACAGTGTTCCTGCGTGCCCGCCGATCACACAGGAAGGAGGACGAGGAGGAAGAGGAGGAGGAGGAAGATTGTGTCAGTATGGAGGTGGAGCCTGGCACTCAGCATCAGCAGCAGTCTTTAAGGGATCAGTCCCAAGAAACACATGGACTTGTACGTGGCTGGGAGGAGGTGGCTGCGGACCATGTCGTTCTTAGTGACCCAGAGGACTCCGGACCGAATGCCTCAGCAAACCTACACTGCATGGCCTCCCTGATCCTGCAAAGCCTGCGGTAAGGATCCTCGTATTCGTGGTATCAAGGAGAAGGACCAATACTGGCTGGCAACCCTCCTTGATCCACGTTACAAGGGTAAGGTTGCGGACCTTATCTTGCCATCGCAGAGGGAGCAGAGGATGAAACATCTTCGGGAGGCCTTGCAGAAAGGTCTGTGCAACGCGTTCCCAGAGACTGGGAGGTTACAAACTCCTGTTTCTGGACAACGTGTTGCTGAGGCTTCGGTCAGTCAAAGAAGGAGCGGTGGAGAAGGTGGCCATCTGACTGATGCGTTCAGACAATTTTTTGGTCCGCAGCCCCAAGGTATGATCGGTTCCAGCAACCATCGCCAGCGTCTGTTTTACATGGTGCAGGAATACCTAGGGGCAAGATCAGACTTGGACACCTTTCCCACCGAAAATCCTCTGGGTTACTGGGTCTTGAGGATGGATCACTGGCCAGAGCTTGCACAGTATGCAATTGAGCTACTGGCCTGTCCTGCATCCAGCGTTCTTTCGGAACGCACATTCAGTGCTGCTGGAGGCGTGGTAACCGATCACAGGGTGCGTCTGTCCACCGACTCGGTCGATCGGCTGACCTTCATAAAAATGAATGAGTCTTGGATCACCACCAGCTACCAAGCACCTGATGCTGATGTAACCGAATAATTTTTTTTGAAATCTCAGATCCCTTCAAAGACTGCCTATGCTGATGCTGAGTGACTATCCCTGAGTAATTATCCTCTTCCTCCTCAATCATCACGCTGATAGCTTGTAAGAACATTTTTGGTTCTGGGCGCCACCACCAGTGCCTAAGGCACAATTTTTCAGCCCCTGTTTAACAGGGGCGTGTAATTACAATTTTTTGATGTAATACTTTGCAGCAGGGCTCGTTCCTGCATTCCAACTAGAGTGTCTGTGAGGGGTTGCAGTGTTGTGGCACCAGGCACCAGTGCCTAGGGCCCAATTTTTCTGCCCCTGTCTAACAGGGGCGTGTAATTACAATTTTTGATGCAATACTTTGCAGCAGGGCTCGTTCCTGCGTTCCAACTAGAGTGTCTGTGAGGGGTTGCAGTGTTGTGGCACCAGCACCAGTGCCTAAGGCCCAATTTTTCTGCCCCTGTCTAACAGGGGCGTGTAATTACAATTTTTGATGCAATACTTTGCAGCAGGGCTCGTTCCTGCGTTCCAACTAGAGTGTCTGTGAGGGGTTGCAGTGTTGTGGCACCAGCACCAGTGCCTAAGGCCCAATTTTTCTGCCCCTGTCTAACAGGGGCGTGTAATTACAATTTTTGAAGCAATAATTTGCAGCAGGGCTCGTTCCTGCGTTCCAACTAGAGTGTCCTGTGAGGGGTTGCAGTGTTGTGGCACCAGCACCAGTGCCTAAGGCCTAATTTTCAGCTCCTGTTCAACAGGGGCATGTAATTACAATTCTTGATCTAATATTTCACAGCAGGGCCCTGTGAGGGCTTACAGTGTTGTGGCCACAGCAACACCTAAGGCCCAAATTTCTGCTGAGTATATAGGGCAGGACCCTACTTTCAAACATCTAACTTACAAACGACTCTACTTGCAAACGGAAGGAGACAACAGGAAGTGAGATGAAATCTACCCCTAGGAAGGGAAATTCTCTCCTGTAAGAGTTAATATGGGAAAACAAGTTCTCCTTTCCATTGATGCTTTCCAATCCTTGTTCCACAAAAAAACCCAAATTTTCAAAAAACATTTTTCATTGGGACAAAAAAGTGAGGTGAAATCTTCTGAAGAGGAGGAAAGACAGCAAAACAAATGTCACAGGGGTGATAACCCTTCCCTATGTTTTCCAAAAAGCTTAGAAAAGATTTTTTGGCTGGAACTAAACACGTTAAAAATGTTCAAAATTACAAACAGATTCTACTTAAACAACAAACCTACAGTCCCTGTCTTGTTTGCACCGCCTGTATACTGCTGTTCAGAGTATATAGGGCCCTGGTGGCCCAACACCCTTTCCTTATTTTAATTTGGGTGCGGGGTTCCCCTTAATATCCATACAAGACCCAAAGGACTGGTAATGGACTGGGGGGTACCCATGCCGTTTGTCTCACTGATTTTCATCCATATTGCCATGACCCGACATGACATTAAACCCGCAAGCAGTTTTAAATGAGATTTTTTCCTTTAAAAATGACATTTGGTGCAGGGACTGTTCTAAACATGGGAAACACGCGTCACTTTACAGGCATACTATAGACACCCCCCAGGTACGATATTTAAAGAATATTTCACTTTTTTTTTTTTTACTTTAAGCATCATTAAAATCACTGCTCCGAAAAAACGGCCGTTTTTAAAAGTTTTTTTTGCATTGATACATGTCCCCTGGGGTAGGACCCGGGTCCCCAAACCCTTTTTAGGACAATACCATGCAAATTAGCCTTTAAAATGAGCACTTTTGATTTCGAACGTTCGAGTCCCATAGACGTCAATGGGGTTCTAACGTTCGTGCGAACTTTCGGTCCCGTTCGCGGGTTCTGGTGCGAACCGAACCGGGGGGTGTTCGCTCATCCCTACTTCCCATCATAGTCGTCTTTGTGAAGAATGGCCACCATCTCCACCATCTCTTTAAAACTCATATTAGAGGCCTTAAATCTAGGCCTCACAGATTTGGTTGACGTTCCAGCCTCCGGGCTGTCTCCACTACCTGAGGTCGTCAACATGTCAGGTGTCTCCCGCCATTATTTACCCCACTACGCGCCGTAACAAAAAATGGGCGGAGAACATGAGTTAAAATCGAACGTCAGGGGCGGGCGACGCAGGCGGAGTTTCACACATGCGTAGTGTATAAAGAGGGCCCTTGCGCACGTGTCGTACGTACGTTCTGTGCGTCGAATTAGGGGGCGGAGAACATGAGTTAAAATCGAACGTCAGGGGCGGGCGACGCAGGCGGAGTTTCACACATGCGTAGTGTATAAAGAGGGCCCTTGCGCACGTGTCGTACGTACGTTCTGTGCGTCGAATAGGGGGCGGAGAACATGAGTTAATTTCGAACGTCAGGGGGCGGGCGACGCAGGCGGAGTTTCACACATGCGTAGTGTATAAAGAGGGCCCTTGCGCACGTGTCGTACGTACGTTCTGTGCGTCGAATTAGGGGGCGGAGAACATGAGTTAATTTCGAACGTCAGGGGCGGGCGACGCAGGCGGAGTTTCACACATGCGTAGTGTATAAAGAGGGCCCTTGCGCACGTGTCGTACGTACGTTCTGTGCGTCGAATTAGGGTGCGGAGAACATGAGTTAATTTCGAACGTCAGGGGCGGGTGACGCAGGCGGAGTTTCACACATGCGTAGTGTATAAAGAGGGCCCTTGCGCACGTGTCGTACGTACGTTCTGTGCGTAGGTGATAGTGGACCAGGACGTTACAAAACGAAGGTAATTTTAAATATTTTTTTTGGGTTTTATGGTCATGACTTTGTAGCAAGCGGCCTATATGGCTTGATAGATTGATGAGGCCTACATAGGGAGAAGATGATGAGGGGTTAGCAGAAACCTATAATAAGTGTTTTTTGTCTTGTGACTTTATCTTTTCCAGATATAATGAATCCCCTATTTAAGGATCCAGAGTTCCTTACAGCTTTTATTTCTAAATATCGAGAGATGAGGAATTTGTGGGAGGTGAAACACCCTCAGTATTATGCAAAGCATGTGAGGAAGTCAACGCTGGAGAGACTTCTGTCCTTTGTCCAGGCGACCATCCCGGAAGCAACAATGGAGACATTGATCAAGAAAATTGGGGTCTTGAGGAACATGTATAAGAGGGAGCATAAGAAATCCAGGAATCAAGGAGATCAGGAGCATCAGCAGATGATGTTTATGTACCCAGGCTGTGGTACTACAATCAACTCCGTTTTCTTGATGACCAGAATGAAGCCAGGGCATCACTTTCAACCCTTCCCTCCACCCTTCCCTCCACCCTTCCCTCCACCCCAGCAGAGGCTGATGAGGAGCAAGCTGGGTCTTCCATCCTGGATGAACCGGATATGACCATCTGGAGTCAGGTAAATTATTTTAACAAATATTTACTGTACTAATATTAATGATGTTAACTGGATGTTATAATTGTCTAAAATAATTTTGCACTCAAAATTGTGTATACATATCAATTGACAGTAGTGGCTAAATATGTTTGGCACCTGCTTGAAATAATTAGGGTGTCTGATTAGACTCTTTTATTAAAGAGATGTATTCACATTGAATTTGCTATTCATGAGAAGCAAACTGTGTGTCATTGATGAACCCAAAAAAATATACTAAAACTATTGTCCTTTTTTTATACACAGGATGAGTCCATCCAGGAGGAATGTGGGGAAAGTGGCAGGCAGGAGGAGACCGGGCCCATGGACAGCCTGGAGGAGGCCGGATTCACCATCATCCTGGAGGAGGCTGGGCCCAGTGTCAGGCAGGAGGTGGCTGCTCCCAGTGAGGTGGCTGCTCCCAGTGAGGTGGCTGGGCCAAGTGAGGTGGCTGGGCCCAGTAGGAGCCTGACCGAATCCCAAGTGCCTCCCCTCCACCTTCCCAAAAAAAGGGCCAGGAAGGGGATGGTCACACAGGACGCATCCCTGCGCCTCATGCAAGAGGCCACCCGTTTTTTAAGGAGCCCCCCCGAAGTGGAAGAATCCTATGGCTGCTACTTAGCCAGCAGGCTTCTTCAGATGGATTGGGAGCAGCGCCTCATTTGTGAGCGCCTATTTGGGGAAACAATCCATAAGGGGCTGCAGGGCACGCTAACACGAAACACCCAACTACATGAGGCAGCCCCCCCTCCTCCTCCTCCTCCTCCTCCTGCCACAACTGAAACACCAGAGCCACAGCCTCAAAAGAAGGCTACAGGGAAGGCTGCAGGGCAGCGTGGAGGAAAGGCTGCAGGGAAGAGAAGAAAGTGATGACCTGGGTTCAGTCTGGTCTGACAGAAGACGCAGGCTGTTGTAGGACCACAGTCTGGGGACATCTAGATCATCTGCTGGTGCTGTTGATCTCTGGGATTCTTGGACCAGATTGTGCTCCCTCTTATATGGACTCCGCAAGATCCCAATTTTCTTGTACACCGACTTTTGCCAGCGTTGACTTCCTCTTTATTTTATTTTGACCATGAATAAATGGATCTTTTTTGAGTTTAGCAAAAGACTTTATGTGTTTTCTTTTAAATCATTGATTTTACACACAATGTTAAATTAACAAGGGACAACAATCTCATTGAGTTTGAAAAAAACACACCAAAAATACATTACTAATGTTAATAATGTTCAAGTGGTAAGTCTTGAAAATAAAAAAATCTACATAACCAAAAACGGTGCTTTGGGTTAACTTTATCTAAAAACTAAAAAATAATCACTAGAAAAAAAAAATAGAATAATGGGTTCTTTGTGGTAACTTTACAAACCTAAAAAAAAAAAAAAAAAAAAGGGAAAAAGTATTATTAGTATGGAAACATTGTTTTTAAAAAGCATACTATATCATTCATGAGATCAAAGAGAAAAAGAATCCAGAAATCAGTTTGGGAGAACTCTGATTATGAACAGCAAAACACCTTCGTTCTTTAGAGCATTCGTAAAGAAGAAATAAAATGCGCTGCATTCAACGATCACAGATTTTGCAGCGTGATGAATGTGCTACCTACAATACGAACACTAGTTTTACTAGACCGAGTGCTTCCGTTTAGTTTTTGCTTATGAGCATGCGTCGTTTTTTTGTCCGTCGGACTAGCATACAGACGAGCGGACTTCGGGGTCCGTTGTAGTTACGACGTAAAGATTTGAAGCATGTTTCAAATCTAAAGTACGTCGGATTTGAGGCTAAAAAAGTACGTTGAAAGTCCGGAGAAGCCCACACACGATCGGATTACCAGCCAGCTTTAGTCCGTCAGCGTCCGTTGGACTTTTGTAGACGAAAAGTCCGACCGTGTGTATGCGGCATTAGTCTACGAAAGGTTCCTGTGCCAAAGATACCACATTCTTGTGGCTCCAAGGATTACTGATCAGTGGCTTTGACTTCCCATATTATGAAGACCTTGGAGAGACTTGTTTTACATATGTTACATGGTTAGGAATTATTTAGACCCTTTGCAGTTTACCTACAAGCCGAGACTTGGAGTTGAGGATGCTATAATCATCATGTTAAATTACATGTATGGACACCTGGATAAGCCAGGAAGCACTGTGAGGGTCATGGTTTTTTTTACTTTTCCAGTGCTTTTGATACTATCAGGCTGGATCTCTTGAGTGAGAAGCTAGCAGCAATACAGGTTGATGTTTCCCTTGTGTCATGAATTGTAGACTACCTGACAGGAAGACTGCAGTATGTGCGTTTGCAAGACTGTGTGTCAAATAGGGTGATCAGCAATATTGGGGTTCCACAGGGGACAGTTCTCTCTCCCTTTCTTTTTACTGTCTATACCACTGATTTCAGTTACCCGACAACCAGACTTGCCATCTTCACAAGTTTCCTGATGACTCTTCAGTAGTGGGATGTATCAGGGATGGGGAAGAGACTGAGTATAGGACTGTGGGGGAGAACACTTCCACATGGTGTGAGGATAATCATCTGTATCTAAATGTGACAAAAACAAAGGCACTGGTTGTGGATTTGAGTAGCAGGAAGGCACCGGTGACCCCTGTCTCCATCCAAGGAGTGGATGTGGTAGGGAGGTACAAGTATTTGGGGGTGCACATAAAAAGCTGCACTGAAGCAAGAACACTGCCTCTATCTGCCTCTAATCTGCCTCTATTTTTTGAAGAGGCTGAGGACTTTTAACATCTGCTGGATGATGCTGAAGATTAGTGATGGGCCGAATAAGCCCCAGTTCGTTTTGCACCAGAACTTTCGAACATCGCGAAAATACTGAATAATGAACCCCATTGAAGTTTATGGGACCCGAACGTGAAAAATCAAAAGTGTCCAATTTGAAGGGTTATATGCGAGTAATTTGACATACAATGGTTATAGGGGTCCAGGTACTACTCTGGAGGACATCTATCAATGAAAAAAAAGTTTGTAAAAATGTAATTTTCGAAATGAGCAGTGATTTATGGATGCCTAACGTGAAAGCATAAAAATGAAAAATTCCTTTCAATATAGTGCCTGGAGGGGGGGGGGGGTGTCTCCTTAGCCTACCTGTAAAGTGGCACATCCTTACTATATATAGAAGCTGCTGCAGAAATAATTGCTTTTATAAGGCCAAAACAATGACATTTTCCCTGCAAGCTTTTTTTTTTTTGTCAGCATTGGCTTTTGTGTGGCTTTCAGGTGCTCTTGCCAACGGGCTGATTGGTGGGAGGTTAAATGCCTTATCAAGCATGTGGCACCCAAATGGCTGGTGTTTTTGCCATGCTTAATGTGCTTGAGACAAAGTTTACAAATTGCAACAGTGCGATCAGCTGCACATGTGCTAAAAAAAGGCCCAGGCAGCTGAGCTGTGGGAAGTGGGCCGGGAGATAACAGCTCTACAATGTGATGGAATAGGGTGGCTGCTCTCTACTCTTCCATGATGGCTGCCTTATTGGGGTTGTGCCTCACCCTCACTTTCATCCTCTTCTCTATCTGGCACCCAAGTCGAGTCAGTGACCTCATCATTATCATTTCCTCCAACCCCATTACCACTGGAGACAACTTGGCAATATGCTGTGGCTGGGGAAACATGAATACCAATTTGTGTACCAGCATTCTCCCCTCTCTGTAGGCTCATGTTCCTGCCTTCCTCAACCTCAGAACCAACATCTGAATCTAGTAATCGCTGTGTATTATCAAGGCGCAAGTGGCTGATGCTTTGTTCAAAGAACTCTGCTGACTCCTCCATGCCTGATGCTGGGGCTATGGCAGGAAAAGCTGTGGACAAGGAGGCAGATTGCAGGGGACTGTGCACTAGTCTCTGCTTGGGTGACGGAGGATGAGGAGGATGAGGACGGTTTAGTAAGCCAGTCCACCACCTCCTCTGCATGCTGTGGCTGGATAGCATGGGCAACATCCTGATACCCTGCCTGAGGACTGAACACATCCACCTTTGCCTGTGGACACATACGCTGCTGGCCCCCTTACAGTACCATGGGAACGTCTGCCTCTCCTTGTTGTCCTCCCAGACATGATGGGGGGGTGCTTATTAACAAAATATAATAAAGATGTGTAAATGTGTACGTGGATGCACTTTAATCAATGGAAAGTGGTGTTTGGTGCACTTTAATTAGAGTATTCACTACACAGATACACTGCACAGATACACTATAATATACTGCAATATACTGCATCAAACGTGCAGTAACACGCAGAAATATATGGCATTAAACTTGCAGTAACGCACAGTAGGCATGTGCACTCCGTTTCGTTCTGAATCGAAATTCGGACAAATTTTTCATTATTCGGAAATTCGGATGCATCCAAATTTCCAAATTACAAAAGTAAAGAATTTAAACGAATCCGAAAAAAAACAAACGAATTCGAAAACATATTCGAATAGAATTCGAAGACAAATTTGAATCGAATTAGAAAACAAATTCGAATAGAATTCGAAAAAAATAGAAAACGTTTTTTTTTTAAAAAAAACAATCAGATAGAATATAAAATAATAAAGCAATAGAATATATATATATATATATATATATATATATATATATATATATATATATATATATATATATATATATATATATATATATAATTTTTTTTATTATTCTCTTCTATTGTTTTTTATGCTTTTCTTTTCTATTATTTTATATTCTATAATAGTCTTTTCAATTCAAATTCATTCTATACGAAATTCGAATTTCGAAACGTGGCTTCTGAAGTTTGAATTTCATATAGAATGAATTCGAATTTGAATAGAAAAGATTAGAACAGAAAAGAATAGACTAGAAAAACAATAGAAGAAAATATAATATATATATATTATATTTTCTTCTATTCTGTTCTATTGTTTTTCTAGTCTATTCTTTTCTATTATTTTCTATTCTATTCTAATCTTTTATATTCAAATTTGATTTCGGTCTATATGAAATTCGAATTTTTGAAGATGTTTTATATATATATATATATATATATATATATATATATATATATATATATATATATATATATAATTTTCTATTCTGTTTCATTGTTTTTCTATACTATTCTTTTCTATTCTATTCTAAACTTTTCTATTCGAATTTGAATTCATTCTATACGAAATTTGAATTTCGGAAGATGGCTTCTGAAAGTGGAATTTCGTATAGAATGAATTCAAATTTGAATAGAAAAGATTAGAATAGAAAATACTAGACTAGACAAACAATAGAACAGAACAGAATAAAATATAATATATATATTTTATTCTATTCTGTTCTATTGTTTTTCTAGTCTTTTCTTTTATACTCTGTTCTAATCTTTTCTATTCAAATTCAAATTCATTCTATACGAAATTCTAATTTTAGAAGCCATCTTCCGAAATTCGAATTTCGCATAGAATTAATTGAAATTTGAGTAGAAAAGTTTAGAATAGAATAGAAAAGAATAGCATAGAAAAACAATGGAACAGAATAGAAAAAAAATATATAATATATATATATATATATATATATATATATATATATATATATATATATATATATATATATATATAAATATATATATATATATATATATAAATATATATATATATATATATATAAAACCATCTTCCAAAATTGGAATTTGGTACAGAATGAATTTGAATTTGAATAGAAAAGATTAGAATACAATATATTATATTTTTTTCTATTCTGTTCTATTGTTTTTCTATGCTATTCCTTTATACTTTCTATTCTATCCTAATCTTTTCTATTGGAATTCGATTTCATTCTATACGAATTTCAAATTTCGCAAAATGGTTATATATAGTTTACTTTTTCAAATTCAGTTATTGTTTTTTTCGAATGCGATAGAATTCTTTTGAATTTTATAGTTTTTTTCGAATGTGGTAGAAATTTTTCGAATTTGACAGTTTTTTTCGAATGTGGTAGAATTTTTTCGAATTTGATAGTTTTTTTCAAATGTGGTAGAATATTTTCGAATTTGATAGTTTTTTTGGAATGTGGTAAATTTTTTTCGAATTTGACAGTTTTTTTGGAATGTGGTAGAATTTTTTGGAATTTGACAGTTTTTTTCGAACGTGGTAGAATTTTTTTTGGAATGTGGTAGAATTTTTTCGAATTTGACAGTTTTTTTTCTAATGTTTTAGAATTTTTTCGAATTTGACAGTTTTTTTCGAATGTGGTAGAATTTTTTCGAATTTGATAGTTTTTTTCGAATGTGGTAGAATTTTTTCGAATTTGACAGTTTTTTTTCGAATACGGTCAAATTTTTTCAAATGCGGTCGAATTTTTTCGAATTCGAATACGAAACGAATTCCAAAAATGAATGTAACGAATGCAACCAATTTAACTAAATGAATTTAGTTAAATAACGAATCGAAACTAAACTAAAGTAAACACATTTTTTCATCCTGCACACGTCTACTCGGGAGCCAGGTGAAGGAAAGAGGTGGAAGGTGCGTGATCTGGCGCTTTGATCAAATTGATACAGTCTCTTTTATGTTGGTCTACCAAATAGTACAGATTTCTTCTGTTGTTCTACAAGGCTCTGATGAAGAGGGAACCCCTCGAAATGCGTCAGCCACCTTTTAGCACTTGCCCTTGCATGGGCATGTCTAATTTCTAAAATTTTAATGTGTATATTTTGTAACCCTGTTTTTATGAATAAGTAGCTACTTTTTGTATGCATTTATTTGTTTCTGTATATAAATAAACTGTATCAATTTGATCAAAGCGCCAGATCACACTCCTTCCACCTCTTTCCTTCACCTGGCTCTCTTCGGACCACCCCTGGTCAGCTTAGGCAGCGGGACATGCATGATCATCTTTTAATTCCCTCCCTTTGAAAGTACTACCACTCTATACTAGCAACGCCTTCACAAGCGCAGGAGAAATTCTTTCTTCGTTTATATTTTTGTAGCCACTGGGGAGCCATAGTCCGGGTTTTTGGGGCGGGTGGGGCCCCCCGCAGTGGCGTAACTCCAGGGCCCGGTCGCAAGTGCAACCTTTGCAACCCTGGTAGTTCCACCACTGCACGTGTTTATGTCCTAGTTGAGAAATCCTACATCAGTTCCACTGCATCTCTGACATTTTAAAACAAAAAAATTGGTCCATTTTAACAGGTATTTTATTACATATTTTGAAGTGTTTTAAATATAGCAAACCATTCCTTGGCCTAACAGTTCCTACAATAATGTTACCTGAGAGCTATCCCACACAATCATGGTGTGCAGAGACAGATTCCAGCCAAATAATGTTCCTGGTTAGAAATAAATTTAGAAACCGAGCAGGTGGTGTGACGCAGGCAATTTGTGTTTATAGAACTTTATAGAGGGAACCCTGAAAGTCCATATTACATTATTTTTAAAAATTGTAAAGTGATAGATGCCTTTGAACATAAACACCATATCCAATAACAATGGTCCCTCAGCGAGGCACAGCCAACATCTCATAGTCGTGAGGTCTGGAAGCATTGCTGTTGGGCTCGGGTGTAATTTCTATGTGCTTTCTGTCCATGGTGGGTTTCAGAGTAAACCTTTGAAGAATGGTTGTAAAAAAAAGGAAGAGTTCCATGCGAGCCAGACCCTCCCCCAAACACACACGTTTTCCTAGAAAAGGGGAGAGAAAATACATCAAAAACTACTACTAACAGCGTGCAATTGTTAAAGTCTTAGGTATTTGGATTAAGGGCATTGGATACCCTATACGCAGCCCAACAATGGTGCCCCCATTGACCCTTCTATTAATTTACTGACCTGATATTAAGGGGTTATTTACTCAAACCAGAGGGTGCAAAATTTCGTGCAGCTCTGCAAAAAAGCCAATTAGCTTCTAGGTTTTATTGTCAACGCTTAATTGAACAAGCTTAGGTTAAAAGCTGATTGGCTGCCACGCACAGCTTCACCAGATTTTGCACTCTCCCGTTTTAGTAAATCAACCCCTAAGTCTCAATGAGTGTTGAAAGTGAAATGAAAAGTGTTCAAATGTATAAGCCTTCTTAGAAACCTCCAACCAATAGACAAAGGTAGACAAGCCCTATAGAAGTCTACAGGACTGTAATGTGCTCATGTGGAATAAATTTGAGCGGCACCCACACTTGAGACGTGAAGAGATGCTTTATTCAGTACAAAATAAAGGTTATTTTTCGACCTCCATGCTCACGCATTTCAGCCCTGTGTGGTGCTTAATCATAGCAATCAGAGCATACTACACAGATCCTTTTTAAAAGCTTCCCTGTCAATCAGTGACTGAATAAACAGGTGTAAGCTATTCCAGACACAGAGAGGCAGGTAAAATACAAACATTATACAAAGTTGCAGTAATATCATTACAAACATATCAAATAAAGATACATAACAGAAATAATTCAAGAGCCCCAGGCATGGTGTTCAAACTCACAAGACAACAAGTTTAGGGAGTTTATATGAGTTTATGGATCCGTCATGCCTCACACTCTTCTTGAGGAAGACATGAGACTTGTGACGAAACGTGTTGGGGGAAGAGTCTGTGACGTCATCACCCCAGACAAGAAGTGAACTGATAACTTGGTATAGTGTGATGCTGATGTTTGAATGATCTTAAGGGGGCAACGCACCTTTATCTCTGTGAAACTGCATATCTATGTGCACAGATTGCAGTGCATTTGTGCAATGTGAGTGCATTTTAATATATTTTAATACATTTTAAGATTTTAATACAGTAAAGCACTATGATGGCTTGCTTTTAATCCTCTCTGAGCACACATCTGAAAGTTGAAGACCACTTACCTGATAGTGAGGTTTTTCATATGAGGAGGAGTGTTGGTGAATTTGGAAATTTTATAAGCCACTGGATATTATCCCCAGAGGGGGAAGGCGTATATTGACCTGTGGACAGGTCTGAAGGTGAACATATATGTGGACTGGTGGTGATTCACAAGGTGTTTGAGGTGAAGTACACAGGAGGATACAAGTGTTTGGATTTCTACTGGCCACACGGACATTTGTGGATCTCCCAATAATATTGATGCACAAAATACTGTAATATTGTTTTTCACTATCATTTTGTATGTTATATGTAAATGTATTTGTGTGCATATTTTGTGTTATTGTGAACTTGTCTTTATTTAGGGATCCTCGCCATTATTCATAAGGGTTTTACCTTTATTTCACTACAAGTTTACACATTCTTTTTATTTAATTCATTTTGTAATTTTAGTAGTAACTTTACACCATTCCACAGAGTTTATTGATCATTGGATATGTTAATACTGGAGATCCCATGGGGGGGGTTACACCATTGTTGTTATAGTGTAAGAAAGGTAGCGCTTCACAACTTTGCATATGCCTCACACTCTATCAACTTCCTGTAGCAATAGCGGTCTCTCACACGTTTTTTGTCATCTCTAAATTTTGAAACCACTTGCTTCCCAAGCACTTCTCTCCTACATGTAAAAATCATATTTTTTTGCTAGAAAATTACTTAGAACCCCAAAACTTTATATATTTTTTTAGAGCTAAAAAACGAAAAAACTGAGTTACAAAAGGAGGTCTAGCACTAAAATTACTGCTCTTGCTATAATGTTTGTGGTGATAACTCACATGTGTGGTGCAATCACCATTTACATATGCGTGCGGGACAGACATGTGTGTTTCCCTTTGTGTGCAAGCACGAGGGTGGGGGCGCTAAAAAAAAAGTTTATTATTACTTACAGTATTTTATTTTATTTATTTTATTCTACACTGTCTCTTTCATTTTTTATTTTTTTTTATCGCTTTTATTGCTGTCACAAGGAATGTAAACATCCCTTGTGACAACAATCAGCAGTGACCCCAAATGTCTCCTCTGATCTTAAAGTGGTTGTCAGGGCAGAAGGTTTTTTATACCTTAAAAGAGAAGTATGGGTTTCTTTTTTTTTTCCCTATTCATACTTACCTAGGTGGATGCAGGATCTGTCCCCCGACGCCTCTGCACTGAAAACCGAGCAATCGAACATCGCTGATCACTCGCTTTTCAGAGCTTCATGAGCAGAGAGCCGTAGACTGTTAGTCACAGCTCTCTGCTTATTTCCCCCCACGCTCAATGGAGCGCTGAGCTGTGGAGGGGGCGGAGCGGGCCATCTCAGCCTCTCAGCAGCTCGCTGAGAGGCTGACATGGGTGTCAGTCCAGGCACCTGGCAGATCTAGACTTCCATTGTCAGGATGACGCAGTGCCTGGACTGATATCTGTGATGTCAGCTCTGCTGAAAATGGGTCACAGGAGTGCAAAACGAATTGCACTTGTGTGATCCATGGGAGAGGTACAGCCAAACATGCTTTGCTGGACTTCTCCTTTAATACATTCTATGACTTAAGATAAAAAGCCTTCTGTGTGCAGCAGCCCGTCTAATACTTACCTGAGGTCCATCTAGATCTGTGATGTTGCAGGAATGTCTCGGCTGCCCTGGACTCTCCTCATTATTGGCTGAGACAGCAGAGCCACTGATGTCAATCAAAGTCAGTCAGCCAATGAGGAGAGAAATGGGGCAGGGCCAGGTTACAGCTCCATGTCTGAATGGGCACAAGGAGCTGTGGCTCGGCTCGGGTGCCCCCATAAGAAGCTGCTTGCATGTTGGGGCATGCAACAGGAGGGAGGGGCCAGGAGCACCATAGAGGGACATGAGAAGAGGAGGATATGGGCTTCTCTGTGCAAAACCACTGCACAGAACAGGTAAGTTTAACATGTTTGTTATTTTTAGCTTAAAAAACCCAAGACTTTAGTATCACTTTAACAACACCAAGTGGAATCGACTGGATATTGGAAAATTATTAGCTAAACTTGTAAGTAACTAAAACATAGTACCTGCAGAAAACGCCATGAAGGCGTCACTCTTCTTAAAAGTGCCATTCTCATTAAGAAAATGTCCAGGGTCAAATGTATCAGGGTTTTTGAACTGTTTGGGATCCTTCAAGACAGAAGTTAAGACTGGAAAAACCAAAGTTCCCTAAAATTGTTAAAAAAAATTAAATTTGTTAACTGGAAACAAACATTAAGGAAGCCTTAAAATGAAGGGAGTATTATAAGGCCTGGAAGGAATGAAGACTATAGTTTAGGATATTACATTTTTTTAGTTATTCCAACTCTAGGTTCAACATGAAAATAATTTGTAGAGGGGCCCCAAGGGTTAAAAGCTTGTTAAGTCTGGGGGGTTACAGAATAGGCAATGTTACTTACATGATGGCCAGTTCCAGTGCTTTCTTCCTCTCGCCAAAAGCTCTGATATGTGTACAGAACCTCTGCAATATTATATACAATGCAAAGCTTTTAACTCTGTGTTGTACGTGGTGGGGGGCGAGCATGGAGGTAGCAGCTTACAGAAGAGGATGTGGTGGACTAGTTGAAAGGAATGAAGGAATTTGCTAAAACAGGAAGTGGGTAAGTAATATAGCCTCTTCTGCAACCCCAAGACTTAATGAGCATTTTACCCTTGCAGTGTGGGGGAACCCACTGCAAGATGACAGAATACAAAGCTCCCTATGAATGGCTGGTGTTCTGGGTGTGAGACAGGAAGTCTCTGCCTCACAGCCAGAATCCAGCACTGTGTACTGTATGTAGCTAAAGCTATATACAGTACATAGAGTGCTTAGAGCCAGTGCAGCACTTAGTGAAGGAAATAGTTTGTTTGGACCAGCTTGGTCCAAACTAACTATTTAAAGTCACAGGAAACCCGGAGGTCAGCTTTAAAGGCTAAGATCACCCTTTCCAGAAAATAGCATATGAAGTCAGGGGGCCCCAGCAGAAAAACTGTGCAGCTTTGTAGAACATTCATTACGTTTATTGTCATACCTGTAGGCCCATTAGGCTCCCCTGGAATCCTGGTCAAAATCACCCAGTTAACAATCCCCAACCAAGGGTTTTTGTGTCCTAACAACAAGGCAGGACATGGGGATTGCTTACTGGGAGTTTTTGGCCAGGCCTCCAGGGGACACAAATGGGCTACAGGTATGACAATACAATTAATGAACATATTACAAAGCTGCACAGTTTTATATTACCTACTGGGGCCCCTTTACTGTATAGACTATATTCTGGAAAAGGGGAACTTTGCCTTTAACCTACAAAACAAATTTTCTTCTGTTTAGATATGCCAGTGAGCTACATTGTGAATGTTTGGTATTCCCAATTAGGTTCCGGTTAACTGGTGAGATCCAGCGAGGATCCTACATTTAAAGTTTATCTGAAACCAAAACCTTTTTTGGAGCAAGGAATGGTTAATAACCCTGTCAAATGTTTGTCTGGATCCCATTGGCAGATTTCCCCCTAAAATTCTGCCTTGAGACACAACAAAAAGTAAGACAAGATCTTTCCAAATTAAGAGAAGTCCTCTCTTAGACAGTTTTCGTGAGAACAAGTGTTCTCATTGGAAGACTTCCCTCTATTCCTAACCAGTGACAACCAAACTCTGGAAGATAGAAGTTCTAGCCTCGCATGATGTAAAGGTTCCTAATGAAGATGAAGTACATTCCCTTTACTTATAAGGTGCTAGCTTCATAAGAAATATTACTACAACCAATTTACCTTTAAATACTATTGTCCCCCCCCCCCCCAGATAAACAATGTCAGTAGAGTTTGGCACCTTTGCTTATCTCCTCCATGTCCCATCTTCGTTCATGATCTACTTGGTTGCAGGAGCTCACATTGCAGGACTATGGTGCCTGTGCATCATTCATTAAGATTTCTTGCCCCTGAAGGCAGTTGAACCCTGCTTGTCCTACTGCCCTATAATGACTATGCTTACAGTGGTCGATTGGTGGTGCTGAAACCTTGAGGTAATGTTCTGTGACAATTTATTACTCAGATTCTTTTGTAAATATTATAGGTATGCTGTCCCTCTAGGACATGTGGATTTTGGTACGCAGCTTCCAGGCACTCAAGGAATTAACATGATCTGCTTGGATAGTAGAAGGATAGAAGGCTATATTTGAATCTGGGAATTAAAATGCCACACCAAAATGTATGAGTACCCAAAAAAGTTTTATTCCAAACATAAATAGGATTCTATTCATGTTTGGAATAAAACTTTATGACTTTAATGATGATGGACATCCTTAGGGTGACTAAAGGCAGCTCAATATTTTCAAGTGAACATAAGAATTTTAAAAAAAACTTGCAAAAACTGGCTAGCTTCTTAATAGCAACGAGGCGATAACAAGTGCCTCTTGTGTGCAGACGCACATACTATTGCAAATACAGCTGATCCTTCACTTTAGTGTGCAACAAAGAAAAGGATAACAGTTTTATATGCACTATTGTTAGTGCTGGCTAAGTGGCACAGTAGGTCCTGGCATTGGAATGACTTGTGTGAAGGTAGTAAGATATTTTACCTCCAAACCTATAATCCTAATACCATGTACACATGACCGGACTTTTCGACCGAACTGACCTGACGGAACAAATCCGTCGGACAATCCGACCGTGTGTGGGCTTCATCGGACCTTTTCGTTCGAAAATCAGACGGACTTTAGATTTAAAACATGTTTCAAATCTTTCCGACGGATTCGAGTCCGGTCGAAAAATCAGTTCGTCTGTATGCTAGTCCGACGGATGAAAACCAACGCTAGGGCAGCTATTGGCTACTGGCTCTGAACTTCCTTATTTTAGTCCGGTCGTACGTCATCATGGTCGAATCTGTCGGACTTTGGTGTGATTGTGTGTGGACAAGTCCGATTCGACGAAAGTCCGTCGGAAGTCCGTCGAAAGTCCGTCGAAAAGTCAGATAGGATTCAGTCCGTCGAAAGTCCAGTCGTGTGTACACAGCATAAGAGAGATACTTTACATTCACTATCAGACTTAGGTCTGATGGAATCACATACTAGATAGACAGACAAAACACAGAGACATCTCAAACCATCTTAAAACTCTGAGAAGAGCACCTTTGGAATGTGATATCCTCTAAAGGTGGTGTCCCTGCTGGCTGCATGGGGTACTCCTGCTGGTACAATATCGGCAAATCTCTGGATCTCATGAATGACGGCATCTGTATATGGCATCTTACTCTTGTCCTCCACTGATGGACAGCGATCACTGCCTATTACATTGTCAATCTCTTTATGGATCCTCTCTGAAGAACACAAAAAGAGAACAGAGTGAAAAATGTAAGTTGTTGTCACATCTGTATTTATTCCTTTATATGATATTAGTGATATTCATACATTGGAAATCATTTGTGTGTAATTTGACACATGCAGCAAAGCCTACCAACATGAATGAGCCCCCAAAGGTGATGTCGCACAATACATTTTCATATTTTAAATTTGTAGAGTTTTCCCCAAGTTAAGCTATTCTGCTACATTTCAGAGCAGGCTCAATAGGAGTCACTCTCCCCTGTCACACAATCATAGGCATTGTTTTTAAACAACTCTATAAGCACAATTTTCTACAAAAATATTAATTGCAGCCATGCATTTGTTGAAAGATAAAGGATGAATTTCTAAGCAGTTCCAGGTAAAAAGTGAAAATGTTCAGTGGACTCAGTAAACAGAGCAACAATGCTAAAGCTAGAAAATTCACTAATTTTCACCCTGATCTGACTATTATGTAATCTTCTGCAGCATATACATACACAGATCCTTAGAGGGTCAGTTTAGAGCATTTTACTAGGGGCCAGTGCTGTGTAACTTCCTCTCTCCAATTCAGTCATCACCAATCATTGTTGGCATAATTATCATTCATGGGACCCCATCTAAAAATTTGATGACCCCCTAGTGACATCCGGCTATGAAAATTAGTACAGTGGTGTAATCGATCCATAAATAATGTAAAAATCAAGGACAGGTAGCAGGAAATCTGTTAATATAGTCAGTAAACTACTAAAGACTAGTACTATGAATAGAAGTTGCCAAAGAAGAGCAGCAGTGTAGGTAGTTCACTTTTAACCTAGTATACCCCTGTATACTGCTGCTCTGGTACACCACACTGCTCTCACAGGCAGCAGGGGCTGGGCTACTAACGCTGCTGCTGGGCTGTTTGTGTGTAGCCCAAGTACACTTACCCACCACCCAGGATCACAGACAGGTGGAGGAAACTGGGCTGCTATAGAACAGATTTAACATCCAAATTGTTTTATTAATTCCATTAGCCTCACCAAGGATCGAACCGTGTCACCCAGAAATAATAGGGCATTGTCAGCATATAATGCTATCTTTTCCTCCCTTTGCCCCCCCCTGGAACCCCACTATATCAGGTGATTGGGCTCAATTTCCAAAGCAAAAAGGAGGGGGCAGCCCTATATGGTCCCCCTATATAAGTTAAATGAGTCTGAAAGGACGTTGTTGATTCTAAGTCTAGCTGTAGGCTAATGATATAGAACGCAAATCCAGGAACAAAACCTAGGACCCATGCCAAAGGCTAAAAGTGTCTCTCACAGGTTATCCCATTTAACACTATCAAACACCTTATGGGCATCTAGTGAAAGTATTGCTCTATGTCCTGAGTTGTCTACAGGGAGCTGCAAATTCAAAAATAAGTTGAATTTGCAGTCTGATATTAGTGGCCATAGCCCATAAGGGTATAAAGCCTGACTGTTCCGTGTGGACCAAGTCCAGTACACATTTGGACAATCAATTTGCCAGAACTCTTGCAAGTACTTTAACATCAGACTTTAAAAGAAATATCGGCCAATACGACTCAGCAGTGGATCTCCCCCAGGTTTTGGTAGGACCACTATGGTGGCATCACACATTGAGGTTGGGAGTTGGTTTTGGCGGTATACGCCTACTCAAATACTCTGAAAAGCTCAGGCAAAAGAACCCTACCATAGCATTTATAGACTTCACATGGTAAGTCATCTGGCTCCGGGGCTTTGTTGATTTGCATTTGGGATATCACAAGTTCCAATTCCTCCAGGGTCAGCGGTGCATCCAGCCAAAGCTTATGTTTGGGGAGCTGTAGGCTAGACAAGAATTCTCCAATTCTCCAGGCTGAGTGTCAGTGTCTCCATGTGAGCCGGTGGTGACTGGGGGTGTGCTCCACTATCTAAATGTTGTGCAGGCATATCTCTCCAGCTTGCTTGCAATGTCGCATGAGCAGTCTCTGGATGGGCTGATCCCACCTGCTGATCTGGGATGTTCATCCTTCTTTCCCAACCTCGTAATAGCAGAGCCATTATAGTCAGAGCTAGCAGGTGTCTTGCTGTACCTGCTGCATGTTTCTCAGCCTGATAGTGTGTGTGTGGGAGTCCCGACGCCCCAGGATACCCGCTGTATAGGAGGTAAGTGGCGAGAGTTCTCAAAAGACATGTCTGGCTACATCTGAGTCTTAGCCACACCCCCCCCTTCATGTTTTAATCAGAGAGAGAAATATGTAAGAGATTTTCCTGGACCCATACGACCAAAGAAAATTGATAAACTCTGCTTTGACTAAACCGAAGAAGGTCTTAAGAATATAAACCAGGAAAATCTGTAATAGCTACAAAAGTCTTTTTGAGAATATTCATTTTTAATGTTAGGTAGGCACACTTGACCTCCTTCCAACCTGCTTCCTGTGAGTTTTGCACACCCAAAAGGATGAAAAAAAACATTTGAAGTAAAAAGAAGCCCATCAACACAGGCCCTCCTTCATCAGGCATCCTTACGGTTGTGTTAGGAACAGATGGTGTTACCTTGAATCTCAGGGTATTTGAGTAGAATCAGGAAGCCATATCTCAGGGTCATACTTGTTGTCTCAGTCCCAGCAAAGAACAGGTCATTTACTGTTCCTCGTAAGTTTTCATTATGGAATTCTGTTTTTGGGTTGTTCTTTTCCTAAAAAAAATATTTTCATAAAAAAAAATGTTAGCAGCCAAACACAACATATGGCTACCGCAATCAACACAAATTTAGTAAATATCTTTTTACTATCCAGTGCCCACTAATAATAAATGGTTCTCCCACTCTGAAACATACTATTTTTTGATTTTCGTCTGCATATTGGTGGAGAATCAGAGTTGAAAGAAGCTTCTCCTCCTCTTTCCCTTTTCACAGGAGTTTGGACAGCTGCCATTTGGCAGAGGCACTGGACTAATCAGGCAGCTTTTACTATAATGCTCACATATTAATAAGCAGGAGTATCATTTACAGCTTCAAATGTTCTTAAAATGTGCAACAGAGCCACTGTATGTATAAATTATATATAAAGCTGATGGTCAGCAAGTTATGTACGTCCACACATGAAGTCCCACCACTGGGCCCCTAGAATAAATACACCTTAGCAGTAAAGCTGCCACTTTAAGTAATATAAACAATGTGAGCAGTACTTTAACCCCTATCGGAACTAGATAGTGGAAAATAGTGGCGCTTAAATCACAATATGACAGTGACAAAAAGTAACTTCATATACATTAATTACTATTCAAAAGTTAATGTACTGCAATATAAACACCCTGTGACAAGTAAAAAAATTACTATTAAAAAAAGTCTGTACAATAAATCCAGTGTTTTGAATTTCTGCAGTGTCTTCTTATTCATCCACCACACCAATATGTGCAAGTAATTCCACTCTCTTTAGAAAACGCACTCACCAACTTTAAATGCCTTACACTCTCGTGCTTGGCTTAAACACTTTCAACCACACAAGAAGGGTTAAATGAGCTCCAATATCCGATTGCAAATGATTGCAGTACAGCCACGCCCTGACATGTTTTGTCATTCCGACTTTAATCATGGGATTGGCTGTATAGCACGACAATCACTCCTCTTATACCCTCCACATAAATGAGGGACGGGTGAGAGCGAGATTTTGTCTGCACACCTCGGGTCCGCCGTGACCACTAAACACCGCTGCTATTTTAGAAGATTTGCTGTGTTTTTATCTGCTTACGTTGAAATATATTTGATGTGAGTGTAATCATTGAAGATTGCACATTATTTTAATTAAACTGGTTTTACGTTATCACACTATTTGGAGCACTTTATTATCATTTACATGTGGCGAGATCCTGATTGATGTTCACGGCTGGATATTGGAGCTCATTTAACCCTTCTTGTGTGGTTGAAAGCGTTTAAGCCAAGCACGAGACTGTAAGGCATTTTAAAGTTGGTGGGTGCGTTTTCTAAAGGGAGCGGAATCACTTGCACATATTGGTGTGGTGGATGAATAAGAAGACACTGCAGAAATTAAAAATACTGGATTTATTATATGGACTTTTTTTAATAGTAATTTTTTCACTTGTCACAGGGTGTTTATATTGCAGTACATTAACTTTTGTATAGTAATTAATGTATATGAAGTTATTTTTTGTCACTGTCATATTGTGATTTAAGCGCCACTATTTTTCACTATCTAGTTCCGATAGGGGTTAAAATACTGCTCACAATGTATACGTTATAGTTTATAGAATTTGGCACTTTTGTATTTTTCTTACAAACCATGCAGTAACAGATGAATTATCCTGTAAAACATAAATTGCATTAGAAAAGAGGTCAGACTCTAGACCAAGAAATGAAAACAAACTCACCTCTTCCATTTTAATGAGAAAGCAATCTATTAAGTCACGAGGGCAGTTCACATCCAATGTCTCCTTGTGAGGTTCCACCCTATCCTGTAGAAACTTCTCAATCTTTTCAAAATAATAGAAAATTTTCTGGTGGGGGCCAGGGAGACGGCTCATTAAGGTTGGGAACATATTAAGAAGCTGAAACAAATGTTTAATTTAGGCATTAAATAATGATTAATACATGTCATACAATTTTTCGTAATACAGTACATTTTATAATAAAATACTGAACTTTATCACAACAGGTCTCCAATATTCTGAGTTTTCCTATCATTTACTAACCTACAATTATTCTTTGAAAAAGTTCTCAGGCTGGAACTCAAACTCATTTGTATACACAGACATATTTTTCTTTAAAAGTCCTTTTTTAACAGAGCAAGAAAATGCTTTCCCCAGGGCATCATAGTGCTTTTTGCACTCTGTGTCTAAAGTTGACACTTAATTTATAGAATGCAGATTATGTGTGAATCCTGCAGTTTAATATGGAGTGTTCTCTCCATAATGATATAGAGAACACTGAGGTTAGGAGGAGAGACCTTTCACATGACCTATCAAAGTCATAGGACAGGATTCCTCCTTGCACTTTTTAGACTCAGTAGAGCTATGATTGCTTCTCAGTCCTGAAGCAACCTTTTCTGTTGATCATGGTGGCCCAGGAGCATATCTATCACAAGGCAAATAAGGCGCTTGTCTTGAGCGGCATTTTTCAGGAGGGGAGGGTAGCCCCCAGGCAGAAGGGACACCACGAGCATGGGCGTAGCATCAGGGGTTGCAATAGCGACCCCACACATGCTCAAGGGGTCCGTGCAGCCTCCCTGTCACTTGGGTTTCCATCTACTCAGCAGGAGTTGCCAACCCCAGAAAGCGTGCAGGACATTAACAAAACAATCTGGAAGTGTGGCTGGCTACACAGGAGTGTCCCGCCTGCCTCCATTCCTGCCCTCCTCCCTCTGCAAGCAGTGTTGAGGATGCCTGGATCTAGGGGGCGGTGCATCGCTCCCCCCTCCCTTGAAGGCTGTTCCCGGGTCAGTAAGCTCCTCAGCCATCCTCGGACTGCACTCAGTCTAACACAGGACATGCAGCAGGGCTACTCCTACCTACGCTGGACACAGCTGAGATTTTTGTACAGACATTCTGCAGAGTGTGTAGCTGGGTGTTTGTAGTTCTGACCCATGAAATCCTCAGATCAGAAAGGCAACAGAGCTGCAGTAGCCAGTTACACACTGTGCAGATTGAGGCTGTGTCTGTAAAATAATCCAAACTTGGCTGTGTGCAGTTAGGGAGGAGCGGCCTTGCTGAGAGCCCTGCCAGCAATGACCCCATTCTCTGCCCTGCTGATCCCATTTTCTGCCCTACTGACCCTTGACTCTGCTACCCTATCCTCTGCCCAACTGACCATGTCCTCAGCCCTGCTCACCCCTGTCCTCAGCCCCGCTCACCCCTGCCCTCTGCCCTGCATAGCCACCAGAGACCCCACACAATCACCAGAGACCGTACACAACCACCAGAGACCCTGCATAGCCACCAGAGACCCCGAATAGTAACCAGAGACTCCACATAGCCACCAGAGACCCCAAATAGCCACTTGAGAAGAAAGGGGTGGAAACAATTTATATGGGGGTGCCTGATTTTAGTCTTGCCTAGGGCAGCACAAAACCAAAATACACCACTGTGGTGGCTATTGTCTCCAGTACAGAAGATGATGGCAAAGCCAAAATATTTCACTTGTCACAGAGGTGAGGTGAATTCTTTTAAAGGGGAAATCTGTTTTGGTGACAACTAACGAGAAGGTATATTCCTTCTCTTAAAGTAAAAAAATTACTTCCTTAATTCCTTGCCATATTTCTGGAACAGGAAGTGGATGGGAATCTCCCTAAGACACCTTTCACACTGAGGCATGGGCTGCCTTAGCGGTAAAGATTTAGCGGTGCTTTACCGCTGTTAGCGGCACTTTGTGGCCGATAGCAGGGCGCGTTTATACCCCGATATCGGCTGAGGAAAGGGTTAAAAGCGCCCAAAATGTGTCGCTGCCGAAGCACTTTGCAGGCGCTTTGGCAGCGCTGCCCATTGATTTCAATGGCAGGGGCAGTGTAGGAGTGGTGTATACACCGCTCCCGCACCGCCCCAAAGACGCTGCTTGCAGGACTTTTTTTCCCGTCCTGCAAGCGCACTACCCTGGTATGAAAGTACTTGCACACTGGGGTGGCTTGAGAGACACTTTTCAGGCACTTTACAGGCGCTATTTTTAGAGCTAAAACACCTGAAAAGCGCCTCAGTGTGAAAGTAGCCTTAAGCCAAACAAAAAGCAAAAAAAAAATTACTGTCAGGGATGCTAACTATTCCCTACTCTATCCAAAACTAAAAAAGGGTTTTCTACTGTATCCATAGAAGTAGTTGTAGCTGAGGGCAGAATTATTTTTTCTGTTGTTTCTTTGGAATCCAGTGTGTAAAGGAGTCAGTTTGTCTACTTAAAGCGGTAGTAAACTCCCCTCCTCAAATGCTCCTTCTTGAAACCGCCAGTATGAGAAAGCTTCCCTTAACATTCTACATAATTATTTCCCCCTTTGGATGTTTCCTACTTTTATTCCATGTTGTTTCTAAATTCTTCCTTCCCAGCCGAAGCTGGTGCCACGTTAACTATCGTCTTCCGCGTTTGCCGTGCGGTGTGCTTCTGTTCTTTATATTTGTCAGAGTCCTAACTTCACGCATGTGCAGTAAATGGACCTGTAGTCTCGTGGGAGTGCGATTCCGCAGAGAGGAGATCATGGAGTTACGATATATTAATGAATAGACTGATGGCACCAACAGCGTGCCGGGAACAGAGGACGATGGGCGCATGACGTCATGAAATGGAACAGCAACCGATTACTACAAAACAGAGAAGATTAGAATCCATCCACATCAGCAATTTCATACCTCCCAACTTTTTGAGATGGAAACAAGGAAACACCTATTAGCAAAAGTATGTAGGCATAGGACACACCCCCTGTCACACCTTCTTAAAGGAGAATTATACCAAAAAAAGATTAGTAAAACCTGCAAGTCTTTTTTTTAACCACTACTATTCCTTTATGTTGGCTTTCCAAATTAACAAATGCAGCAATTTAGAAATTGGATGAAAGGTTTGGCACTGTGAAACACTTTTTGAAGAATATTGCATTTTATATACAGCAATATACAGTAGATCTGACCAAAATGAGGGACAAATGAGGAGGACAGAGGGACATTGTTTCAGATCAGGGACAGTCCCTCGAAATCAGGGACAGTTGGGAGCTATGCAATTTGTATAGCTTTTAGTAGTTATTTAAATGGGGAAAACGTATTAGAGAGAGTTTACTTCCACTTTAATTAATGTATGAGTTCCTGCGCCCCACAGGGGGTGGGAGATAAGGTTGATCTTGGCTGGAAGTGCAGACAGCACGGTGTCTTGTGGCTGGACAGGGCCAGATGTGCCAGCCCCGGGCGTTGTGCGATAGTCTTGGCAGAGTTCAAAGCACAATACAATTTCCCTATGCTGTGAAAAAGTGGCAGTCTTTTTCTGAGCTTTCCCCAGTGATGGACACAGGGGAACTGTTGTCTAGGTGTCCCACTGGAAGGAGACTGGAGGGTGCTTAGAGCTCCTGAGTCTGATGGTTTGATATGGATGGTGAAATGATATAACAAGATAACAGCGCCACGGGTAGGTGTGTATGTACAATAATCGAAATGGACTGCAGCTGTCTTAATTATTGAAGGTATCAATAAGCAATTAGGTAGGTAATAAAGAGATTAGCGCAAGTCCTCTCACCATACAAAATATTCAGTGCTGTGCTTTGAATATGTCTATAAAGTAAATCTAAACACTTCAAAATCTATATTACTACATATATAGAATGCGGAAAACTACGGTACCTAAAATTCTCCATAGGCGGGGGGGGGGGAGGCATGGCTGGCTGCTGTTCTACATGGCCGCTCACTGAAACACTGAAACAGCTCTGGCTCTCAGCGGCACCACAGTGCTCACAGCAAGGGTAGAGATCGCTCTAACTTAGTGATTCTACCCCCCACACATCCAGCAACACCAGGAGAATGTCCAAGAGGAGGAAGGAGAAGGGGGCTCTTCGCAAAATGACCGAATTCTTCCCCCCACCGGCCCGTGCTTCCAGACAAGATGGCGCCGGCCGCAATTTCACTGCATACCACAGCGTGACAGGGGAGGAAGGAGAACGCTATATTATTTTTTCATTATTTGCTATTTTTTTCCCTATGAAAGTGGAGTTACCCTTTGAGAATTCCCTTCATGGGAACTAAGGGGCCCAAGCCCAACCCCTGAAAAACAACCCCACACCATAATCCCCCATCCACCAAATGGTTTGGACCAGTGCACAAAGCAAGGTACATAAAGACATGGAGGTCTTGATAAAATCACGTGGAGTGTGGCAAAACTAGTCGGGGCAAGGCCTGGTGATGTCAGTGCACTCTCAGAGGAAGATTGCACCCATTTAGTGGTTTCAAGTACTACATCCAAGCGATCCTTAAGGGGGCTGCACCTGCATATGCTTATTGTGCTATGCATGCTATCTGAGTGCACTGAAAAAAATGTGAGTTGTCACCTCTTATGGTTTTTATTGAAATGATTTTAAATGGTTCAGGACTATGTCAGTTTTCTGATTTCTTTATGAGTACTACCGATAAGGATTGTCACAGGAGGTAGAGGATTTACTTATCACTAAGGATCCAACCACCCACCAGAAGTTTCTTTAGCCCCTTAAAGGGGAAAGCGCATATTGAGCTGTGGAAGGTCAGTAATGGAGGAGAATGCATAGTTTGGAAGGTGGCGGGCACTGGAAATTGCTGTGAACCTTTTATGGGACCCATGGACTAACCACTTCACTACATTGGACTTTTTGTGTTTCAAGCTTACTTTATTTCACTGGAAATGCCTATCACTGATTATCACTGGTTATCACTGGTTTAGGTAACACAGTGGTGGTTTATTTAAAGTGCCTTTTGTTGCTTATTTTTTATATTTTCCATACAATGTATTTGGTAATAATGATGTATAGGACCTCACATTTAGTGTGCTCTAAATGTGTTGTATTATACAGTATCAGTGTGTTTTACTATGCAGTACTTGTGGGGAGTGCTGTACCACAAATCTAATTTTTATAATAATAATGAATTTTATTTTATATAGCGCCTTTAAAGGTGGCTTCTCAAATCGCTTTACAAGGAAAACACAAGAAATACACAGGATAACATAACATAAAGGGAAAAAAGGGACAATTAAATGAAAGCTTGTCTAAAGAAAAACATTTTTAGATTTGATTTGAATGAGTTTAGAGAAGATGACTGTGACGGGAGTCACTTTGGGTGGGGGGGGCTTGTGGAACCCAGCTTACCTTAGAGAGCTCTGGAAACTCTTTGTCTAACTTCCCGGCCATCTTATGTGTCTTGTCTTGAAAGAATGAAGGGGCTCTTTCACTTGGGACGGTAATATTTCTAAAACACTATCCCTCAAGAAATAAATGAAGATAAATTCCACCTTTCGTCTAAGACCTTTGCTAGATAGTTTAAGGTGGGGTGGGGGTTGTTATGTGTTAAGTGACTGTATCCCATTGTTCTATTGTTTCTGTCTGCCTTGGGAGAAAAGTATTATGGGATGTATATGTGGATGTGGATTAGAGGCTAGAGGGGAGGTGGGTTTTCTCCAGCAACCCCTCCCAATGTCGGTCTACTGTTGGAGAGTTGAATACACCTGTGTGGTATGTTACTAGAGGAGGTAAAGTTTACCCCACCCTGTGTCATTATGCAAAGAGGGGGGGTCGTCCCTGAGTGTATATCTCTTTGTGCCTGTGTTTGAATCAACAGTCTTATGCTACTTCACCCTACACCAATGTCTCGACAAGTGACTGGGTGAGCTGAGGGATCTTGGATCATGCTGATACTGGGCAAGGAAGCTTATATGGCGGACGTACTCCTCTTGAATATGGGGATTTATCACAAAGACTCTCTGATGTTCTTAAGAAGTGAATTCTGGAGTTTTGGAGCATAGCAGGAGAAGGCTCTGTCCCCATTGATTGAAGGTGAATAGGAGGGACACACGGTAAACCAGAATTTGAGGAGTGGAGGTCGCGAAGGGGGGAGTAAGTTGAAAAAGTTCAGAGAGATAATCGGGTGCCAAGCCATGAAGAGCCTTATAGATGAGCAAGAGGATCATAAAGTCTACGTAAAACCTGATGGGTAGCCAAGTGCAAGGACTCCAGGATAAGGGTAATATGATCACTTGTACCAGACCTAGTCAGAATTCTGGCTGCAGAATTTTGAACATATTGAAGTTGATTTATAGTGGATTTAGGTACACCAGCGAGTAGAGCATTGCAGTAGTGAAGCCAGGAGGAACACAAATGTATGGATCAGCTTTTCAGCTACAGTGTATGATAGCATAGGACGCAGCCGAGCAATTTTTCTCAAGTGGAAAAAAAGATGTTCTGACAACATTTTGTACATGTGGCTTAAAGGTTAAACTAGCATCAAATATCACCCCTAGATTTTTGAATTTAGACTGAACTTCATTTACAGTGCCATCTACAGATAAGCTATTATGACTGGCCTTACATAATTGATTGGCCAATAAGCATGCCTTCAGTCTTATCACAATTTAATTGAGGGAAATTATGGACCATCCAAGTTTTTAAATCACAAATACAGTTAGATAGGAGAGAAGCAGCCAAAATAGAATCCGGTTTAGTGTGGGTGTATATCTGAGCTTCATCAGCATAGAAGTGATAATTGAGCCCGTGTGATCTAAGCAGTTGACCAAGTGGAAATATGTAAATGCTAAAAAGTAAGGGGCCCACGATTGAGCCCTGAGGAATACCGTACTTGACTGGACCAACTTCAGACTGGAATCCACCAAGAGAAACAAAGTGACAGTGATTAGTGAGATAGGACTACTGTAATGCTGCATACACACAACCGTTTTTCTCGTCGGAAAAAGATATGGCAGCTTTTCCGACGGGATTCCGCTCAAGTTTGCCTTGCATACACACGGTCACAAAAAAGTTCGCTGAAATTATGATCGTCAAGAACGCGGTGAGGTACAACACTACGACGAGCCGAGAAAATGAAGTTCAATGCTTCTGAGCATGCGACAAATTGTTTCCCAGCATGCGCAGGAATTTTGGAATTGCCACAGACGATCGCATTTTCGGATAGGAACTTTTTCCGACCGAAAAATTAAGAATATGCTCTCAATGTTTTGCTGGCTGGAATTCGGCCAGCAAAAGTCCGATGGAGCATACACATTTTCCGACAAAAAAATCTCATCGGTCTTTTGCGGGCCGAAAATCCACTCCTGTGTACGCGGCATAAGAGTGGTAAGTATGTGGAATTCCCTTCTCCAGGCAGTGGTTTCAGCAGGGAGCATCGATAATTTCAAAAAAACTATTAGATAAGCACCTGAATGGCCACAACATATAGGGATATATAATGTAATACTGACATAAAATCACACACATAGGTTGGACTAGATGGACTTGTGACTTTTTTCAACCTTGCCTACTATGTAACCACTAGGGATGAGCAGAACACCCCCCCCTTCGAACACGCGAACACCATTAAAGTCTATGGGACACGAAAGTGAAAAATCAAAAGTGATATGCAGTTGTTGACATAAAAAGTGTTTGGGGACCTGAATCCTGCCCCAGGGGACATGTATCAATGCAAAAAAAGTTTTAAAAACAGTTGTTTTTTTGGGAGCAGTGATTTTAATAATGGTTAAAGTGAAACAATAAAAGTAAAATATTCCTTTAAATTTCGTACCTGGGGGGTGTCTATAGTATGCCTGTAAAGTGGCACATTTTTCCCGTGTTTACAACAGTCCCTGCACAAAATGACATTTCTAAAGGAAAAAAAGTCATTTAAAACTACTCGCGGCTATAATGAATTGTCAGGTCCCGGCAATACAGATAAAAGTCATTGAAAAAAATAGCATGGGTTCCCCCCCAGTCCATTTGGTATGAATATTAAGGGGAACCCCGAACCAAAATGTAAAAAAAAATTGCGTGGGGGTCCCCCCAAATTTCATACCAAGCCCTTCAGGTCTGGTATGGATATTAAGGGGAACCCCGTGCCAAATTAAAAAAAAAAAAAATGGCGTAGTGGTTCCCCTCAAAATCCATACCAGACCCCTCAGGTCTGGTATGGATTTTAAGTGGAACCCTGCGCCAAAATTAAAAAAAATGGCATGGGGTCCCCCCAAAAATCCATGCCAGACCCTTATCCGAGCACGCAACCCGGCAGGCCGCAGGAAAAAAGAGGGGGGGATGAGAGAGCGCCCCCCTGAACTGTACCAGGCCACATGCCCTCAACATGGGGAGGATGATCCCAAGTTGATGGGGACAAGGGCCTCATCCCTACAACCCTTGCCCGGTGGTTGTGGGGGTATGCTGGAGGGGGGCTTATCGGAATCTGGAACAAAGGGGACCTCCAGATCCCACCCCCCATGTGAATTGGTAACGGGGTACATTGTACCCCTACCATTTCACAAAATAAAGTGACAAAAATGGTAAAAAACACAGGAGACAGCTTAGGACAAGCTTGGGACAAGTCCTTAAAAAAAAAAATTTAAGAAAATTCAGCGATATACATCCATTCTCGAGCGGAGGATACGGAGAAAAAAACGCTGACACGATCCGCCTCCATGGGTGGTTCCCGTCGAATAACACTACACCTGCCATGACAGCTCTTAAATAGCTGAGGGCGGGGCCACCCGTCATGTGCGCGGGTGACCCCGCCGACTCTGACGCAATGGGGAAACGCCAGGGGGTTACCCAGTGACATGTACGGGTGACCCCGTCCCACTCTGACGCCACGGGAAATCTCCTTTACAATTAGCACTTTTGATTTCTCCCGTAGTCTTTTAAAGGGTGTTCCGTGGCCTTAGAATTTGCCGCGAACACCCCAAATTGTTCAAACTTATGTTTTGACTCGAACATCGGGCTCATCCCTAGTAACTATGACTTAATCCATTTCAGAGCCAATTCTGAGACTTCAAGTATGGTTTCAAGGTGAGAGAGTAAAATATTGTGGTCTACAGTATCAAAGGCAGAACTAAGATCAAGTAGAATAAGAATAGTTAGTGACCCGGAATCAGAAGCTAACACAAGGTCGTATTTTATCACTGTTTACAATCAATTAGAACACTAGCAGGTATTCAGCAGCAGACACATATATATTTACTTTAGTTTTCTCTTTATCTTATATCTCTTTTTGGTTCAATTTACACATTTTTTTTTACACAATCCATTTGTGTGCACATAGTAACGCAGGGGATCAGGCACTTCTTCAATAGATATAAATTTACCTGTCCTAATCGGGAGGTCCTCAGGATCCCAATTTCTTGAATGTTTGTCAGAAGGGCCATGAACCTTTTGTCTTCGTAGTCAAATCTCTCACCGAATACAATGGAGCAGATGACATTTGAGACAGCCAGTTTTAGCAGATGAGTCGGGTTTATTGGTTTATCTGTTATTACACAAACAGAACCAATTAGCATTTTCATCCCAGACATCAGTATCCAAAATTTAACAAACTATTTCAGATGCATTAGGACCTTGAGTAAACAATAAATGATAACATATTAGCTGGCATGAACAAGGTGGGGTTGATTTACTAAGAGTACAATATATTTACATTGCAAAGCACATTTTAATAGCTTAATAAATTAGGTGAAGCTAGATGTAAATTAATTTTGCTAAGTGAACAACCTTTACTAACTTAGGAAATTAACCTTATTGTTTTTCTTTGTCATTTTGTTTTTAAATGCCAAACTGTAACCATTTAGCACTTCAAAAAGTGGAATATCTCCCATGGGACTTTAATGCAGCCAGATATCCACAGTATATATGTAGAAATAGAAATGTATTATACAAATATGATAAAACCAATCAAATAAAAACAAAATTCCATAGCATTCTAATTGTTCACAAAACAGTTTCATATACAATGTACCCCTAAAAAGGAAGCATTTACAATACATATACATCATTCTAAAAATATGCTGTGTCACAGTCTTCTAACGCATTTCGATTGCTATACAATCTTCATCAGGAGAAGATAGAGGTACTTGCATGAAGGAATAATGAAAAGCATACTAACAAAGTTGTGTGTGATCCTCATAAATGATAAATTCCTGAATCATATATTTCTTACATAACCAAGAAGAAATAGACCATATGGGTCATTCAATATTTGCCTTGGTAAAATCCTGCGTACCAAATAGACCCAAACATCAAACAGGGTGCTGGGAAGGCTTCCCACAGAAACTGGGGTGGAGACTGCCAAAAAATTGCGTGTATATGAGAGAGTGTAAAAGATTTTTCATTAAGTGAGTATCAGGGGTTTCTCGGCTTAAATAACAACTATCTTTGATCATAGAAAAAATACTTGTTAGTCTACCCTTAATGCAATGTTCTTGATGATGGGGATGGGTGAGGTGGACATCTATGAGCTTCCGACTTAGAGATGAAAAAAGTCCTACAAAGTGTACAAATATCTATGGGTCAGTTTTTAAAAAATGCCCACTTGTATGGTTAACATTGACCTCCAAGTAGAAGACTTCCAGCAATGTCTTTCTTAAAAGAAGTCAATGAGTCAACGAATATTCCAAACAGAAAACAAAAGGCCTTCTAAAAGTATACAATGAACAGTCTCCGGACCAATTGCTCTTCAAAAAGAAGAGCACTATTCTCACAAATGAAGCTCCCATGAGTGCCATTACGTGATATACGAGTCGACATGTTGAAATTTTAAAAAATCCTGAAACAATATTGGCCTATTCTAATGGAGGATTCCACTATAAAAGAAGTCATCTGTGCCACACCAGGGATCACATTTACATAGTTGCCAACATTTAAATAAAATGATTAGGGGCACTTTTTTGCAGAAAGCCAGTGTAGGCAAAGGAGTATGTTAATTAGGGGCAGGGCATCAATTATTGTGGGCGTGTATGGCATTTAAAGAAATTGCTTCATGCAAAATGAAACCAGACTAGGTTTAAATTACGCTAAATATTGGGTGTGGCTTAACCACTTGATGACCAGCCGCTGCAGTTATACAGCGGCAAGAATAAAATATAGGAACTAGTGCGCAAAACCACAACTTACATAAATCAAGATTAAAATTTAAGTGGTAACAGATGAGAAGCTACCAACATAGATGAGTGTACTCACACATGATGACAGACGCGAGTAGAGGAGAGCCGATCGGTGGCTCTCCTGATGGGGGGGTCTGCGCTGATTGTTTATCAGCGCAGCCCCCCCTCAGATGAACACACTGGACCACCAGGGATCGCCACTAGGACCACCAGGGAAGGGGAAACATGTGGATGGCCAGGTATGTACCCCATGGCCATCCACATGTGCCCAATGTGCCCAATCTGTGCCAATCAGTGCCCACAAATGGGCACTGATTGGCACCATTATGTTTCAGTTCTGCCCAGCAATGCCACCAGTTTTATCAGTGCCACCAATCAGTGTCATCAGTGCCACCTGTCAGTGCCCATCTGTGCCCATCAGTGCCCACCTATCAGTGCCAATCAGCGCCACCTATCAGTGCCACCCATAAGTACCCATCAGTGCCACCCTTAAGTACCAATCAATGCCACCTACAAGTGCCCATCGGTGCCACCTATGAGTGCCCATCAGTGCCGCATACCAATGCCACCTATCAGTGCCCATCTGTGCCGCCTAGCAGTGCCCATCATCAGTGCCCTTCAGTGCCACCTCATCAGTACCACCTCATTGGTGCCACCTCATCGGTGACCATCAGTGCCCGTCAGTGCAGCCATATCAGTGCCCGTCATTGAAGAAGAAAACATACTTATTTACAAAAAATTTTAACAGAAACAAAGAAAAACTTGTTTTTTTTCAAAATTTTCGGTCTTTTTTTATTTGTTGCGCAAAAAATAAAAACCGCAGAGGTGATCAAATACCACTCAAATAAAGCTTTATTTGTGGGAACAAAATGATAAAAAAATTTGTTTGGGTACAGTGTTGTATGACTGCGCAATTGTCATTCAAATTGCGACAGCACTGCAAGCTGAAAATTGGCCTGGGCGGGAAGGTGTCTAAGTGCCTGGTATTGAAGTGGTTAAATAAAAATACCCTATAATACACAAGCTTAATGTATTCTAGTAAAGTTAGTCTGTAAACTAAGGTCTGTTTTGTTAGTTTATAGCAGTAGTTTGTTATTTTATAAACTTACAGCAGGCCGTGGCCATCTTAAGTGTGGGCATCTGAAGTCAGACTGTATTTCTTCCTGGATCTCATCCTTGCAGATCTTGCACATGCTCAGTGCAGCACAAGCAGTGTAATAGGTTTCAGGTCAGTTTTCCATAGCAACGGCAGTGTCAGAGGAAGTTGCCGCCCCTTCCCAGAAGGCATTGCAAACAGGAAATGATGCGATGGGCCACGGCCAGGGAGGAGGAAGTGAAAAATGAATACAGCAGATATACAGTAGGTGCTGAGAATTAAAAAAAAAAAATATCCAATTCGTTTACAGTGCGCAGTTTAGTGAGGGATGCTGAAGAGTTGTAAAAGTGGATGGAACTCCACTTTAAGTAACACAGTGCCGTATCGCAAAACATGGCCTGGTCATTAGGGGGTGAAACCTTCCGGGGCTGAAGTGGTTAAAGAGGGTGTAGTGAAATACAGTCTGTTTACATTCGTCTGTCCATAGGGATGCATGGACCTTTCCATCAGGTCTGCCTGAAAAACTGGCAGACAGACTGGATTGGACCTGCTGTGTGAAAGGAACCTTAGTGATGGTGTCAGCAAGGAGTGACTGTGAGAAATTGGGTTTAAAACTGCACTGCCCAATTTCTCACAGTCAGGTCAGTGCTACATGAAAAAAGGAAATACCATCTTTGTCAGCTAACAGCATATTTTTTACTTCTATCTAAAAGTCTAAAAGATAGAACTAAAAGAGTGCTATTTGTTGACATGTAGTACTCGTCTGACTGTGAGAAATTTGGCAGTGCAGTTTTAAATCCAATTTCTCACAGTCCGGTGACTGCTGGATGGAAAAACCTTTACCTTTAAAGTCCCCCTTTACCATCAGAGCCCTCCTTTACCATCAGTGCAGTCTCATCACTGCAGCCTCATCACTGCAGCCTATCAGTGCAGTCTCATCAGTGCAGTCTCATGAGTGCCCATCTGAGCAGTCTCATGAGTAACCATCAGTGCAATCTCATTACTGCAGTCTCACCAGTACCCATCATTGCAGCCTATCAGTGCCCATCAGAGCAGTCCCATCAGTGCCCATCAGTGCAGCCCATCAGTGCAGTCTCATCAGTGCCAATCAGTGCAGCCTCATCAGTGCCCATCGATGCATCCTCGTCAGTGCCCATTAGTGCAGTCTTATCAGAGCAGTCTCATTGGTGCAATCTTATTAGAGCAGTCTCGTCCATGCAGTATCATCAGTGCAATCTCATCAGAGCAGTCTCATCAGTGCAATCTCATCAGAGCAGTCTCATCAGTGCAATCTCATTATATTTACATCATTATTTTTGTACATTATTTATTTCATAATTTATATTTGTTTTTTTTTTTACTATTTACTGTATTTGTGCATATCTCACAATTTTTGAGTTGCAGCTTCCCCTTTTTTACATAGTTTTTTTAGGTAGCGCGGTAATTCTTTTTGGTTTAAAATCTCATTAGAGCACCCTCGTCAGTGCAGCCTCAAAGCAGCCTCGTCAGTGCAGCCTCATTAGAGCAGCCTCATCAGAGCAGTCTCGTAAGTGCAGTCTCATTAGTGCAATCTCATCAAAGCAGTCCCATCAGTGCAAATTCATCAGAGCAGTCTTGTTAGTGCAGCCTCATCAGAGCAGTCTCATCAGTGCAATTTCATTAGAGCAGTCTCAGTAGTGCAGCCTCATCAGTGCAGTCTCATCAGTGCAATTTCATTAGAGCAGTCTCATTAGTGCAGCCTCATCAGAGCAGTCTCATTAGTGCAGCCTCACCAAAGCAAGTGCCTCTCAAAGTGCTCCTGCATCCACCACATTCCTGCCATGCCCACGCCACCCCCCCCCCCCCCCCCCCCACACACACACACACACACACACATTCTGTCACATTCCGGTGTGTGAGACAGAGCCAGATTTTCTGAATTTTGCCTGGAATATTCTCAGACTGGGACATTGGTCTGATTTCCAGGAATGTCCCAGGCAAATCAAGACTGTCGGCAACTATGCATTTAGGAGAGCTCCATCTATAAAAGACAAGCTGGTTAGAAGTGAATTCAGGGGGAATAATCAACACAATCCATGTCACTACCCAGGCACATACCCCTGTGATGAATGCTCATATTGCCCATTTATTCTGGGTAGAGGAAATGTTACACTATCCAATGAGGGAAAACTTTAAATGACAACATTATGGTAAAATGTCAGACAAGGGGAGTGGTATACATGCAATCATTCGACTGTGGAGCTTTTCTATATAGCAAAGAGTTTTGGCATTGTATGTACAAACTCATTCATAGAATGAGAATAGGGAATCTCTATCTTCCTGTTGGATGACAATTATGTAGCTTATACCCACAACTTTAAATTCTATACATAACTAAGATTAAAGTGACGGTAAATAATGAACAACCCATTCAATTTAAAATAGAAATAAAAGGCAAAGCATTTTTATATAGATATTAACCACTAACCGCCCAACCTATAGCAAAATGATGGCCAGGTGGTGGCTCTCCTATCCCGACTGGGCATCATATGATGTCCTGTCATGGTGCACCCACGGCCGATGACTGATCCAAGCTCACTGCCGGTACCATGTAACCGCTGTGACGTATCACAGCAAGTCACATAACAGTTGTACACAATGCATGGCTTCCTTTCAAGCCATCAATATGTACAAATATGTGGCTAACTGTGATTGGTCAATTCGATCACATGGTGCAGACAAAGCCAATCACAGCCCATCTGTACCATGTGATTAGCTTTGACCAATCACAGTTAATCACAACAAAACATTTCATTCAGTAAAATGCTGGCTTATAGCAATGTAATACATTAGCAAATATAAGGTGTAAAAAAAAAAAACTGATCGCTTCCCCAGAGCAATACAATGTGGTAACAAAATATGGTAACAATATATTGCTCTGGTCACAGTTTGTTAAAAAAACAAACAAACTATATATTTATTTTTTTTGGACTGTCCCCATTCAGTGTCCCAGATCACCACCACACCAGTTATATGATGATACTGTATTGCACTGGTGACAGTAGGTAAAAAAACAAAAAAAAAAAAACAGAACAAAACTGTGAAATATTTAATTTCTTTATTTTTTCATTTTCCAAAAAATTCTGACAAAAAAAAAAACTAATTAAAAAAAAAACACCATGCCTCTTATTAAATACCCTGGACTGTATACTTTCCAAAAGGGGGTCATTTGGGGGATATTTGCACTGTCCTGACATTTTAGGGCCTCAAGAAATGAGATGGTTCGTCACTACATCAGGACTGATCAATTTTCAGATATACCATAGTTTGTGGACTCTATATATTAAATAATATACACTGATTTCGGTTATTTTCACAGAAGAAATGTAGCAGAATACATTTTGGCCTAAATTTATGAAGAAAGATTATTTATTCGCAAAATGTTAGATCAGAAACAAAGAAAAATGAATTATTTCAATATTTTCAGTCTTTTTTTGTATATTTAGCAAAAAAAAATAAAAAACCCAGTGATGATTTAAATACCACCAAAAGAAAGCTCTATTTGTATGAACAAAATTATAAAAACTTTGTTTGGGTACAGTGTTGCATGACCTCACAATTGTTCAGTGCGACAGTGCTGAAAGCTGAAAATTTACCTGGACAGGAAGGGGGTAAAAGTTGCCGCGTATGTGCAATGACGTAATCACGCTTGTGTCTTGCAACAGCTGGATGTCCCATGGACGGGTGGGTTCTTCTACCAGAATGAGGATGCCAAGAGAGCTGGAAATTGGCACCAGAGATGAAGATCAACACACATTGAACGTTTCCTTTAACTGATTAGCATTAGTGGAATGCGGCATTATTATTTGCCCTGTCTGGATTGGGAGCGTTATACCCATTTACACAGATAAAATGTGAGTATCTGCTTTGGCCTTTTTTTTTTTTCTGTTTGGAATATCTGTTGACACATTGACTACTTTTAAGAAGGACATTGCTGGAACTCTGCTAATTGGAGGTCAATGTTAACCATACAAGTGGGCATTTTTGATAACACTGACCCATAGATATTTGTATACTGTGTAGGACCTTTTCCATCCATCGGAAGCTCATAGCAGTCCACCTCGCCCATCCCGGTTATCAAGAGCATTAAGGGTAGACTAACAAGTATTTTTTGTATTTTTTTCTATAATCAAAGATAATTGTTATTTATCCACTTTAACAATGGGTAATTGTATCCCCTTCCTGCCCAGGCCAATGTTCAGCTTTCAGTGCTTGTCACACTTTAAATGAAAATTGCACGGTTATTGAACACTGTAACCATAAGATATTTTTATCATTTTTTTTACACAAATACTAGCTTTTTATTTTTTGCTAAATAAACAAAAAAATAAGGAAAATTTTGAAAAATAAAACATGTTTTTCTTTGTTTCTTTGTTTCTGTTATACAATTTTGCAAATAAATAATCTTTCTTCATAAATTAAGGTCAAAATGTATTCTGCTGCATTTCTTTGGCAAAAATAACCCAAATCAGTGTTTATTATTTAGTCCGTAGGAAAGTTAGTCCACAAACTATGGTATATACTGTACATCTAAAAATTGATTAGCCCGGATGTACTGACTCCCTATCTAATTTCTTGAGGCCCAAAAATACCAGGTCAGTATAAATGCCCCCCAAATAACCCCTTTTTGAAAAAATAGACAGTCCAAGGTAATTAGTAAGATGCATGGTGAGTTTTTTGAAGTTGTAGTTTTTTGTCATAATTATTTGGAATATACAGAAATTTGAAAAAAAAAAAATCACATTTTGTATTTTTTCTTATACACTGTCACCAATGCAGTATAGCTTCATCATATAACTAGTGTGGTGGTGATCAGGGACACTGACTGGTGACAGTATGTAAAGCACACTGTGACTAGAGCAATACAGTGTTACCATAGTAACACTACTACTCTGGGGAAGTGATCAGGTTTTTTATTTATTTTTTACACATGATTGCATATACCAATTTATTTCATAGGTATAAGCAACCATTTTCCTGAATGAAACTGGTTCATTCAATGTCTTTTGCTGTGATTGGCCTGTGTGTACCATGTGATCACTGTGACCAATCACAGATAGCAACACAATTGTATACAATGGATGGCATGAAAGGAAGCCATTCATTGTTTACACTTGTCATGTGATCTGCTATGATTGGTCACAATGATCACATGACACGGTGTCCGGTGAACATAGCCAGTGACAGATCACACTGCTATGCGGCCCCGCAAGAGGCGCGTTCTGGGAGGACGTCATATGACCTCCTCCCAGAACAACAGTGCCTGAGCCTGGCTGTCATTTTACTATAGGCCAGGTGGGAAGGTGTTAAGTCGTGCAACCCAATACTCACTTAATGAAAAATCTTTTACACTTTTTCATAAAGACTCAAATTTTGTCGGTCTCTTCCCCAGTTTCTGTGGAAAGCCCTCCCAGAACACTGTGGGTTTGATGTTTGGGTCTATTTGGGACCCAGGATATCACTTAGGCGAATATTGAATGACTCATATGGTCTATTTATGGTTGGTTGTGTAAGTAATATATGACTCAGGAATGTATTATTTATGAAGATCACATACACCTTTGTTAGTATGCGTTTCAATATTCCTTCATGCAGGTACCCCTATCTTCCTCTGATGAAGATTGTATAGCGTTGGAAAACTGAGGCACAACTTGTTTTTAGAATGATATAGAGTATCTCACAAAAGTGAGTACACCCCTCACATTTTTTGTAAATATTTTATTATATCTTTTCATGTGACAACACTGAAGAAATGACACTTTGCTACAATGTAAAGTAGTGAGTGTACAGCTTGTATAACAGTGTAAATGTGCTGTCCCCTCAAAATAACTCAACACACAGTCATTAATGTCTAAACCACTGGCAACAAACGTTAATACACCCCTAAGTGAAGATGTCCAAATTGGGCCCAATTAGCCATTTAACCTCCCCGGTGTCATGTGACTCATTAGTGTTACAAGTCTCTCAGGTGTGAATGGGGAGCAGGTGTGTTAAATTTGGTGTTATCGCTCTCACTCTCTCATACTGGTCACTGGAAGTTCAGCATGGCACCTCATGGCAAAGAACTCTCTGACGATCTGAAAAAAAGAATTGTTGCTCTACATAAAGAAGGCCTAGGCCAGGGGTAGGCAACCTTGGCACTCCAGCTGTGGTGAAACTACAAATCCCATCATGCCTCTGACTCTAGGAATCATGCCTGTGATTGGGTCTTGCAATGTCTCATGAGACTTGTATTTTTAAAACAGTTGGAGGGCCAAGGTTGCCTACCCCTGACCTAGGCTATAAGAAGATTGCCAAGACCCTGAAACTGAGCTGCAGCACAGTGGCCAAGACCATACAGCAGTTTAACAGGACAGGTTCCACTCAGAACAGACCTCGCCATGGTCAACCAAAGAAGTCGAGTGCATGTGCTTAGCGTCATGTCTTTGGGAAATAGACGTATGAGTGCTGCCAGCATTTTTTTTTTGGTTGAAGGGGTGGGGGGGTTGGTCTGTCAGTGCTCAGACCATATGCCGCACACTGCATCAAATTGGTCTGCATGGCTGTTGTCCCAGAAGGAAGCCTCTTCTAAAGATGATGCACAATAAAGCCCACAAACAGTTTGCTGAAGACAAGCAGACTAAGGACATGGACTACTGAAACCATGTCTTGTGGTCTGATGAGACCAAGATAAACTTATTTGGTTCAGATGGTGTCAAGCATGTGTGGCGGCAGCCAGGTGAGGAGTACAAAGACAAGTGTGTCTTGCCTACAGTCAAGAATGGTGGTGGGGGGTCATGGTCTGGGGATGCATGAGTGCTGCCGGCACTGGGGAGCTACAGTTCATTGAGGGAACCATGAATGCCAAAATCTACTGTGACATACTGAAGCAGAGCATGATCCCCTCCCTTCGGAGACTGGGCCACAGGGCAGTATTCTAACATTATATTGACCCCAAACACACCTCCAAGACAACCACTGCGTTGCTAAAAAAGCTGAGGGTAAAGGTGATGGACTGACCAAGCATGTCTCCAGACCTAAACCCTATTGAGCATCTGTGGGGCAGCCTCAAACAGAAGGTGGAGGAGTGCAAGGTTAATAATATCCACCAGCTCCTTGATGTCGTCATGGAGGAGTGGAAAAGGACTCCAGTGGCAACCTGTGAAGCTCTGGTGAACTCCATGCCCAAGAGGGTTAAGGCAGTGCTGGAAAATAATAGTGACCACACAAAATATTGACACTTTGGGTCCAATTTGAACATTTTATCTTAGGGCTGTACTCACTTTTTTTGCCAGCGGTTTAGACATTAATGGCTGTGTGTTGAGTTGTTTTGAGGGGACAGCAAATTTACACTGTTATACGAGCTGTACACTCACTACTTTACATTGTAGCAAAGTGTAATTTCTTCACTGCTGTCACATGAAAAGATATATTAAAATATTTACAAAAATGTGAGGGGTGTACTCACTTTTGTGAGATACTGTATATGTATTACTTAACCACTTCAGCCCCGGAAGATTTTACCCCCTTCCTGACCAGAGCACTTTTTGCGATTCGGCACTGTGTCGCTTTAACTGACAATTGCGCGGTCCTGCAACGTGGTACCCAAACAAAATTTACGTCCATTTTTCCCACAAATAGAGCTTTCTTTTGGTGGTATTTGATCACCTCTGCGTTTTTTTTTTTTTTTTTTTTGCGCTATAAACAAGAAAAGAGCGACAATTTTGAAAAAAAAGCAATATTTTTTACTTTTTGCTATAATAAATATCCCTAAAATATATAAAAAAACATTTTTTTTCTCAGTTTAGGCCGATATGTATTCTTCGACATATTTTTGGTAAAAAAAAAAAATCGCAATAAGCGTATATTGATTGGTTTGCGCAAAAAGTTATAGCGTCTACAAAATAGGGGATAGTTTTATGGCATTTTATTATAAATTTTTTTTTTATCAGTAATGGCGGTGATCAGCGATTTTTATCATGACTGTGACATTATGGCGGACACATCGGACACTTTTAACACTAGTTTGGGACATTTATACAGCGATCAGTGTTATAAAAATGCACTGATTACTGTGTAAATGACAGGCAGGGAAGGGGTTAACCACTAGGGGGCGAGGAAGGGGTTAAGTGTGTCTTAAGGAGTGATTCTAACTGTGTGTGGGCTGGGCTACAAGTGACACGACAGTGATCACTGCTCCCGATCACAGGGAGCAGTAGATCACTGTCCTGTCACTAGGCAGAAGAGGGAAATGCCTTGTGTACAATGGCATCTCCCCGTTCTGCCTCTCTGTGACACGATCGCGGGACACCTGCGGACATCGAGTCCACGGGTCCCGCGGACATGGTCACAGAGCACACGGCAGGAGCACGCGCACACAGCGGCAAATTCAAAGCAACGTACAGGTACGTTGCTTTGTGGAGCCGTGCCATTCTGCCGACGTATATCTACAAGAGGCGGTAGGCAAGCAGTTAAAGGAGTTGTAAAGGCAAAAGGTTTTTTATCTAAATGCATGCTATGCATTTAGATAAAAAACCTTCTGTGTGTAGCAGGTCCCCCAGCACCCCCCAAAACTTTCCCTGAGTCCCTTCTCTATCCAGCGATGTTCACGATTCCCTTGGCCATTTGGGACTCTCCTCCTGATTGGCTGGGACACAGCCAGGGCACCATTGGCTCCTGTCAAAGTCAGTCAGTTAGCCAATCAGGAGAGAGAGGGGGCGGGGCCTCGGGTGCCCCCATAGCAAGCTGCTGGTCTATGGAGGCACTCATCAGGAGGGAGGGGCCAGGAGAAAACAACTGCACGGAGGAGTTAAGTATAACATGTTTGTTACTTTTTTTTATTTTAAAGCAAGACTTTACCATAACTTTAAGGCCTCCTATTTAGGGGTACATTGTATATGAAACTGTTTTGTGAACAACCAAAATGCTATGAAATGTTTTTATTTTATTGGTTTTAACATATTTGTAGAATAAAATTTCTATTTTTACGTATCTGCCATAGATATCTGGCTGTATTAAAGTCCCATGGTAGATCTTCCACTTTTTGTATTGACTTAAGGGACGTGGAAGGCTTTTCTTTAACTCATGAGACCTTTACCATTTAACACTTTTACTTGATCTCCTTAAAGGTAAAATGCTAACTAGTTGTCAAAGAACAGCGGCAAAGCTTCAACTCTTAAACTCTCTGTAGTTCTATCACCATGAAATCTCCCTCATCTTGTACTGCAGCTTGCTCTGATCCACAGCACTAGGAGGTGTGGGTGTAGCTATAGGCAATAGGTGCAATTTTATAGTCTCTCCAGTCTGTGTTAGCTCCAGTTCTCCTACTCAGGCCATGGATCCTGCTGACCTGTCTTTCTGCATTATCTGCAGGGCAGAGCTACACTTCCATCTTTCTAGCAGTTCATCTGTTCTAATTTCCCTCACACTTGTTCCCAAGGTGAATTTGCCAGACCACTTTACAGGTGACCAGAACACATTTTCTAGTTTCAAAAATAGCTGCAAGCGTTACTTTTGTCTTTATTTGCGTTCTTCATGCCCCAAAGAACTGTGAGTTGCAATTGTGAGGTCCATGCTTCAAGACATTGTTTTCTTGAGCTTTTAGTCTTCAAACAGGTGGCTCAGCTCTCAGCCATGTAGAAGCTTTCTTTCAAACTCTTGGTCATCTTTTTGACTGTCTGAATCGGGCAAAATCTGCCAAATCAGCTTTTCTTTCATTGCAACATGGATACAAAACTGCTTAAGAATATTGTTCTGAGTTTTACCCATGGTCTGATGACCCGCTATGGAATGACCCTGCACTCAGTTTCATCTAGGCCTGTCTGAGCTGATTAAATATTCACTTGTACATTATCCTCTGCATGAGAACCTGGATACCACCACGTAGATTGCAATCGAATTAGAGTGTTGCCTCCATGCTTGTAAACGGAATGTCACATGTTTTATGATTCAAACTTGTGAATTGTTTTTAAGTTAATATATGTCGGTTAACTTGTGTAGTATTAATTAAGTGTATTTTACTGTGTTACTCTGCCGATGTGGTACTTCCTAAAAGCTAAGGGTAACACTTTTGGCAGGTTTTCTTGGGCTTTTTGGGGAAGTACTGCCCTCTGCTGGGGAAAACACATAAAAAAGGAGGTAACCACCTCTTGGGAGTGCTGCTGCTAGGAAGTCAGCCAGAGGTTCGGTCCCAGGTTACTCCATCTAAGGAACAAGCATGCTGCTATGGATATGATTCACTACTTGCATTTAACCAGCCCTCTTGGGAACCCAGTCGGGATTCCAGGGGTATGGACTTAAAGTGACTGTAAACCCTTATATAAACCCAGTGAAGTGACTGGCCTCAGGTGATACACAGAGATGAAACAAATCCTCCTACATAAGTTGAACCTGTTTTTCAACAGCCATTCAAAGTCCAGAATTTATAAAGCTTGTCTGAACGTTCAGAAAAAAAGGGGTGGAGAGCTGAAGTTACACTCTTCAGAGCTCAGTGAGGAAAGCCCTGAGAGCTGATTGGTGAGAAGTGACACACACGCCTTCACACAGCTTACAGGAACAGAGCTAAGACTGTCAATCAACTGGAGGTCCCTTCCTGTCACCATTTTTCTCTTGGTGTCAGGAAAACATGTCAGGAAAACTTGTCAGAAGCAATTCATGCTGATAGTAGAGGAATGAAGCCGCAGACAGAAATTACACTTAGTGCTCTTAATTGAGAAAACTACACACTATAGAGGGATATGCTTTGTTCATGTCTGAGGTTTACAACCAATTTAAGCTTTGGACTTGAAAACTTTATTTAAGGTATGATCATTTTGTGGGTCAGGGGTACCAGGAAAATAACTAAGAGGTACTGGAAAGATCTTGTACAGGAATGTGTGTTGGAGATATCCATATTGAATTCTTAATTTGTATTTCCACTACTTCAGTAAAGAAACGTATTTGTTAAATAACTTTGCCCTTCTTTCTCTGATTTCGAAGGGCATCTATTTCAATAACAGGCTACACTCCTTATGGCCAGACATCCCCTTTATTGAAACTATGAAGATTCTGTTCACACTTAAGTTGATCATTTAGCTTCTGCTTGTTATAACACGGCTCCACCAACACTCTCCAGTTCATAATTGGCTTTCTGGTGACATTCTCTCTTGGGATCCAACATATCATCGGAATAGCTTTATGAAGGTAAAACCAGCCTGTTCCATCTGTATGGTTAAAACTGCTCCTTTATTTTGGACTTCCTATACCCTATTGGAATGTTGATGATGTCTTTTGTAAACAAATAATTGAGACTCTTCTGCCTCATCATCCATATGACTTTGCCATTGAGTCTCCACCTGAAACCATGCCCCCCATGGCCATGTATAACTCAAGTCTGGACCAGAGACTCAGGCCATACTGTATCTGTGTCCCTCAGAGAATACCTTAAACAGGGTGTCATTCACAAGTCTAATGGCTTGCCGTAGCTTGACCAACTGTGCAGTAACCATCTGGCGTCCAGACGATTGTCTCACATGTTATGTGTCATTAGTATGTTTTTTGTTTTTTGTGTGCATTTATGTCTTTTTTCTGAGTTGCCATATCCATTGTCCATGTTGCCAGTGGCTATTGGTATGCACTATGCTTGTTGCTACATGATTTCCCTCCATTTGAAGGTTATTTAATATGAACTTTTAATTTAATAAATAAACATTATGCCGTAATAACCCCAGCACTGTACGTTGTGACACTCATATGGTCATCTTTTTCTCCACAACTCTAGTAAGGATCATTTTTGTTTATATGCAGTTTTGAGTCTAGAGTGTCACTACCTTAAAGGGTAAGTGGTGTCTGTTCGGGGTATTACCCTCTACTTGACTAATGGTCAATTGCCCTCAACTCATGTTTTTGGTGCCATTCACAAGTCTATCTCACCTGCTGGTGCTGGTCTTTTCTTTGTGGGCAAGAAAAATGGTTCTTTATGCCCCTGTATAAATTACTCATGCTACCATTTTCTCAAAGTTAGATATTTAAGAAGCCTGCAATCTCATCAATGAGGGTGATGAGTGGAAATTGATGGTCACTATGAATAAATTATCATGCAATTTGTCATAGAATTTGGAACACATCCAAGCTTGTTGGGAATCAAGGATTATGCAAGACTTTAGACCTCATCTCACATCAGTACTGGTGGCCCACATTATGCCATGTTGTCAGAGCCTTTATTGCTGCTTGTCGTATGTGTGCCCAAAACAAGGTCTCTAAAAAACTCCCTGCTGGTCCACTTCTTATTCTACCTGCCAATTTTTGGCTTACTTTTACACAGATTTTATCAGATTTTGTCACGGACCAGCTGACCTCCTAAGGCTGCACAGTTATCCTTGTTGGTGTGGATAATTTGCTGCTATAATTTGGAAAAAATCTGGCTTCACTGTCTTCTCTCCCTCTTTGACCAGGAAGTTCAATTCACCTCAGCTCTATTGGCCAGACTGAACACAACAATCAGTGCCTTGAACAGCTACACAGCCTATCCTCTCCCATCCTGTCAAGTAACATTATTCCTGCTTCTCTGGTTACTGACTTTGTCTTGTATTGATTATGCTAAGTTTTGGCCTGTCCCTGTTTCTGTATCTGCCTGTTGAGTTTACCTTACTCTGGATCTAATCTCAGGTTTGCCGACACCTGCAAAGGTGTGCCCAAGGGCTGCAATCTGGTACACCCTCCACTAAAATGCATTACTCTTTTCAAAGTGCTCTCCTATAGATATGGTGGAATGTTCTCAGACTCTGTCTCAACCCTTATTAGGGTTCAAACTCTCTAACATGCAGATAGCAGAGAGGGTCCACTATCCATTTTTTCTTGTGACACTTGTAGCCTATCACTGGCACTCTTAAAAAGGTTTGAGTCCGTGTCCATCCACTGCCCTACATAACACTTGACTGACAGCACAGTTTACATAACATTGAAATCTTACATTGTATATAACATACATTACATTACATAATATTGTACAGCACATGATATCTCTTGGGGGGTCAGATTCCCCCATGCGTGGGAAAACTCTGGGCCCTTTCTAATCTACTGGGGAATCTGGCGGCTTCTCCAGTAAATTGTTAAAAATGGTTTGTAAAGCCTGTGGTATCTGATCCGGCTCAACTGATTCAGGTATGCCATGGATCCATGGATTCCTCTGACATCCCCTATTATCTAGTTCATTCACATGTTGTAAGTTGTGGTGGGTAGAAATGTGTTGGAGCTCCAATATGGCATCCTCATGGCGAAACATGGTTTGTTCAACAATGGCAGGCCTCGCCGCCACCAAGTGGAGATCCTACTTGAGGTCCACTATGGCCTAATAGAGAGTGGTTTTGATGTCTGTGGCAATGCTTTGTAAGTCTAACGTTTTGGATATTTTTGCATCAGATCTAGGAAGGATAGGTTATCAGTGGCCTTGTGAGTGCTCGAGGCTGTATCCTGTGAGTAGTGCATGTGAGCTCTGGAAAGAAACTTCCCCTTGCCGAGATCAGAACATTGGCGGTAAGTTGTGCTTCAACTGTGAGTGTATTTTCACCATCTGGAAGCTCTAGAACATTCACTGTGGTTTTCTTCCCTCATGGTACTAGAGCTCTCTCAGAAAGCATTCCACTTGGTTGCATGTCAAGCCACACAAACGCTAGTTCAAAATGTTTACATTCAGCTGAAAGTTAAATTGAAGTTCCACTTTAAGGCTGAAGAAATTTATAATATTCTTAATATTTTAGTTGTAGACTTGGTTAGCTAATAAAGCTTTCCCTGATGTTTGCTTATGTTTTCCAGAAAAGCTGAAATATTGACTGTCACCCTGTATTTCTTTTTTTCTTTTTCTTTATCATATTTTTCTTTCAAAATGATAGCTGTGAGTTAGGGTATGTGTTTTATTCCAAAAGGACTATTACGACTATGCAACCTGATCATTTACATATTACAGCTGCCATCAATCTTCAGATTTTTTTACATTACATGCCAGTTGATAAAATCCTGGGAGTCAGCCCCATAAGAATTTTAGAAGTTTAGATCAATAGGTTAGGTCATTTCATGTAAAGGTAGGTTTAGGGTTACTATTAATTCAGCATTAGCTTCACCTACCTTTGATCTTCATAAATCTGTCCCGGAGACACTGAGCTTCCTCCTGGATTCTCTCCTCTAAACTCCTCTTCCCCATCCCAAAATTTTTCAGTGTTGTTAGGGAAAATCGACGCATTGTCTTCCATCTCTCTCCATTGCTCATGATGACCCCTAAAATTGAAAGGTTTTATACATATTGTTCCTGAAGACTCTTAATAATTTAAATATTTTAAATGACTTTTTGACTTCCTCTGTATTTTATTATATAGTGTGGAAAATATTTACCTGTTACTGCACCACAGTGCTTAGGGCTCTCACCATGCTTTTACATGTCCTCGGTATGAATCCCACCAGAGACATTATCAACATGGAGTTTAAGTGTTCTCACTGTTTTGTATGGGTTTCCTACCTCAATCTGAAAACACTGATAATTTAATTGAGAAGCTCCCAGTAAAGGGGACATATTTTCAATTCCAAGTGCGAACAAACACAGCCAGCAGATTCACCTTCTGTGGTGGGATCCTCTTTGTGGATGTGGCCAGGATCCAGAATGTAATGCTTTGGGTTAACTGGCTCTCTCATGAACTGGTCTTTGAGTGCAATAGAAACATTTCTTTGGAGAGAAAACCTTACGTGCATGGCTTTATGTACTCTATAAAATGCTGAGTAATACGCCCATGCTATGTAAATATGCAGCTAGCAGAATTGACACCAGTCAATGTGAGTCCAGTAGCTCACCCCAATTCAGTTTATCATAATGGGTACTCTCTTGATCTAATTATGAGACTCCATCTGCTACTGGAGCAGGAAGTTACTACCGCCACTAAATGACAACTTCTCACTTTGCTACTTGCATCCTGGCAACCAAGAATGCTGTGTGAGCTGGCTTCCTGTGTCCTATCAAACTCATTGCATCATTGGTTGCTAGGATACCAGGGGTCATAAGTTACTGGTTGCTATGACGAAAAAAAATGGGGAGTTCCCCCAAAAGCCATACCAGGCCTATCCTAGATCCTGGTTCCAAATCTGGTTCATAGGCAAGCCCTGCACCATGTCTGAGGACTGCATAATGGTAGCCAAGACATTGTAGCTAGTGCCTCCGTAGAACCTGCCCAACCACTCCACTGCTAGAGCTGCTGTCACTAAATCACCTCGCAGTCCTGACTGAGCTGTCTGCTCTTCCACTCCTAGGTATAGACTGTGCTCACTTTCTCTTTGAGGCCCAGTCCAGTACCTTGCTTGTGTGACACAATAATTATGTGATTATTATTCTTTCAAATTCTTTCACTGAAAATTATCCCATTCATTGGTAAAGTACAAGTCTATGTCACTGGAATCTGCATCAATGACTTACATGTAAATGAATCAGGCTGTACAAACCCTTTTTTCAGCAGAGGTGTCTGATCTCCTGTAGATGTTTCGGAAACAACTCCAAAGACCTTCAAAAGAAGAAGGGTACCACATGGGCACCAGTTTCTACTGTACGATCTCCATATTGATAAATCTTGATCACACACCCTTTTCGCTCTACTCATCCAGGAAGATATTTGTTTTATAATAGGCCCATAAACATTTTTAAGGCCCACCAGCGTCAGTGTTTTGGTGTCTGTAACCCCCCCAACTTCTACAATAACAACATTGTAAGCATGCTGTCCTACAAAAACAAAAGATTCTGATACTGCCTGTGTGTGCTACCATGTTACATTTTTAAGTCTGGCTAGATTTTTCCTTTAATATGATCTTGGTATTATAATATTTTTGAGTGTTTTTATAGCGCAAGCATATCAACTGGGCATATATAAAAAGCTAGAAATTACACTAATTCAGGATTATTATTTTGTTTTTAGCATCTTACCGAAATCCTTAAACAACATTTCTATTAGACCCATATTCCCTCTGTCACTGAACACATCACTGCGATCAACCAGGGCCTCCTTCACAGCATCGTAGCCAATCAGCATGACAGCTCGATTTGTGGCCAGATAAATTGTATACACCGGTCCGTACTTTTCACCTAGCTGTTGAAAGAGATTTTCCTTTTAAAACAAAGTTTTACAGGTTCAGAAATAGCTGAAGCTGTAAGTATAAGACCTAATGTGCTTACCTTGATGCGTTATTAATGGAGCCAAAAAAGGCACATACCATTGCTCAACTGAAATGTATAAAAACCAAGAAAAAAACTCAATGTGACAGATAAACACAAAAACAAAAATAAGAAAAAAACAAACAAAATAAGTTCCTGTGGATCCTGATTCGGCTGCAGCTGAAAGGAAGGAACACTGGAGAAGAGGCTGTAAAAACAGCAGAGCAAGCGCAGGTGGAGTTGACAGCTGAGTACAATGAAAGCAAAGTTTGCATGGCAGAGGTAGTTGGAAAGGAGGGGTAAGGGAAGCAGAAACAGGCAAAAAGAAACAACAGATTCTGCTGGGAATAGTAGAAATAAAGTATTTGTCACAATCCCAGCTGGAAGAGGAAGGAGAGTGGGACTAGAACAGGAGATACAAGGGCCCATTCACATTATGCGTGGTGACAGACGTTTTACCACACGGTAAAACATCTGTCACCGTAGGACACATAGGAAACAATTGTTTCCTATGTGTCTCATTCACACTGCAACACAGCCTAGCGCTGCAATAAAATGCAGACATGCTGCATTTTATTGCAGCGCACCAGCCCAAATCGCACTGCAATGTCAGGCAGCGCACCACAGTGCTATGATGGACATTGCAATGCATGAAGTGTACATTTTGTACACTTTAAATAAAGCTAATACAAAAAATAAAAGGGATCAGTGCTGTGCAACAAATTGTGCACCACACTGGTCACTGGTCCTTAGCACATACCTTCCAAATGTCCCTAATTCACTGGGACCGTCCCGGTATTTAATGTATGTCCCGGAGTCCCGGCGAATCAAGGCTGAGCTCCAGTGACTCACCCAGCAGGGGCGCACTAGCGCCAGCACCAGTTACAACCCACATGTGGCTTGTGCAGGGTGTCTGGGGTCCCACATGCATCCAGCAAAGCTTTGTATGACAGCTGGCATCTCTCCCCGCCGGCTGCCTCTGATACAGTGCAGAGCTGAGTGCACTGAACCCCCCCTCCTCCTCCTGTTGTGACATTTTTGTATACACAGACAGGAGGAGGAGGAGGCAGGGAGGAGGCACACCGCTCTGTGTGAGCAGCTGATCTGAGGTCTGTAATGAATACATGAGACTTGCAGAGGAGGGGGACATGGGGAAGGGGGCAAGTTTACTAAGTTCACATGGAGTGATTTGGGTGAAGGAGTAGGATTTGTTCTTTTTTTTTTTTTTTCCCATCAGCTCATCCCCCACAGTTATTACCTTTTGTCTCCACTTGACCCTCCCTTCTAGATTGTAAACTCTAACGAGCAGGGCCCTCTGATCCCTCCTGTATTGATTTGTATTGTAAGTGTACTGTCTGCCCCATGTTGTAAAGCGCTGCGCAAACTGTTGGCGCTATATAAATCCTGTATAATAATAATAATAATAATAATAGGGGCACTTTTGGAATGGAGAGGAATTGTGCTAGAAAGGAGATTGAATAAGAAATCCAACCCCCACAGCACAAGTCTTCTCCCCTCCCAAAACGCCTCCTAGCACATATCCTCCCCCCCAAATCAAAGAGATTCTGGCTGCCACAGAAGGGACAACCCCAGGCACCCCACAAGAGATGTGGTGCAACTGCCCCAGGTGCCAAAACTAGTGCCCCCCTGCAAGGACACAGGGCTAGTTCACACCATGAATCGCACAGGAAAGTGATGTACATTCTGTGCGATTCACATGTGGTCCAGGTGCAGTGCGACTTCAGCCCAAATGAATGAGCTGAAATTACGCCAGACGGCACCAAAAATACTGCATGCGCTACTTCAAAAGAACACACAGCAACTGGATCGCATGTTATTACTGTACAATTTGATCCGGTGTAGGCAAACAGACTGCATTTGTTACAGGTGTTTGGGGTGTCGTTAAGTTAACATTGACACCAGCTGCAGATCACAACTGCAGTGCATTTTCAACGTGGTGCTGGAAATGAGCATGGAATGCTAAAGGATGGGAGATTTGGGGGCAGAAGAAAATTTGTGCTGGGAAGAGGAATAAGGATTTATGCTGGGAGAAGAAGGATCTGGATAGAATAGGGATTTGGATGGGGGGGGGGGATTTGTGTTTGACGGGGCGAGAATGTTTCCTGGGAGGAGACATTTGGGGGGATTTGTTGTTCTGGGAAGGGGGATTAGGGGGAAAGAGGATTTGTACTGGAATGGGGTTCTGCTGGGATGGAGAACTTGGGGGGTTGAAGAGGATTTATTCTGAGAGGGGTACTGGGGGGGAGGAGGATTTGTGCCATGAGGGGGAACTGAGGGGCGTGGGGATAAGTGCTAGGATAGGGAAAAATGGGGAATTGTGCTGGAACCGGGGATTTGGGAAGGGTGGAGGAGGACTTGTGCTGAGCAAGGGGGAATAAGATTTGTGTTGGGAGGGGGGATTTGCGTGGGAGGATTTGTTCTGTGAGAGGGAGAGAGCATTTGTACGGGGGGGGTGATTTTTTTTGGCGTGGAGGGAGTGGGATTTTTTTCTGAAAGGCTAAAGTGGGGGAGAGTATTGCTTGGGGGGGGGGATTTTGCTCTCTCCTTACCCCTACACACCCCTGACTCCTGCACTCTTTTGTTTTATACTCCTGACTCTTACTATGCATTACACACGCCTGTTCCCTGCATTTTGTGGATAACACTCCTGTCCTCTGCATTTTGTGCGTTATGTCAAATCTAACCTGTGATGTTGGGGATGGGTGGGACTGATACTGCTGAATCCTGCACTCTGTACAAAACGCACTCCTGAATCCTGCACTCTGTACAAAACGCACTCCTTAATCCTGCACTCTGTATGAAATGCACTCCTAAACCTTGCACTCTGTACGAAACTCACACCTGAATCCTGCACTCTGTACGAAATGCACTCCTGAATCCTGCACTCTGTACATAGCACATTCCTGAACCTTGTATTCTGTACGTAATGCATTCCTAAACCTTGCACTCTGTCAGTAACACGCTCCTGAACTTTGCACTCTGTATGAAACACACTACTAAATCCTGCACTCTGTATGAAACGCACTTTTGAATCCTGCACTCTGTATGAAACACACTTTTGAATCCTGCACTCTGTATGAAACGCACTCCTGAATCCTGCACTCTGTATGAAATGCATTCCTGAATCCTGCACTCTGTACGAAACGCACTCCTGAGTCCTGCACTCTGTACATAGCACATTCCTGAACGGACTGGCCCCCGAACCCCCCTCCCCTTCCTGCTCCCCACTGTGACAGCTAGCGGGGAACCGCCCCGCTAGCTGCCAAAAGGTTTTGAGCAACGCCCAGTCATGTCACTCATTCCACGGCACTGTGGTAGTTCATTGATACTTCCTCTCAGAATCTATCGGCTTGCTTGTACAAGGTACAAGCAAGTAAATACACTGACAGATCTGCAGGAGATCTGCATGGAATGAGCGATCTGCTTATCGCTGGTGCAATGTTTTACAGGCGCCTAAAACAAAAAATAATAAATGCACATTTTTTTACTTGCAAAAAAATATGCATTTACTAGTTTTTGTCAAAAGGTGAACTTATCCTTTAAACTAGGGGAACTTTGCTTATTATTAAACTTATTGCTTATTTTTTCTTATTTCACCATCATTATGGTATTTTGAAATAAATGTGATGTCATTTGATGTGAAATTTGATATAAACTGAGTTGTACTTGACATTGTAATGCCCTGTACACATGATCGGACATTGATCGGACATTCCGACAACAAAATCCATGGATTTTTTCCGAGGGATGTTGGCTCAAACTTGTTTTGCATACACATGGTCGCACAAAGTTGTCGGAAAATCCGATCGTTCGGAGTGCCGTGACGTAAAACAAGTACGTCAGGACTATAAACAGGGCAGTAGCCAATAGCTTTCGTCTCTTTATTTATTCTGAGCATGCATGGCACTTTGTACGTCGGATTTGTGTACACACGATCAGAATTTAACCGATCGGATTTTGTTGTTGGAAAATTTTATAGCCTGCTCTCAAACTTTGAGTGTCGGAAATTCCGACGGAAAAAGTCCGATGGAGCCCACACACGAACGGAATTTCCGACAACACAATCCAGTTGCACTTTTTCCGTCGGAAAATCCGACCGTATGTACGGGGCATAAGAGATTTCTTCCTAGAATACAAGAAGAGTGCATTGTTATAGAACATTAGGCAGAATTCTTACCTTCACCAGAGACTGTGGCATTTCAGTGGTACTAATCTGCAGAATATTCCCCAGAAGTGGCAGAGGGGTCGGTCCTGGTGGCAAGTCTTTCTTCTTTACATTCATCCACCATTTAATGAGGTAAATCAGGAGAGTGACCGCAGAAGCGATGAGAAGTGTTGCTGAGACATTCACTGCCATCCTGACAACAATCTCCGTACAACCTGTACTGCCTCCAAACCAGGAACTGCTGTATTTATTTGTGGGCTGACGTTTGGCAGCATTCTAACTATCATTTGAGGACAAGTTGGGTGTGTTGGAGCCTGGTTCAGTTACAGACATATTGCATAACAGATTGTAAAGCTATGCTAATCCTTACTAACCTTGCAGGTTTTTAAATAGCATGTATGAGAAATACCCTTGCAATGACCAGTGTAGTCCAGATGTACCCAACCTTCCTTTTACTGCTCAACCACTTGTACTCCAACACCCCCAAATCTTACCCTTCTAGAATGATGAGACCACACCTTAATTTGGAGTATAAATGGCCTTAGCGTCTATTTTATTAACACAATATAAATAACTTCAATATCAAAATATAACAAAATATAACATCCGTAACAACTTGTTTAACCCCAGTCTGTTGGTCTTTGACGGCACCCCCCGAACTCCAACACATATTCCACCAATACACTGCGGGACCTTTTTCAGCATGATAGGCCTCCAGCCGTATAACCAACTTGGAGACAACCCCCTTCCGACAGTGCAACCATTACAGTATTCCAGCTAACCTTTCTGCTGGAATACACCGGAGGGGCACATACTACTGATGAGCCCCCCACCCCTTTCCATCACATATGTTTACTGCCACCATCAAAGACCAACAAAACACCGCCAATCCACAGCTGCCATGACGACCATATTCCAACGCTCCTGAAAGAAAGAAAACAAACAAACAAACAAACAACATATAGGGAGGGCGGGTGGGAAAACTGCCTTCTCCTTTCTCTCTCCCCAACTTTCTGTTCCCCAGCCCAATACCGCCTCCTCCTTAAATGAAACCACTCCCCCTCAGACTTTCCTCACTGTCACCTCCCCTCTTAGCACTTCTCATATTAACCCCTACGTTGTCTCCCCTTAACACACTGTCAAGCCCAGCCCTGCACTACTTTTCTTTCTTTCTTTTCCGTTCCGGGCTTCACTTGACCAGTGTAGTCCAGATGTACCCAACCTTCCTTTTACTGCTCAATCACTTGTACTCCAACACCCCCATTTCTTACCCTTCTAAAAGGATGAGACCACACCTTAATTTGGAGTATAAATGGCCATAGCAGCCTGTTTTATTAACACAATATAAATAACTCCAATATCAAAATATAACAAAATATAACATCCGTAACATCTTGTTTAACCCCAGTCTGTTGGTCTATGACGGCACCCCCAAACTCCAACACATATTCCACCAACACACTGCGGGACCTTTTTCAGCATGATAGGCCTCCAGGCGTATAACCTGCTCAGAGACAACCCCCTTCCCGCAGTGCAACCATTACAGTATTCCAGCTAACCTTTCTGCTGGAATACACCGGATGGGCACAAACTACCGATGGGCCCCCCACCCCTTTCCATAATACACCGGAGAGGCACATACTACCGATGGGCCCCCACCCCTTTCCATCACATATGTTTACTGCCACCATCAAAGACCAACAAAACACCGCCACAGCCCGCAAGCATAACACCTTAACCTTAAGGGCCACTCCACACCTGCAGGGCCCGCTGGATCCCATCTTGCAGCCACAGCACCCAGAGATCAATCCCCACTGCTGAGAGGTGTACTGAGGGTAAAGGTGACGGACTGGCCAAGCATGTCTTCAGACCTAAACCCTATTGAGCATCTGTGGGGCATCCTCAAATGGAAGGTGGAGGAGAGAAAGGCCTCTAACATCCACCAGTTCCATCATGCCGTCATGGAGGAGTGGAAGAGGACTCCAGTGGCAACCTGTGAAGCTCTGGTGAACTCCATGCTCAAGAAGGTTAAGGCAGTGCTGGAAAATAATGGTGGCCACACAAAATATTAATGTTTTGGGCCCAATTTGGACATTTTCACTTAAGTGTGTACTCACCTTTGTTGCCAGCGGTTTAGACATTAATGGCTGGGTGCTGAGATATTTTGAGGGGACAGCAAATTTACACTGTTATACAAGCTGTACATCCGCTACTTTACATTGTAGGAAAGTGTCATTTCTTCAATGTTGTCACATGAAAAGATATAATAAAATATTTACAAAAATGTGAGGGGTATATATAGAAAAGTCACTGGGTGAGGTGCACAGAACGGTCTATTGGAAGTATTGTGCAAGAAATCTAGTCCTTCTCAGGGACTAAAATATGAGAAAATAGAGGAGGATTGCTGCACAAAAAGTGAAAATGTATGTATAAAAAGTTACATTACAGCAAGCATTTTCAGGTGACGTTTCGGGCTAGTAATGATATCGCCCTTCTTCACGACCACATAACTACATCTAGTGGCATACGACACTCTATATATAAGTAGCTTGTCAATGCTACCAATTAATGAATTAAAGCCAGCTGGAATTAATTACATCTATACAAAAGGTATTCCTTATCATTAATTATATAAACTGTTACAAGGTTTGAAGCAACTTCTGAGAACAGGTGGATTAAATTCCTCATTACATGATAACATACTTGATAGAATGGAAATGGTTCATCTACAAATAAAAAAAAATATGATATGATCAATAATAATCAAACAATTATCCATCACTCGACAATGTTTGATATTGAAAAACAACTGCATAAGATCCTGCATTATGATGTTAAATCGGTCAATATAAAGCCGATCGATACCTGAATCGTTCGACTGTACAGTGGCTGGTTTCTTATATTAATAAAAAAGGAGCACAACAGCAAATACACATTTTAAAGGAACAAATACAGATCAAAGTCCGTATTTTACCCCTTAGGTTGTAAAGTATCTAATCAATTTATCCAATATACCTCTTTCTTCTTTAGTTCCAGCTCCCTATTGCCTCCTCATCTGTTGTTTGGGATACCATCTATCACCATACATCTCAGTTGTGAGACTGTATGGTTCATTTCCACAAAATGCCTAGACAGCGGTAATTTGTCAATTTTATCGCAAATGGAATATTTATGTCTAGCAATTCTGTCCTTTGCTTTCTGTGTAGTTTCACCTACATAAAACAGTCCACACGGACATTTAATGATATATATCACATAAGCTGTTTGACATGTGAAGTGATCTTTAATAATGATATTGTATCCTTTGTGTGGGTGGCTGAAGCTTTTACCTTTTATCATACTGGTACATTGAATGCATGAAAGGCATGGAAATGAACCAAAATTTGGTGGGTACTAAAAGGGGTAGGGGTACTAAATTGGTCCGATTTGACCAATCTACTGTGTATGGTCCTACCCTTGAGATATGATGGTAGTGGTGGGTGTTGGAATTCAGAGACTGTAGGATAATTTTTATTCAATATAGACCAATGTTTTCTAATTATATTATTAACGTTATTAGAAAAGGGATGATACTGGGAAATGAATGGTGGCCTCCGTGAAATTAACTTTTCTTTTTCCTTATGTAGATTAATACGTTCCTGGTGTATCATACCACCAGGATAACCCCGTTGCCAGAGTCTAACTTCCATTTCATCCAGTCTATCCTCTTTATAAATGGACCTATCGGTAATTCTCCATACTCGTTTTAACTGACTCCTCTGTATTGATTTAAATACTCCCAGGGGATGAAAACAGGAAAAGAGTAACAATTGATTACAATCTGTTGGCTTTCGGCAGAGGTCACTAACGATCCTGTATATACAATAATGTATCCAGGAACGGGATACATCTATCCATAACTACTATGGAACCACCTTTATCCGCCGGCTTAATTGTAATCTCTTTTCTATGAGAAACAGAAGACAATGTGGAAATCTCCTCTTGGCTCAAGTTATGTTGTATATGGTCTCTTTTTGATTGGTCACTCAAAAATAGCTTAACATCTGTCTCGACTCTATTGATGAACAGTTCTGCGGCAGCACTTGAAGTAGGGGGTACAAAAGTACTTTTATTCCTTAATTCTAAATTAGAAATAGATAATGCTAATGCACCGCCACTGTTCATCAAGGGTCAAGATGAATAAAAAGCTTTCAACCGTATATTTCTATAAAAGCGGTACAAATCTTGTTTTAATTTTAACACATCCTTTTTTCTTTAGGACAGAAGTTCAGGCCTTTATTTAGGATGCGAACTTCTGCAGCATTCAAAGATACAGTAGAAATATTATGTACCATATTCGAGTTTAAGTCCTCTGTCGGTTCCTGGTCCTGGTGGCGATTGCTTTGGATGTTGTGGCGCCTTCGACATTTCTTACCTCCTCTCCTCCTGCTTTTGATTTTGGGGGGGCCGCGATCCAAAAAAGATCCCCGGGGAGCGTTAGTTGATGATCCCATAAAGGTCATGGAGGAATTGGACGTAGACATCTGTTGGTTACGTCTTGTATTTTTAAATCGGGCACGGAAGCGATTTGGTTCAGTCCATTTATAAACCCGATTGTTGATATAATCGTCCCGATCTCTGTCCATTTTGGTGCGCTTCCTAATTTCAATGGATTTTCTATGTTTTATCAATTTCTCCTCCATTTCCATTTTTATTTTCAAAAAGTCCTGCTGTCCCAATGATTCGGATAGTTGATTCTCCAAATCAATGATTTCTTGAGAGATGATGGTACGCTCCTGCTGGAGGAATTCCACCATAAGAGTGATTAAGTCAAAAGAGCATTTGTTAATAATTTGTGTAAAACGTTTCTTATATTCTTCATTTTGAGCAAAAAGGGTGGGTACTATCCGTACCCTCATGCCCCTTACACACGGTTGGACATGGATCTGACATTCCGACAACAAAATCAATGGATTTTTTTCCGACGGATGTTGGCTCAAACTTGTCTTGCATGCACACGGTCACACAAAGTTGTTGGAAAATCCGATCGTTCTGAACGCGGTGACATAAAACACGTACGTTGGGACTATAAATGGGGCAATAGCCAATAGCTTTCATCTCTTAATTTAATCTGAGCATGCATGGCACTTTGTCCGTTGGATTTGTCTACACACGATCGTAATTTAAAGGATTGGATTTTGTTGTTGGAAAATTTTATAGCATGCTCTCAAACTGTGTGTCGGAAATTCCGATGGAAAAAGTCCGATGGAGCCCACACTGAATTTCCGACAACAAGCTCCGATCGCACATATTCCGTCGGAAAGTCCGACCATGTGTACAGGGCATAAGTCCTCATGGAATTAACTGTGATCTATAGTATTCCGCCAATGTCACTTTGTGTAATTCCATAGATATAGATTTCTGCAGGATTTTTTCTAATTTTCATGTCAGTTGTAAAGATGAACTTTCCACTAGGAAATTCCGCGATCCTGTGGTGCCCGTATAGATCGGGGCTGCATCTTCATTTGTGTCAGCATGGAGGTAGAGGATAACACTCAGCATCAGCAGCAGACTTCAAGGGATTGTTTGCAGTCCCCAGAAACCCATGGAGTTGTACGTGGCTGGGAGGAGGTGGTTGAGGATCATGTGATCCTTAGTGACCCAGAGGACTCAGGATCAAATGCCTCTGCAAACCTACACTGCATGGCCTCCCTGATCCTGCAAAGCCTGCAAAGGACCCTAGGATTCGTGGTATCAAAGAGAGGGATCATTACTGGCTGGCAACCCTTCTTGATCCACGTTACAAGGGTAAGGTTGCAGAACTTATCCAGCCTTCGCAGAGGGAGAAGAGGATGAAATATCTTCGGGAGGCCTTGCAGAAAGGTTTGTGCAATGCGTTTCCAGAGCCTGGGAGGTTACAATTTCCTGGTGCTGGACAACATGTTGCTGAGGCTTCGTTCAGTCACAGAAAGAGTGGTGGAGAAGGTGGCCGGCTGACCGATGCCTTCAGGCAATTCTTCAGTCCTCAGCGCCCAGGTCTGATCTGTTCCAGCAACCATCGCCAGCATCTGAATTCCATGGTGCAGGAATATCTAGGGGCATGATCAGACTTGGAGACCTTTCCACCAGAACATCCACTGGGTTACTGGGTTACCAATTGAGGATGGACCACTGGCCAGAGCTTGCTCAATATGCAATTGAGCTACTGGCCTGTCCTGCATCCAGCGTTCTTTCTGAACGCACATTCAGTGCTGCTGGAGGCTTTGAAACCGATCACAGAGTGCGCCTGTCCACAGACTCTGTTGATCGGCTCACATTCATAAAAATGAATCAGTCTTGGATCACTAGCTACCAAGGTCCTGATGCTGATGTAACTGATTTTTCTATGGATGTGGGATCCCTTGAAGACTGCATATGCTAGGAGTGACTATCCTATTATGCTGAGTGACTATCCTATTCCTCCTCAATCTTCATGATGATAGCTTCTAGGAATATTTTCGGTTCAGGGCACCACCACCACTGCCTAAGGCCCAATTTTTCTGCCCCTGTCTAACAGGGGCGTGTAATTACAATTTTTAATATAATATTTCACAATAGAGCCTGTTTCTGCGCTCAACAAAAGTATCTGTGAGGCTTTACAGTGTTGTGCCACCACCACCGCCTAAGGCCCAATTTTTCTGCCCCTGTTTAACAGGGGTGTGTAGTTACAATTCTTGATATAATATTTCACAGCAGGGCCTGTTCCTGCGCTCAACAAGAGTATCTGTGAGGCTTTACAGTGTTGTGCCACCACCACCACCACCACCACCGCCTAAGGCCCAATTTTTGTGCCCCTGTTTAACCACTTGACGACCGCCGCACGACGATATACGTCGGCAGAGTGGCACGGGCAGGCAAAAGGACATACATATATGTCCTTGCCTTCCCGCGGGTGAGGGGTCCGATCGGACCCCCCCCGGTGCCAGCGGCGGTCGCCTTTGGTCTGGCAGTGATCAGAGATGAGGGGGAGGCCATCCGATCGTGGCCCCCCTCACGATCGCTCCCAGCCAATGGGAATCGTCCCCTACCTCTGTGTAGTACACAGAGGCAGAGGATGTGATGTCATCTCTCCTCGGCTCGGCAGTTTCCGTTCCGGCGCCGAGGAGAGAAGACTTCAATGTGAGTGCACCAAACACACACAGTAGAACATGCCAGGCACACATTACACCCCCTTTACCCCCTGATCCCCCCCGATCACCCCCTGATCACCCCTCCCCCCCTGTCACACTGACACCAAGCAGTTTTTTTTTTTCTGATTACTGCATGGTGTCAGTTTGTGACAGTTACTGTGTTAGGGCAGTTAGGGTTAGCCCCCTTTAGGTCTAGGGTACCCCCTGTAGGTCTAGGGTACCCCCCTAACCCCCCTAATAAAGTTTTAACCCCTTGATCACCCCCTGTCGCCAGTGTCACTAAGCGATCATTTTTCTGATCACTGTATTAGTGTCGCTGGTGACGCTAGTTAGGGAGGTAAATATTTAGGTTCGCCGTCAGCGTTTTATAGCGACAGGGACCCCCATATACTATCTAATAAATATTTTAACCCCTTGATTGCCCCCTAGTTCACCCTTTCACCACTGATCACCGTATAACTGTTACGGGTGACGCTGGTTAGTTTGTTTATTTTTTATAGTGTCGTGTGTACCCGTCGTTTATTACCGAATAAAGGTTTAGCCCCCTGATCGCCCGGCGGTGATATGCATCGCCCCAGGCAGCGTCAGATTAGCGCCAGTATCGCTAACACCCACGCACGCAGCATACGCCTCCCTTAGTGGTATAGTTTCTGAACGGATCAATATCTGATCCGATCAGATCTATACTAGCGTCCCCAGCAGTTTAGGGTTCCCAAAAATGCAGTGTTAGCGGGATCAGCCCAGATACTTGCTAGAACCTGCGTTTTGCCCCTCCGCCCGGCCCAGCCCAGCCAAGTGCAGTATTGATCGATCACTGTCACTTACAAAACACTAAACGCATAACTGCAGCGTTAGCAGAGTCAGGCCTGATCCCTGCGATCGCTAACAGTTTTTTTGGTAGCATTTTGGTGAACTGGCAAGCACCAGCCCCAGGCAGCGTCAGGTTAGCGCCAGTACCGCTAACACCCATGCACGCAGCATACCCCTCCCTTAGTGGTATAGTATCTGAACGGATCAATATCTGATCCGATCAGATCTATACTAGCGTCCCCAGCAGTTTAGGGTTCCCAAAAATGCAGTGTTAGCGGGATCAGCCCAGATACTTGCTAGAACCTGCGTTTTGCCCCTCCGCCCAGCCCAGCCCATCCAAGTGCAGTATCGATTGATCACTGTCACTTACAAAACACTAAACGCATAACTGCAGCGTTCGCAGAGTCAGCCCTGATCTCTGCGATCGCTAACAGTTTTTTTGGTAGCGTTTTGGTGAACTGGCAAGCACCAGTGGCCTAGTACACCCCAGTCGTAGTCAAACCAGCACTGCAGTAACACTTGGTGACGTGGCGAGTCCCATAAGTGCAGTTCAAGCTGGTGAGGTGGCAAGCACAAGTAGTGTCCCGCTGCCACCAAGAAGAAGACAAACAGGCCCGTCGTGCCCATAATGCCCTTCCTGCTGCATTCGCCAATCCTAATTGGGAACCCACCACTTCTGCAGCGCCCGTACTTCCCCCATTCACATCCCCAACCAAATGCAGTCAGGTGCATGAGAGGCATTTTTATGTCCTCCCGAGTACCCCTACCCAGCGAACCCCCCCAAAAAAGATGTCGTGTCTGCAGCAAGCGCGGATATAGGCGTGACACCCGCTATTATTGTCCCTCCTGTCCTGACAATCCTGGTCTTTGCATTGGTGAATGTTTTGAACACTACCATACACTAGTTGAGTATGAGCGTAGGGTACAGCATTGCACAGACTAGGCACACTTTCACAGGGTCTCCCAAGATGCCATTGCATTTTGAGAGACCCAAACTTGGAACCGGTTACAGTTATAAAAGTTAGTTACAAAAAAAGTGTAAAAAAAAAAAATATATATATATAAAATAAAAAAAAATAGTTGTCGTTTTATTGTTCTCTCTCTCTCTATTCTCTCTCTATTGTTCTGCTCTTTTTTACTGTATTCTATTCTGAAATGTTTTATTGTTATTATGTTTTATCATGTTTGCTTTTCAGGTATGCAATTTTTTATACTTTACCGTTTACTGTGTTTTATTGTTAACCATTTTTTTGTCTTCAGGTACGCCATTCACGACTTTGACTGGTTATACCAGAATGATGCCTGCAGGTTTAGGTATCATCTTGGTATCATTCTTTTCAGCCAGCGGTCGGCTTTCATGTAAAAGCAATCCTAGTGGCTAATTAGCCTCTAGACTACTTTTACAAGCAGTGGGAGGGAATGACCCCCCCCCCCACCGTCTTCCGTGTTTTTCTCTGGCTCTCCTGTCTCAACAGGGAACCTGAGAATACAGCTGGTGATTCAGCCAGCTGACCATAGAGCTGATCAGAGACCAGAGTGGCTCCAAACATCTCTATGGCCTAAGAAACCGGAAGCTATGAGCATTTCATGACTTAGATTTCGCCGGATGTAAACAGCGCCATTGGGAAATTGGGAAAGCATTTTATCACACCAATCTTGGTGTGGTCAGATGCTTTGAGGGCAGAGGAGAGATCTAGGGTCTAATAGACCCCAATTTTTTCAAAAAAGAGTACCTGTCACTACCTATTGCTATCATAGGGGATATTTACATTCCCTGAGATAACAATAAAAATGATTAAAAAAAAAAAAAAAAAATGAAAGGAACAGTTTAAAAATAAGATAAAAAAGCAAAAAAAAATAAAGAAAAAAAAAAAAAAAGCACCCCTGTCCCCCCCTGCTCTCGCGCAAAGGCGAATGCAAGCGTCGGTCTGGCGTCAAATGTAAACAGCAATTGCACCATGCATGTGAGGTGTCTCCGCGAACGTCAGATTGAGGGCAGTAATGTTAGCAGTAGACCTCCTCTGTAAATCTAAAGTGGTAACCTGTAAAGGCTTTTAAAGGCTTTTAAAGGCTTTTAAAAATGTATTTAGTTTGTCGCCACTGCACGTTTGTGCGCAATTTTAAAGCATGTCATGTTTGGTATCCATGTACTCGGCCTAAGATCATCTTTTTTATTTCATCAAACATTTGGGCAATATAGTGTGTTTTAGTGCATTAAAATTTAAAAAAGTGTGTTTTTTCCCCAAAAAATGCGTTTGAAAAATCGCTGCGCAAATACTGTGTGAAAAAAAAATGAAACACCCACCATTTTAATCTGTAGGGCATTTGCTTTAAAAAAATATAATGTTTGGGGGTTCAAAGTAATTTTCTTGCAAAAAAAAATAATTTTTTCATGTAAACAAAAAGTGTCAGAAAGGGCTTTGTCTTCAAGTGGTTAGAAGAGTGGGTGATGTGTGACATAAGCTTCTAAATGTTGTGCATAAAATGCCAGGACAGTTCAACCCCCCCCCAAATGACCCCATTTTGGAAAGTAGACACCCCAAGCTATTTGCTGAGAGGCATGTCCATTGAATATTTTATATTGTGACACAAGTTGCGGGAAAGAGACAATTTTTTTTTTTGCACAAAGTTGTCATTAAATGATATATTGCTCAAACATGCCATGGGAATATGTGAAATTACACCCCAAAATACATTCTGTTGCTTCTCCTGAGTACGGGGATACCACATGTGTGAGACTTTTTGGGAGCCTAGCCGCGTACGGGACCCCGAAAACCAAGCACTGCCTTCAGGCTTTCTAAGGGCATAAATTTTTTATTTCACTCTTCACTGCCTGTCACAGTTTCGGAGGCCATGGAATGCCCAAGTGGCACAAAACCCCCCCAAATGACCCCATTTTGGAAAGTAGACACCCCAAGCTATTTGCTGAGAGGTATAGTGAGTATTTTGCAGACCTCACTTTTTGTCACAAAGTTTTGAAAATTGAAAAAAAAAAAAAAAAAAAGTTTTTTCTTGTCTTTCTTCACTTTCAAAAACAAATGAGAGCTGCAAAATACTCACCATGCCTCTCAGCAAATAGCTTGGGGTGTCTACTTTCCAAAATGTGGTCATTTGGGGGGTTTTGTGCCACCTGGGCATTCCATGGCCTTCGAAACTGTGATACGCAGTGAAGAGTGAAATCAAAAATGTACACCCTTAGAAATGCTGAAGGCGGTGATTGGTTTTCGGGGCCCCGTACGCAGCTAGGCTCCCAAAAAGTCCCACGCATGTGGTATCCCCGTACTCAGGAGAAGCAGCTAAATGTATTTTGTGGTGCAATTCCACATATGCCCATGGCCTGTGTGAGCAATATATCATTTAGTGACAACTTTGTGCAAAAAAAAAAAATGTGTCACTTTCCCGCAACTTGTGTCAAAATATAAAATATTCCATGGACTCAACATGCCTCTCAGCAAATAGCTTGGGGTGTCTACTTTCCAAAATGGGGTCATTTGGGGGGGGGTTGTGCCATCTGGGCATTTTATGGCCTTCAAAACTGTGATAGGTAGTGAGGAGTGAAATCAAAAATTTACGCCCTTAGAAATCCTGAAGGCGGTGATTGGTTTTCGGGGCCCCGTACGCTGCTAGGCTCCCAAAAAGTCCCACACATGTGGTATCCCGGTACTCAGGAGAAGCAGCTGAATGTATTTTGGGGTGCAATTCCACATATGCCCATGGCCTGTGTGAGCAATATATCATTTAGTGACAACTTTTTGTAAATTTTTTTTTTTTTTTTGTCATTATTCAATCACTTGGGACAAAAAAAATAAATATTCAATGGGCTCAACATGCCTCTCAGCAATTTCCTTGGGGTGTCTACTTTCCAAAATGGGGTCATTTGGGGGGTTTTGTACTGCCCTGCCATTTTAGCACCTCAAGAAATGACATAGGCAGTCATAAACTAAAAGCTGTGTAAATTCCAGAAAATGTACCCTAGTTTGTAGACGCTATAACTTTTGCGCAAACCAATAAATATACGCTTATTGACATTTTTTTTACCAAAGACATGTGGCCGAATACATTTTGGCCTAAATGTATGACTAAAATTGAGTTTATTGGATTTTTTTTATAACAAAAAGTAGAAAATATCATTTTTTTTCAAAATTTTCGGTCTTTTTCCGTTTATAGCGCAAAAAATAAAAACGGCAGAGGTGATCAAATACCATCAAAAGAAAGCTCTATTTGTGGGAAGAAAAGGATGCAAATTTCGTTTGGGTACAACATTGCATGACCGTGCAATTAGCAGTTAAAGCGACGCAGTGCCAAATTGGAAAAAGTCCTCTGGTCCTTATGCAGCATAATGGTTCGGGGCTAAAGTGGTTAACAGGGGCGCGTAATTACAATTGTTGATATAATACTTCACAGCAGGGCCCGTTCCAGCACCCACCAAGAGTAACTGTGAGGGCTTACAGTATTCTGGTACCACCAACACCTAAGGCCCAATTTTCCACAGAGTGTATAGGGCAGGCCGTATGGTATATACAGGCGGTCCCCTATTTTCAAACATCCGACTTACAAACAACTCCTACTTAGAAACGGAGGGAGACAACAGGAAGTGAGAGGAAATCTACCCCTAGGAAGGGAAATTCTCTCCTGTAAGAGTTAATATGGGAAAAATGTGTCTCCACTGATGCTTTATCACCAATCCTTGTTTCCCTATATAACCCAAAATTTTCTAAATCCAATATTCATTGGGACAGAAAGTGAGGTGAAATCTTCTGAACAGGGGCACAGACAGCAAAACAAATGTTACGAGGGTGATGATAACCCTTCCCTATGTTATCCAAAAAGCTTAAAAATAGATTTTTTGGCTGGAGCTACACTTACAAAATGTACAAGTTCCAAATTACAAACAGATTCAACTTAACAACAAACCTACAGTCCCTATCTTGTTTGTAACCTGGGGACTGCCTGTATACTGCTGCTGTTCAGAGTATATAGGGCCTGGGGACCCAATGCCTTTTTTTTTTAATTTGGGGTTCACCTTAATATCCATACCAGACCCAAAGGGCCTGGTAATGGGCTGGGGGGGGGGGGCAACATTACATTACAGCCGCAAGCAGTTTTAAATGACTTTTATTCCTTTAGAAATGTAATTTTGTGCAGGGACTGTTCTAAATACGGGAAAAATGGGCCACTTTACAGACATACTATAGACACCCCCCCAGGCAAGATATTTAAAGGAATATTACACTTTTATTGTTTCACCCTTAAGCATTATTAAAATCACTGCTACCGAAAAAATGGCCTGGGGCAGGACCCGGGTCCCCAAACACTTTTTATGACAATAACTTGCATATTAGCCTTTAAAATTAGCACTTTTGATTTTTCACGTTCGAGTCCCATAGACTTTAATGGGGTTTGCGTGTTCGCACAAATTTTTGATCTGTTCGCATGTTCTGGCCGCGAACCGAACCGGGGGGTGTTCGGCTCATCCCTACTGATGACCATGCCCCCATTCTGAGAAACAAACCTTCCCACCACCTTGTTTACACTTATGCGGGGATTGTTAATCCTCGCCACGGACCTTGCCATGCGCCACGTCGTCCGCGCAACAATGTCGGACCACAGCAGCATCGTGTTAGGAAAAGCCGTGCAAAGCTTCAAAAAATCTAACTTGATGTCCCTGATCGTTCGGACCCCCAAATCATTATCTCCTGCATGCAGAACCAAAACGTCCAGCGGTCTGTCCAGCGACGCATAACGTTCCACTTCCGGTACTACCCTGCTCCACATCATCCCGGGTACCCCTAGCCAGCAAGTAAATGCTGGCTAGGGGTACCCGACTGTCTGCCATCCGGTCTCACGTCTGCTCTCCTGGCCCCCCAACAGACATACGAGTGACCAAGAATCCAGACGAGGCGTATAGGCACTCCATTTGAAACAAAAAGAGGGACAAAACAAAGGTAGCACCAATGCTAAAAAACACCAATGTACCCCCTCTCAACAAACCGCACAGCCTACCCACCCTTGCAGTTCTTTTTTTTTAATTTTTATTATCAATCCACCACCAAATGAGGGCGTATGTAAGTGCGGAATCTCCTCGATTCCCACCTACCAATCCTCCTCACCGCTGCCTCATCCAACCCACATCTGGCAACTTCAGTAGCCGCCCCGATGCGGAAAGAGTGTGAAGCGTATTCGGCGCAATCCAACCCTGCCTACCTGAGGCATTTCCGGAACACCAACACAAACTGGAACTTTGACAAATAAGACCTATCCTCGTGCAGTAGGAACAGGCCCTCCTCAGCTGGTCTAACCCCTAGAAACTCCCTTACCGCTTCCACAGGGCATACTCTGGAGCCCGGCAGTGCAAACAGCAGCACATTCACCCCTCTACCCCTTTGGTCAGTTTTCGACCTGCGCAGCCGCAAACACACCCTGTTGTCCCCCACCCGTACATCCTGTTCCAGAGACCCACCCCCCAGCTGCCGAGATGGACTCACCAATTCCTCAATGCGAAATGCCCCATAAAACGCCAAGGAAAAGGCCGCTTTAAAGAGTGAGCCCTCATAACGCGAACCACACAAACCCCAAGGTCTCACAAATGGCCAGCAGATTGGAAAAGGTGACTGGCCACCATGCATCCTTTTTCTTGTGGACCTTACGGTATCCTTTTACTGACTGTCTAACCCAGAAATCCTTCCTTCAATCCTCCCAGCCCAGTAGCTTAAAGAAAAATGACAAACCCTCCAGCTTACGCTCAATGGCAGACACCGACCCCCCCCCCCGTGTTCCATGTTCCTGGAAACACAAAAGTACAAAACCAACAACCTTACCTCAGACCCTTCCATGCTGACTCCAGACTCATGCACCAAACCCAACCATTCCCTCCATACTTTTGCGTAAGCTGCCCATGTGGACTCACTGACTGCCGGATCCATCCCGCGGGGACTCCAAGGCCAGCTCCCATATCCAACCCAGGCAATGAACTCCTTCTTCCTCGGCAGCCGGAGCCAGCTCTCTGAATCTGTCCCAGTGAAATTGAGACAAGGAGTCAGCCAGCGTGTTGTCAACAAACCTGATTTCTTTTTCTGAGGAGGTAAGTAAACCTTGGACAGAGGGGTGGCTGTGGACTTGGTATACTTGGATTTTGCAAAAGCGTTTGACACAATTCCCCGCACGCGGCTAATGTACAGTATAAGGTAAAGTCTACAGACTTGAAAAATATCAGTTTGTAAATGGATAGGAAACTGGCTAAAAGACTACATTTAGAGAGTAGTGGTTAATGATTCTTACTCTGAATGGTCTAAGGTTATTAGTGGTGTACCCCAAGGTTCAGTGCTGGGACCCTTACTTTTTGATATCTTTATAAATTATATATAGTCTGGGATTAACAGTACCATTTCAGTCTTTGCAGATGACACCGAGTTATGCAGTGGAATAACGTCCTTACAGGATGTCTCCAACTTACAAGCCGACCTCAATGCACTGTTTAACCACTTCGGCCCCAGAAGAATTTACCCCCTTCCTGACCAGGCCATTTTTTAGCAATACGACACTACATCGGTTTACCTGACAATTGCGTGGTCGTGCGACGCTGTACCCAAACCTATTTGTGGGAAAATAGAAAGTGGCACGTAATTGTGAAGTGAAAGGAAAATGATAATAGGATTTTTTATAACAACTTACCTGTAAAATCCTTTTCTTTGAGTACATCATGGGACACAGAGCCTCATAGTAATTACTAAGTGGGTTATAGTCCACCTTCAGGTGATGGACACTGGTGTATTCAATTAGACAGGAAGTTTTCTCAATATATAACCCCTCCCATATCGGGAGCGCCTCAGTTTTTGTAGCAAAGCAATAAGTGTCCCACAAGCAATATATATATTATAGATATATATATATATATATATATATATATATATATATATATATATATATATATATATATATATATATATATCCCAATAAGAGGGGCGGGAGATCTGCGTCCCATGATGTACTCAAAGAAAAGGGTTTTACAGGTAAGTTGTTATAAAAAATCCTATTTCTTTATCGTACATCACGGGACACAGAGCCTCATAGTGATTACTAAGTGGGATGTTCCAGAGCAATGCCTACTGAGGTGAGGGAGACACAAATAATGCAGACCACCACCAGACGTGAGGACCTATACTGCTGCCTGCAGCACACTGCGCCAAAAAGCGGCATCCTCTTGCCATCTTACATTCACCTGATAGAAATTAGTGAACGTATGCACCGATGATCAAGTTGTAGCCTTGCAAATCTGAGTCATAAAGGCTTGGTGATGCACCGCTCAAGAAGCGCTTACTGTCCTGGTAGAGTGCACTTTAAAAGAAAACAGGGGAAACCCTACAAACCACAAGCCTGAATAATAACCTGACGAATCAACATTGAAACAGTTGATTTAGACGCTGCCTGCCCTCTCCTAGGGCCTCCTGGTAGCGCAACAAACATCCGTTTTCCATATCTGAGCAGCCGCTCCAGACAGGCTTTGACTGCTCTCCTTACAACGAGAGAGTGTAACCATTTTAATAGCTGATCTGAACGCTGCCTGCCCATTTCTAGGGTCTTCTGGCAGCACAACAAAACGCCAGTTTCCTGTATCTGAAACCTTCAGATAGACTTTTAACTGCTCTCATCTATATTGAGAAGAAAGTAATAAATTTCCTTCTATAGAACAAGGTTCAGGAAAAAAGGAAGGCAAGAAACATTTTGGTTCAAATGAAAACTAGATCCTTTAGGAAAAAAAGGTTGGGTGAGGATTCAACATCATCCTATCCTTAAGAATAATTAAGTATGGCTCTTATACAAAAGAAAGCTGCCAACACTGAAACTCTCTTGCGGACACTACCGCAACCAAGAACACCAATTCCCTTGTTAGAAGGATGAAGGGAATATGATGCATCGGCCCAAGGTGCTGTCATTGTAAGCCAACAAAACTAGACTCAATCCCCCGGGCACAAGGGCGACCTAACTGGCAGACTTATACGCGTTACCCCTTGTATAAAAACCCGGATCAAAGAGTGCGAAGCAAGCGGCCTTTGAAAACACTGACAAGGATGAGATCTGACCCTTGATGGAACTTAAGGCTAGCTCCATCTCCATTCCTAATGTAGGAGGAAGGTAAGAATTCTACCTATGACACACTTCCGAGGATGCCATCCCTTGGTTTCACACCAGGAACATAGGCCTTCCAGATCCTATAATACATGGTCCTGGAGGCCAGCTCTCCTGTATGGATCAGGGTAATTACCACTGATCCTGAAAGCCCCGATCCTCAAGAATGCGGGCTAAAACAACAAACCATTAATTTCCGTGTTTACAAGACAGGATGGAATACTGACCCTTGCGAATTAGGTCATGGCGAGATGTAAGGGACCCTGGGTCCTCTACTACCACCCTTACGATCCCTGCACAGTAAGATCATCTGGGCCATGCCGGACCTATTAGGCCGGCTTCCATTCCCCTCTGATGTTGCATAGAAGCCGCGGTAGTCGCGGCACTGGGGGGAGAGAACGTATAAACCAGTGACAACTGGTCCCACTAGCCACTAACGCATCTGCCCCGTATGCGAGTGGATCCTTTGTCCTTGACACAAAGCTGTCCAACTGCTTGTTGAACCTGGACGCCAATAAATCTTATGTCTGGGGTACCCTTTTTCTGGCACCTGGCCAGAAGAAAATCAGGGCGTAGAGGCCATTCTCCTGGGAACAATTGTTGACGGCTCCAGAGAACTGCTAATTCTCCATTTCATGAAATGAAGACTGTCGATAGGCAAGGCACAAACTTCTCTGCCCAACCCAGAACATGGCTCACTTCCCTCTGGCTGTGTGACTTCTAGTGCCTCCTTGGTAAATGAAGTAAACCACTGGTGTGGCATTGTCGGATTGTACTCTGGTAGAACAATCCTGCAACCTAAATGCCCAGGCCATTAAGCCAGATGTGCCATCCGAAGCCCTAGAATGTTGACGGACAAGGCTCTCTTGGAGTTTGACCACTTCCCCTGGGCAGTGGTCTCTTCCAGGACTGGTCTCCATCCCTAGAGGCCAGCCTTCATATTCACCACCTCCCAGGTAATGAAGGATCTTCCTTTCTGCCCATCTTTTGGTTAAGAACCATCAACTGAGATTCAGGCGTATCCCTGGGACCAGATCCTTTGGATAATGCCAGGTTAGGATCTTGTTGTTCCAGGCAGACAAAATAATGTTTATAGCAGCCTTGAATGAAACTGAGCATAGGGAACTGCTTTGAATGAAGCTACAATATTCCCTAGCACCTTAAGCAAAAAAGGTGAATGGAAGGAACTCTTACTTGCCTTAACCACATAGACCAGCTTTCTTATAGCGCTGACCTTGTCTGACGCAAAAAACTCTCTTTTTTGGACTCGTGTCCCAAACAGTCCAAGCTTCTTACTGAACGTAAGAATGTACCTTTAGACTGGGATCCTAACCCAGGTGTTCCAGATACTTGACCATGCTGGACACTCTTAGGTCCAGCCGTGCTACCGATTGGTCTATCAGCAGCAGATTGCCTCAGTATGCCATTACTGCTATACCCTGGGCCTTTAGTCCTGCTAGAGGTGGGCCCTAGGACTTTGTAAACCCGGGGCACGGTGGCTAACCCGAAGGGCAAGACCACCAACTGGAAGAGGTGCTGTTCTGCTGCGAAACGCAGACAGCCTCTGTAGTCCCAAATAAATACATATGCAAATATCTCCCCATATGTGTATGTGGCAAAAAAGCCATATGTCGTTATGGAAGCGTGCTTTCATGGAAGTATGAATTAATACAAATATGTTTTAGGCAAAACATAAAAAGTGTGTGCTGTATACACGCATAAATGTACCACGTATGCTATGGAACAGACATCTTGCAAGCAAGCATGTGTTTATGAACGTGTTGCAGACACGTATTCCTATGCGAACGTAAGGAATCCTGTATATTTAAGGAAACCTTTATTAACATGCCTTATCATGCAACCATGCCAATCTAGGCGATCATGCAACTTTTAGGCGATCATGCATCTTATGTAATTCAGCATTTTTTTTATGCAATCAAGCATTTTATGCATTTTAAGCACCACTGAGCGAACAAGTACACTTGTGTGACCAAGGACTCTTGTGTGATCAAGCACCCTTGTGCGATCCAGCATCTTTATGCAATCAAGCATTTTTATGCGATTTTAGGCATTTCTGTGCAAGCAAGCCTCTCTGTGTGATCAAGTATCCTTGAGTATACAAGGACTCTAGTGTGATCAAGCATGTTTATGCGATCAAGCATCCTTATGCGACTAAGCACTTTAATGTGACCAAGCATCCTCATGCGGCTATGTAAAAACCATGTATATCTATACAAACAAAAATATGTATCTACGTGATCAACAATAAACATGTTTTGTTACTTGCTTTTACCCCACATGCATTTTGTACATTCATACTCATGTATTCTATGCAAACCTGTGGACTAGTAAAGAGGAAGTTATCCTCCGCAAATGTGCGTTTCCGCAATCATGCGATTTAGCTGTTGTTAGCAACAATGTTCCCCAGCAACTGTGCATCCCAGCAGTTGTGCGTTTGGCTAGCTTGTAAGCAAGCACCTGCATGAGCATACTGTGGAGGTTTTCTAGCAACCAATTATCCTCGGATAAGGTAAGGAAACTCTTAAGAAGAGAAAAAAACAGCTTATGTGGGTGCCCAATCAGCATAAACCAACTGTTCCAGTAATGGAGGGACTGGGAAGGTACATCTGGGACTGGGAAGGCCATCTGGCCTAAGGGTAAGTTATATGCAGCATGAATTTCTGTAAAAGATTGCAGCTGCAACTTCAGACCTTGTGAGGCTTCTGATACCTCCTCCTCGTCAGATTGCACCTGTTCCCTGTCCCCTGATGGTGATCCTTCATCATCAGAATGTTGATCCTCTGATTGAGGATTAGAGCAGGGGAAGGGGACCTACCCCGCTTTCTGCTCTCTTCTGAGGTTGCTGCGATTAAAGCAGCTAACCTCTCCTGTAAACCAACCAATGCAAATGCAAAAAGCGTCCTCAATGACATATGCAGGGCTGCAATGTTAGGAGAGGCTGTAATGCCTGACAGGGGCAATGGCTCATCTTGTGCTGCTGCCTCAGGTCTCTCAGGGGAGGCTGGTATGATGCAGGCATGTCTAGAACTCCTAGATCCAGATGGTGACACCTTAGTGCCCCTTTTTCCTGCCCCTGAACCCCTTTTACAGGGAGGCATAGTCCTAAGCCCAAAAGCAGAGGTACTAACACAAGTGCATCAACTGCTGAGCCTAGTCTGGCAAAAAACAAATGCCTGCTAATCTGCACAGCCTGATGCTGAGTAGGTGTCATTAGTATGCCTGAATCCAATCCACACAGGTGTTTACGTGCCCCATACAAGCTGCTGTGTCCTTTCGCTTTACAGGTCCCCTGGCGTCTGGGGTTTATAAACAATACCCGCCCTGCGCCTGCACCGTAGATCGCTGTGCACGCCGCATGTGCACGCTCACGGCAACCACGAAAGAAAATATATACAGCATAGTGAAAAGCGTGCTCCCCGTGTGCACGCGCACGCATAGGGGACGGCGGTGAGGGGGGAAGAGATGACCTCATGCGGGGGGTCGCTGTGGGACCCTAGACTACGTGGGATCCCCCCCTTACAACTTTTGTGGCAGAGCCTGAAGCGAAAGAGGTGAGCAGATCCACAGACCGGCTGCATTGAGCTTTCATCCTGGAGAGCATGTAAGTAAAAACACCAGGTATGTCTCTTTACTCCCTCTAGTGGCGGAAAACAGGTAAGACATGCAACTACTCACAGAAGAGAACCCCAGGAATTTCTCAGGGTTGCCTTCACTAACCTTATCCCCGCGGCAGGATACTGCTGAAGACCAGACAGATCCAACCTTAACCCATCACAGCGGGTTATGTTGTGCCAACCTTCAGGGTTCTAGGTCCCTACTTAAAGGAGGCCTCTTCCCTGGACCTGTAAGGCACTCAAAAAATGCCCAAAGGTTTCCAGCGGTTTCAATACGTGCCACAAAGTGCTGGATTCCAGAGTCCAGTCCTACAAGAGAGACATTACAGGCAAAACCTCACTCTTCCGCGAGGTCCGGGTACCATCCATCTTGGCCTTTTTTTCTGGCCTTCTTGGATGGATCCGGATGTGTAGCTTCTTAACTCCCGCAGGGATCCTCAGCAGAGTTTTTTCTTAGCACATTTTTTAACCGTGACCAACACCTTAGACACTGGTGAAAAAACTGGGTTGCTCCTGGTATGGGAGGGGTTATATAGGGAGGAAACTTCCTGTCTTACTACACCAGTGTCCAGCACCTGAAGGTGAAATATAACCCGCTTAGTAATTACTATGAGGCTCTGTGTTCCGTGATGTACGATAAAGAAAAAAGAAAATACCAGAACTGTATTAGAGACAAAATCTTCTAATGGCAACACTTGTTCTGGTGACACCCTGGGATTCCCTCACCTGGCAGGGATTTCATCTTACTTTCTCTTTTGGCTATCAGAGAGGAAGTGAAATCTCCCCAATGGGACAAGATGGCAAAAAAACCTGAGAGGGGTTATATACCTCTTCCCTTCCCTGTACTCTATCCAAGATGAAATTAAAATAGCTTTTTTGTTCTAGTTTAGTTCTATGGTCACAAAATGTACACTTTAATTTTTATGACATCAGCATTGTAATAACAATACAAACAATAGTTATTTTTGACAATCCAAAATGAGCTTACTAGAAAAACATGAGTTATTACTTGTTAGCTCACTTTCCAGGAATCTTCCAGGACAGCTTACAAGAGAGAGGTTCCTCACACCTAGCACAGGAAACACATGATCCACATTATAAAAATCATATACAGAAACCCAGTCCCCAGTCATAACAAATAACTATAGACATGGTAACGCATACAGAGTAAGATATAAAATAATCCTACCCAAAAAATAGGGTGGGAAATGGCGCCGTCCTGAATTATTCCTGGAAAGTGAGTTAACAGGTAAAAACTCTATTTTCCCAAGTCATCTACCAGGACAGTTTATGAGAGAGGACAGAATAGAACTACAGTGGAACCTTGGATTACGAGCATAATCCGTTCCAGGAGAATGCTTGTAATCCAAAGCACTCGCATATCAAAGCGAGTTTCCCCATAGAAGTCAATGCAAACAAAGATAATTTGTTCCACATTGACTTCTATGGCATGCAGTACCGCATGTGGCCAGAGGTGAGGGGCACCGGAGAACCTCAGAAATACCCAGGGACAGCTCGTCTGATCTCGAAAATCAGCGGAAGGGTTCGGAAACACTCCGGAATGGAGTATTTCTGAGTGATTCCAGGTGATTCCGAGTATTTCCGAATGGCTCGGAGCGGCTCTGAATCGTTCCGAGTGTCACTGGCGCCCCCGCACCTCTGGCCAAATGCGGTACTGCACACCCCATTAGCTTGAATTCTGCTCGTTTTGCGAGACAACACTCGCAAACCAAGTCAGAATTTTTTTTTAAAAAGTTGCTCGTTATTCAAAACACTCGTTAACTGTGTTACTCATAAACCAAGGTTCCACTGTACCTGATTAGGGTGGAACCACAGCTTACAGCACCCTCCTCCTGAAGGCCTGTTCTTGAATGGAGAGCAGGTCCAACCGGCAGTTACATATAGCTACATCGTTATTCTGGTTAAAAAAAGACGCAAGTCCATCTAGTTCAACCAATAAAATAGAAAGAAATATACAATCATTTATACTCCTATACCCATAGTTACTCTAGACTCTAGAGGAAGGCAAAAAGCCCAGCAAAACATGATCCAATTTGCTCCAGCAAGGGGAAAAAGATCCTTCCTGATCCCCCCAAGAGGCAATTGGATATTCCCTGGATCAACTTTACCTATACATTTTATTATCCAGTTAAACTATGTACATCTAGAAAAGAATCTACTGAGCTGGACAGAACCCGCTCTCAAGGGAGTCTATTCCATATGTTCACAGCTCTTATGCCCTGTTCACATGATCGGACATTCAGACAATAAAATCCATGGATTTCCAATGGATGTTGGCTCAAACTTGTCTTGCATACACACTGTCACACAACTCTTGTCGGAAATTCCATATGTCAAGAACGCGGTGATGGACAACATGTACAATGAGCCGAGAAAATGAAGTTCAATAGCCAGTGCGGCTCTTCTGCTTGATTCCGAGCATGCGTGGAACTTTGTGCGTCGGAATTGTCTACACACGATCGGAATTTCCGACAACAAGCTCCCATCGAACATTTTCCATCTGAAAATTGGACCGTGTGTACGGGGCATAACTGTGAAAAAAACTTTTTGTATTTGGAGATTAAATCTCTTTTCCTCTAGTCTAGACCCAAAGAGTGCCCCCTTGATGAGCATGCGTGGAACTTTGTGCGTCTGAATTTTCTACACACAATTGGAATTTACGATAACAGATTTTGTTGTTGGAAAATTTGAGATCCAGATCTCAAATTTTGTGTGACGGAAATTCCGATGGAAAATGTCCGATGGAGCCTACACACGGTCAGAATTTCCGACAACAAGCTCCCATCGAACATTTTCCGTCGGAAAATCCGATCGCGTGTACGGGGCATATCTGTGAAGAAAACTTTCTGTATTTGGAGATTAAATCTCTTTTCCTCTAGTCTAGACCTAAAGAGTGCCCCCTTGATGACCTTAAAGTGAATAACTCAACACCAAGTTCATTAAATGGACCACGTATGTATTGATATATGTTGATCATATCCCTCCTTAATCTCCTCTTCTCAAGATAGAATAAGTTCAGTTCCTATATTCTTTCCTCATAGCTGAGCTCCTCCATGCCTCTTATCCGTTTGGTTGCCCTTCTCTGCACTTTCTCCAGTTCCCTTATATTCTTTTTGTGAACTGGTGCCCAAAACTGAACTGCATATTCCAGATGAGGTCTCGCTAATGATTTGTACAGTTGTAAAATTATTTCTCTTCCTCTGAAGTCCATATCTCTCTTAATACAAGAAATGATTTTGCTCACTTTGGAAACTGCTGCTAGGCATTGCATGCCATTATTAAGCGTATGATCTGTCAGAACACCCAGATCCCTCTCCACCATTAATTCCCCCAGTTGTACTCCCCCTAGTATGTACAGTATGGTAAACTTCATTTGCCATATAGTTGCCCAACTAAACATTGAGGCTAGCTTGTAAGTTGGAGACATCCTGTAAGGATGTTATTCCACTGAATATCTTGGTGTCATCTACAAAGACCCAAGGGTGCCAACACTGAACCTTAGGGTACACTACTAACAACCCTAGACCATTCAGAGTATGAATCATTAACCACTACTCTCTGAATTTGGTCTTTTAGCCAGTTTTCTATTTACAAACTGATTTTTCCTAGCCTGTAGACTTTACCTTACACATTAGCTGTGTGTGGGGAACTGTGTCAAACGCTTTTGCAAAATCCAATTATACTACATCCACAGCCACTCCTTTGTCTAAAGTTTTACTTACCTCCTCATAAATAGAAATCAGATTTGTCTGACAACTTCTGACTTTCATAAATTCATGTTGTCTGTTGCTTAAAATATTTTTTTCCAACAAGAACTCATCTATGTGGTCTTTTATTAAACTCTCCAGTATCTTCCCAACTATAGAAGTTAAACTAACAGGTCTATAGTTACTTGGTAAAGACTTTGATTCCTTTTTAAATATAGGCACCATGTTTGTACTATTCCATTCATTAAAGATTCCCTAAAAATTAGAAACAATGGCTTTGAAATTACAAAGCTCAATTATTTTAGAATCCGTGGGTGTATGCCATATGATACAGGCGCTTTATTCACCTTTATTCTGTCTAAATATTTCTGGACCGTATCAATTTTGAGCCATAGTGGATCATTTAGGGCTGTGTCAATACCATCCCCATTATGGACTCTATTGCGCGGATCGCTGTAGGTGTACGTCGCTTTGTGCAATAGATATAGTGGGCGCGTGCGCGCACCCATGGCACGTGGCCGGAGCCGCGATGTCTGCCAGCCACCCGCGATCGCTCCACAGAAAGCCGGAATGGAGATCTGTCAATGTAAACAAACAGATCACCGTTCTGTCAGGGAAGTACTGAGTGATTGTCTGTTCCTAGTGATTAGAAACAGTGATCTCTCTATACTCCCAGTCAGTCCCCTTCCCCCACAGTTAGAAACACCTCCCAGGGAACACATTTAACCCCTTGACCGCCCCCAAGTGTTAACCCCTTCCCTGACAGTGTTTTTATACAGTAATCAGTGCATTTTTATAGCACTGATCGCTGTATAAATGTTACTGGTCCCAAAAAAATGTCAAAAGTGTCTGATCTGTCCGCCGCAATGTCGCAGTCCTACTAAAAATCGCTGATCACTGCCATTACTTGTAAAAAAAAAAAAATTTTTAAAAAGCCATCAATCTATCCCCTATTTTGTAGACGCTATAACTTTTGCGCAAACCAATCAATATACGCTTATTACGATTTTTTTACTAAAAATATGTAGTAGAATACATATTGGTCTAAATTTGTTTTTTCACATTTTTTGGGGGATATTTATTATAGCAAAAAGTTAAAAAAAAAAATTTTCAAGATTGTCGGTCTTTTTTTTGGTTAAAGTGCAAAAAATAAAAACTGCAAATACCTATAAAAGAAAGCTATATTTGTGGGGAAAAAAAATGACATAAATTTTGTTTGGGTACAATGTTGCATGACCGCGCAATTGTCAGTTAAAGCAATGTAGTGCCGTATCACAAAAAATGGCCTGGTCATTAAGGGGGCAAATCCTTCCGGACCTTAAGTGGTTAAATTCTGCTCCAGCCTTCCCATAATCCCCTCACCCAGCACAGCAGACCCCCTTCCATTTAGGTGCAAACCATCTTTAGCATATAGGTTGTACCTCAATGAAAAGTCAGTCCAATGCTCTAAAAATCCAAATCCTTCTCTCTTACACCAGGTCTTAAGGCATGCATTAATTTCTCTAATATCCATGTCTTTCTTGTGTTGCGTATGGCACAGGCAATATTTCAGAGCATATAACTTTGGAGATCCTTTCCTTCAACTTGCAGCCTAGTTCTTTAAATTGATTCTTAAGGAGCCTACACCTTCTATGTATTCTGTCATTGGTTCTAACATGGACTAAAACAGCTGACACATGCCCGGCCCCTCCCAGTAATCAACCAGGTCCACCACATGCCAAACCCTGGCACCAGGGAGACAGCAAACAATTTGGTTGAGGCGATTCTTTCAGTCTTTCTGATTATAGAATCCCCTATTACCACCAACTGTCTAGGCCTTCCTGCACTACCCTCACCACCCCTACTATATGGGCTACTCTCCTGGCTGTTAGGGGTAGCAGTGACATCTAAGGCTGCCACCTCCGAGCTTGCCACCCCATGTCTTCACCCAACTTGGCAAATCTGTTTGGGTGCTCAAACCCAGAGCTGGCCTTCGTTTTCTGTGAGACCCTACCACTCCCTTGGACTATAGTAACCCATCTTCCTACTGTGACAAAGAGCCCATGTCAGTTGTTGATGGGGTGTATGCTCCACGTAGAGTTTTGAGCTTTTTTAAGGTAAATGGGTGACAGTGAGAGGTCTGTAGCAGGAGGCAAGGGGTTAAGCACTGGCCACACCTTTCTCCCCACCTGGGGTATAATTTGTGTTCCCTAGGTCAATTTGTGTTTGTGCTGAGAAAGGGAACATGTCTGCAGGACTGGAGCAGACCCAGTGAGGTCTATTTATTAGCCAGGATGCTTAAAACTGTTTGCTGGACTTTTGTTTTTGGACTGTGTTTCCAAATCTTGCATGGGAATCCTTTATTATTTGTGTAAAAGAAATCAATAATAAATAAATTTCAACTGCGTTCTATAAATGTGTGCTAAGTGCTATATCATACCATAATTGTGCTGTATCAGCAAACAACACTTGGTGTCACTGATGAGTGACAATGGACATTCATCAACAGAATGATATTTTCATATAATAAATTAAAAATACATATATCTGTGATAAATAAAAATTAAAATTAAAAATGTTATAAAAAGGTGAAGTATCCAAAAAATCACTTGTGATTAATAGTGCAATGTACAAAAAAGAATACGGTGATGCATATAAAGTGAAGATCTTCATGATCCTGGTGACAACAAAATTAGAAGTGACTGTGTACCTTCCTCCACCAACACCTATTACACATCCTACTCACCAGATTGCCATGACACCCATTACAGGTAGTCATATATGCAGAAGATATAGATAATCCAGAGGAATCAACCAGAGGGGATCCTAACGTACTTGGATCGTGCCGTCAGATCTCCAGACATCCGTGGGTAGAAGAAAGGAAAAAGCGGGCTCCCATAGTGAAGTTTGTCACGAATATTTATTTAAAAATTTTTAAAAGATCCATCGCAAACATGTGGTACAACACATACAATGCAGGAAGTATGGGATGCCATTTGTGCTCCACCAAAGTTCCAATGAGGGCGGAAGTGACTTATCGCGGGTTGCTTGAGAGTGTACTGGGAAGAGGGGGTCATTTTGGTTGGACACTATAAAATTGCCTGTGCGTTACGCAGTCCTGGACGCTGTACTAGAGACACTGAGGGAAATTTATCAAAACTGAAGCATCCAGGATCTGGAGCAGCTGTGCATGACAACCAATCATCTTTTATTTTCAAAGCTTAACCTGAACAAGCTAAAGATAGAAACTGATTGGTTGCCATGCATGGTTGCTCCAGATTCTGCCTGGTCCAGTTTTGCCCTACCGTATTGTACATTTCATACTCCTGAGTCCTGAATATTGCACTCTGTGCCTTGAGCTGTTTGACATACTCCTGACCACTGCACTAAGTAAATTAGTCATGATGTTGTTCTGTGAGCAAATGGATTGTGGCATATGTGTGTTGAGTATAAGGGGAGCAGGCTCAGGTTTTATTTACCCCCCCCATGCCTTCCCCTCTGCTAGCCATATTTAACCACACTCACAAGTCAGTGCTGCAGGCTGGGTGCTCCGTTTCATTGTTTCAGGTCATTTCTTTTTGGAAGGGGTGTAAAAAATCATTCCCAGTTGCCAAATATGCTAGGTACACTAATGTTTGTACATATATGGAATGTATAGCAAAAACTGCAGTAAGCATATATTCACATTCATAAGGCTGCTGGATACATATCCTAGGGTCAAGCAACCTATTTTAGCACACATAGAGAATATGTCCACTCAGAGTGTGGGTGGCTGCACTCAATCCTCGTCAGGGTTTATCCAGAGATTCCTTCACTGTTCTAGGGCTCTAGGCTGTGGTTAGGTCTAATGAACAATGGTAAAGGGGATGAGAACTGAGAACCCAAAATAGAACCAATGTGTGGTCAGTAGAGGCACACATTAAATGAAAAGATGTTTCCAAGTGAATTCTTCAGGGCGGGCTGTATTTATTGGTCATAAGGATAGTTTAAAACACCATCAATGCATTTTGTGGCTCTTCCATGGCCATAATGTCAGGGAAAGGTATACATTACAATGGATAAAATACTAAAACATATGGAATTTTTGATGTATTTTATCCAGTGTGCTGTAGATGACTAATATCATTTGGTTCTCCTTGAAGTCCTAAATCTGTACGAGAATCCAAGAAACCAGTTTTAAGATCCTTATTCGGTGGTATCATACTCTGTGTCTTTTACATAAATATTTCCCAAACACCACAGATTAATGCTGGCAGTGTCGGGAGGAAAGGGGAACGTTGTTACATATCTTTTGGTCCTGTCCCAAACTCACAGGGTACTGGAGTAAGGTCTGAAAGATCACTCAAAATCTACCGATTATGCTGTTGCGGAAGACCCGGCCTTTCTTCCTCTTGCATGCTTCCAATATACCTGCCAAAATTTATAAGAGGTTGGTGCTTTGCCATCTTCTCACTGCAGCTAAATCTTGTATTCCCCTTACTTGGAAAAGAACACAGCCACTGTCCATTGGACTCTGGCTCAACAAAGTTGAAGAATTGAACATGATGGAAGACCCAGTGCTTACCACATAACATATATGAGAAGTGTACTCGAACATATGAACTTTGCGGAATAGGTTTGTTTATTCTAAGGAGGATAAAGCTCTATTGATGTGAGTTCTCCTGGATGAAATGGTACTTAGTACCCTCCTCTGGATCATGATGGCGATACTCCCTTTACTCAACATCCCCCCTTTTTTTCTTCTTCTCCCTCTCTCCAATTCTCTCCCCTTCTTTCTCTTTCCTTTACCTGTCTTTACGCCTTCTCCTTGTATAAAAATGAGGCGTTACCCTTTTTTCTACCACTGGACTATGTGAAATGTGTTTTCTTTTTAATGTGACATGATAATGCATGGGTGGATGGTACGTGGTCACGCATGGTTGTTTAAGGATCTGATTTTCAATTTTTTTGTACTTTCCGTTATTTCTATTATGTGACCTGGTCAGGTCAGTAGTTCAACTATGCCAGCTTTTGTGCATCATCAGTAGGGATGAGCCGAACAACTCCGGTTCGGTTCGCATCCAGAACATGCGAACAAGTTAAAAAATTTGTCCGAAAGTCGAAAACCATTAAAGTCTATGGGACACGAACATGAATAATCAAAAGGCTTATTTTTTTTTTTAAATTCTTTATTTATATTTTATAAATACACAGCTAAAAACCATACAAAAGAAAAACACAATCAGACTAACAAAAACGCTGCCCAGAAATTCCCTCTTAAACTAATACCCCCTACCCCCCCCAACCCCGTCCTGCAGATGGTTACAATTGTGGGTGCTAAAGTCCCTAAACCTTCCATGCTTTCCCAGGTTCCGGACCCCTTGGGCTTAACTTGTAATCTCCTCAAGATAGTTCCACGTACTCTTAAAACTCCGCCACCCTGCCCATTTGTCTAGGCATGCATTCCCCTCGTCTAGTTCGACTCCCGAACTATCCAGATACTCTATATTATATATTTCATTTACACAGAAGAGCCAGTCCCGAGTTTTAGGGCTCTCAGGATCCAACCATTTCTCTGAGATCTGTTTCTTTGCAGCGTCCAATAACACAGGAACGATAGATGTTTGATATTGCTTAATTGGCTTCACAGTTCCATGGAATAAACATATCCATGGGTCTTCCAATAAAGTTTTATTAGTAATTTCCTTAATTAGTTGTATGATTTTTTTCCAGTAAAGTTTAATAATGGGGCATTCCCACCATATGTGGGCCATCGTTCCTGTGTTAGTGCACCCCTCCAACATTTCTGCGATTTATCCAGTTGAAATTTGCTTATTTTGTCTGGTGTGGCATACCACCTTGCTAAACATTTAAAGTTTATTTCTGTCCTCTTAATATCAACTGAAGAACCGTGTATCATTTTCAATATTTTTCCTAATGTGAGTTTCCCACACTGTGTCCCTAACTCCCTTTCCCATTTCTTGATGTATGGAGGCACGTCCAGCTCTTCCATCGAGCTCAAAATTTTGTAAAGCTGGGAGATTATATTTCCCAATTTTTCGCTCTTGCAAAGCTGCTAAAGCGGTCTATACTCTTCCTCACCTCTAATTGGTTTCGGGAGTTTCTCGATAAAGAGTGATAACTGGGTGTAGCTCCATGGATCAATCACCATGAAATCAGCCTCGGCTTTCAAGTCAAGGTACGTGCATATTTTCCCCTCTCTAATTAAATCTTTTAGTTGAGTGCTTCCATTCTTTATCCAATTCCCTCCCACCTCCCTCATCCCCGGTTCAAAAAGTTTATTGTCCTTCAAGTAAATCAAAGGAGAATTGTGACTCCATTTGTATTGTGCGTGAATTTGATCCCATATTTTAAGAGTGTTTCGCGTTAATACCGCTGTATTAGTGCTTAGTGTTCTATATTTTGGGGGATTCCATATAATGTGACCTAAATGTGTGTTACTCATGCTATATTCAGTTTTGACCCACCTCTTATCAGAAACCTCCCTTGACCATTCCATAACTCGTGACAGTATTACTGAAGTGTAGTATTTATTAAAATCCGGAAGAGCGAGCCCTCCTTGTTTTTTCCCCCTAGTCAGGACTGAATAAGCAATTTGTGACTTTTTGCCACACCAGACAAACCTTGCAGTCAGGCCTTGAAGGGCTCTTAGATATGAGGGTGGAAGTGGGATCGGGATCATCTGGAATTTATATAGTGTTTTAGGGGCTAACACCATTTTTGCTGAGTTAATGCGGCCAAACCAGGAGAGGGGACGCGTTGACATTCTTTTCGCTTCCTGCCTAATTTCGTCCAAAAAGGGAATGTAATTGGCCAGGTACATTTTTTTCAATGTGTTAGCCAGTTTAATTCCCAAGTATTTTATTTCCTTTCTCCAAGGGAAGGGAAAAGTCCCTGAGAGTCTCTCTTCTTCCTGTTTATCTACATTGATATTCAAAACTTAGGATTTGCTAAGATTAATCTTGAAGTTTGAGATGTCTCCATAACTTTTTAAAATCTGCAGCAAATTCGGGATTTTAATCCTAGGGTTTGTGATATAGAACAGAACATTGTCGGCGAAGGTGCGAGTTTATGTTCTTCTAATCCTATCTTCACCCCTCTGCAATCTGGGTTTTTATGGATAGACGCCAGCAGTGGTTCTAAAGTTAAAACAAATAAGAAGGGGGACAATGGACACCCCTGTCTGGTACCATTCTCCATCCTAAAAGGTCTGGAAAGAACCCAGTTTACCTTAACGGATGCCGAAGGGTCGTTATATAGTATTTTCACCCATGCTATAAATCTTGGGCCGAACCCCATCACTTCCAAGGTTTTTATCATAAGCCCCCAGTCTACCCTGTCAAACGCTTTTTCTGCGTCCATTGACAGGAATAGAGCTGGGGCCCCCCCGCTGTAACTGACTCCAAAAGGAGCAATGATCGAACTCCATTGTCCCTGCCCTGTCTTCCTGGTACAAAACCTACCTGGTCTGGGTGCACCAAGGTAGCCATTTTGTCCTTCAGCCTGCCAGCCAACACCTTGGCATACAGTTTAACGTCCGCATTTAATAGGGCGATGGGTCTGTAACTAGAGCACAACATATTGTTTTTTCCTTCTTTTAGTATCAGCGTAATAGTCGCCGACAGGGCATCTCCCCCCATAGTGCACTTGGTGCCTAGTTCGTTCCAATAATGACAGAGCCTCGGCACCAGTGTATTCTTATATTGTTTCAGGTATAGGGTAGTGAACCCGTCAGGGCCCGGGCTTTTCCCCTTTGGCAATTCCTTCAGTGCGTCATAAATTTCTTCCTCGGTTATAGGTCTATCCAAGGCTGCTCTGTCCTCTTCAGACAACCCGGCCACCCCTGCCCCCTTCAAGAAATCGTCAACCTTCCTATTCTCTGTCTGGACCACCTCTCTCTTTTGTCCAATATTGTACAAAGCTTCATAGTACTTTTTAAACTCTTCCGCTATCCCTTTGGTTGTTACTACTACCTCGCCTTTTTTATTTTGTACTTTCTCGATGAAGTTCAAGTCTCTTTTTTTTTTAGTAACCTTGCAAGGAGCTTACTTGGTTTATTTCCCCAAAAATACCTATCTCTTGTTATTTTATTTAAGGCCCTTCTCGAGTCCTGCTCCATGCTGTCCCTTAGCTCCTCCCTTTTGAATGCTAACTGGCGGAAACATTCCTGATTCTGCCCCTTGTGTTTTTTGTGATTCTGTTCTAATAAGTAAATATCCTCGATAAGTTTTCCCCTTTCTTCCTTTCTCTTTTTTTTTTTCCCAAGCCCCAATGGAAATAAGCACCCCCCTAATGTATGCTTTGTGCGCTTCCCAAATAATAGGAGAAGGGGTTTCCCCTGTGTCGTTAACCTTGAAAAAAAAATCAATTTCTTTCTGAACCTTCTCTGAAACTTTGTTGTCTTTTAGTAAGTTTTCATTTAACTTCCAGGAGTATGGTTGTCTTTGGAGCTCCGGGAAGCTAATCTTCATTGAGACTGGGGAGTGATCTGATAGCGATGTAATTTCTATTCTAGTTTCCTCCACGTAGTCCAATAAACTATGATCCGTCATTATATAATCCAGTCTAGTGTACGTCCCGTGCACATGGGAGAAGAAGGTATAATCATTTACTTTTGCGTGCTGTACCCTCCATACATCCATCAAGTGGCATTGGTGCAGCTGATGCCTAATCATTCTTAATTGGACCTTACTTGTCCCATGAGCCCGGGACGTACTATCTAAGGTGGGATCGAGGCAAAAATTAAAGTCCCCCGCCAGAACCACCTCCCCCTCCTTGAATTCCGCCAATTTAGCCAACACCTGCTTTAAGAATACGGTCGGGTTTTTGTTTGGACAATAGACGTTTGCCAGAGTAAGCATTTTATTCCCCAGATTGCCCCTAAGAAAGAGATATCAGCCCTCAGGATCCGTCAATCTTTTGAGCACAGAGAACTTCGATGTTTTTGAGAATCCAATTGCTACTCCCTTGGATCTCCTTATTGGAGTATCACTATAGAACCAAAAGGGCAATGCTGGGGAATACAGCTTAATATTAGAGTCCAGGGTCAGGTGAGTCTCCTGGAGTAATACTACGCCAGCTTGGTACTGTTGGAGTTCTTTCAGTATTTTATGTCTTTTAGCCGGCGAGTTCAGTCCCTTCACATTATAGGATACGAAGTTCAAGTCTAGCATTTATTTCAACCTCGACTACCTGCTCTTATCTGTCAACCACTGCCCATTTGTAACATCCCTTGCAGGATATAACCCCCTCCACCCCCCCAGCTCTCCCTCGGTCCCCTCCCACCCTCCCTCCCTCCCCGGTCCCCCCCCTCCTCTCTCCTCTCCCCCCGGCCGAAAACCGGCCCTGAGCCCACAGATGGGAAACAAAACTGATCCCATACCGCGTGCTTCTTCACCCAGGGTGGAAACTCCGGCAGCGCCCACCAATGCCCCCGCCCACCCCCCTGCAGAAAAGCGGAGGGGTGGGCAGGGGGGGGATTGGAGACAGGAGGACCGACCCAGGCCATGCCCTCCCCTGAAGCCCCCCCACACAGCATCTCATTATATCATTTATTATTTTATCTATATTTCTTTAACCCCCCTTCCTCCACCCCACCGCCCCCAGTCCATGCAGTCTTAGTTTGAGTCACTGTTCCCCCTGTAGAAGTCCACACCTAGAGGGGAAGAGGGAAGAAGAAGAAAAAAAAAAGAAGCAAACTTCTCACCTTCCCCTTTCCCTCCCTCCCCCTCAGTGACCCCAATATCCTCTCGATATCCCAAAAAAAAAAGAAAAAACTTACAGCACTTATCAAGAAATGTCTGGGACAGGGATGCCCAAATTTCCACAAAAGTCTTGGAGATCTTCCGGGAACCTCATCCTATACGATCTTCCCTCTTTAAATACTACTAGTGATGTTGGAAACCCCCAGCTGTATTTTATGTTGGAATTTCTCAGTTGATCGAGTAGGGGTCTGAGTTGTCTTCTCCTAGCCAGAGTTCCAGCTGATAAATCAGAGAAAATCTGTAATTCCTTACTCTCAAAGCGAATTGGTGGGGCTCCCCGAAGTTGTTTCCAGATCTTTTCTTTAATTTCATATGAGTGGAATTTGATGATTACATCTCTGGGTATATCTTGTTTCAGGTTTGGGGGTTTTCTAATCCTATGTACCCTATCTATCTTTAGGGCCTCCTCCTCTCGTCTCCCCAGGATAGGGTTGAAGATTTTTTGCATTTTAATTGCCAAATTCTCGTTTTGTTGCTCAGGTAGAGATCTAATACGCAAGTTTTGGCGGCGACTTTGATTTTCTTGCTCTTCCAATTTATATGTAATAATTTGATAATCACTCTGGATTTTCCTTATTTGCGTTTTTAACTCTAGGATTTCTTTAGCCTGATTTCCTGATGCTTCCTCGGCCTCCTCTACTCTGCGTAATAAGTAACCCATGTCTGTCCGCACATTCAGTATCTCTGATTTTATAGAGTTTTCTAGCTTGGAGAAAATTTCCAGCATTTCTGCTTTAGTTGGAATTAACGCTATGTTTCTTTGTTCCTCCATATCGCTGCGGGCAAGCTCCCCTTCCTTCTCCCAATCTTTCCTGGGCCTCTCCCCCCTGTCCCCCTTTTTGTTTCAGCAGGTCTTTCTTTTTTTCTTTTGTTCCCGTTTGTTTCTTTTCTAATCCGGGACTCTTTAGACTCGCTTCTTTGAGATATTTCTGGATAGTGCTTGTATTGAAGCTCTCTCTTGGGGTCTTAGGCTCTGCTGTTTTTTGTGAGCGACCTCTCATATTACCACCTTGATTGCACCCCTTCCGCTTAATTTTGGTACGTACTGTGCTATGTGGTCAACCAATGAGGTGCAAAACCTTCCCCCGTGGCCTTTAGTATACCAACCACTGCATTAATACTGTGATCTTGCGTCAGGGGCCAACTAGCTCCATACTATGCATACTATGCATGTACTATAAAACATATAGCCTACTAGTCCATTTTTCAAGTATGTTTTACCAAGAGTCACTCAGTGCAGGAAGATGGAACCATAATAGGCATATAAAGGCGTGTAGGCAAAAAAGAGCTGCACAAAAAAAAAAAAAACGCATAGGGTAGCACTGAATAGCATACAGTCCATAAGCCAAATAGTTTAAGCCAGTCTCTTTATACCGCCCTATATTTCCTTTAGAATGCTAGGTAATGCAGTTCTTCAGTGAAGATGAAGCTTACCTACCTGGGGAAGGTTCCTTCTCATACCTCCGTATCATCCCGTGCTGGACTGTGTCAGGTACTTGTCATCTGTAGAGGGCCGAGCCGGGGTGATGTTCTTCCTAGCGCCGGAAGCGTCCTGGTCCGCTGCTGCCCCCCGCTATCAAGGTCCGTGCTCGTGTCCACCTCCAGGCCAACCTTCAGGCTCAGAGCCACACAGGATCTCCTGCCGGGTCTGCGGAGCGCCCGGGGGGGACACCACAGGGGGGAGGCCACTCGCGTTTAGGCTATACAGCTGCCGATCTCTATCTCCACATGGAACTGATATGGATTCACTGCATCCCGGGCTAGGTACAGAGTATTAGCGTCCTCGCACCTAGCTGCCGAGCTTTGGGCTCCTCTTGACGGCTCCCGACTGCTCGCACCCCTGCACCCGGGAATACCAGCTGCTTTCCCTCGAAATAGCGATGCCGCAGTGGGGCGTCCTGGGGTTTCTTTTACCAAGATTGCAGCGGGCTCTCACCCCGCTCTCCGTTCAAATTGCCCGGTCCATCCAGCCCGTCTCCACCCCCTCACACCAGCGCCGCCATCGGGCCCCTCCCCTCAGTCTGACACGTCACGTCTGCATCCCGCCTCGTTCTGATCTTCTATTGACCCTGACCCCATTTTAAAGGCTTATATGCAAGTTATTGTCATAAAAAGTGTTTGGGGACCTGGGTCCGGCCCCAGGGAACATGTATCAGTGCAAAAAAAAGTTTTCAAAACGGCAGTTTTTTCGAGAGCAGTGATTTTAATAATAGACACCACCCAGGTACAAAATTTAAAGGAATATTACACTTTTATTGTTTCACTTTAAGCATTATTAAAATCACTGCTCCTGAAAAAACAGCCGTTTTTAAAACTTTTTTTTGCATTGATACATGTCCCCTGGGGCAGGACCCGAGTCCCCAAACACTTTTTATGACAATAACTTGCATATTAACCCTTAAAATTAGCACTTTTGATTTCTCCCATAGACAATTCACTGTAGCCAACACCACTATTACTTCATGACTTTTTTTTCCCTTTAGAAATGTCATTTTGCTCCCGAAAAAACGGCCATTTTTAAAACTTTTTTTTTACATTGATACATGTCCCCTGGGGCAGGACCTGGGTCCCCAAACACTTTTTATGACAATAACTAGCATATTAATCCATAAAATTATCACTTTTGATTTCTTCCATAGACAATTCACTATAGCCGACACCGCTATTACTTCATTACTTTTTTTCCCTTTAAAAATATCATTTTGCTGTCAGACTATTCTAAACACGTGGAAAAAGCGCCACTTTACAGGCACACTATAAACACCCCCCAGGTATGAAATTTAAAGGAATATTTCACTTTTATTGTTTCACTTTAAGCTTTATTAAAATCACTGCTCCTGAAAAAACGTCCATTTTTAAAACTTTTTTTTGCATTGATCCATGTCCCCTGGGGCAGGACCCGGATCCCCAAACACTTTTTATGACAATACCATGCATATAAGCCTTTAAAAATTAGCACTTTTGATTTCTCCCATAGACTTTTAAAGGGTGTTCCGCGGCTTTCAAATTTGCCCTCGAACACCCCAAATTGTTCGCTGTTCGGCGAACTGGTGAACAGCCAATTTTCGAGTCAAACTCATGTTCGACCTGAACATAAAGCCCATCCCTAATCATCAGTTATTATGACTGTCTTGGTTGCTTAGTGATGGTATTTGTAATTTGTCTTCATGGGTACATAGTTACATAGTAGGTGAGGTTGAAAAAAGACACAAGTCCATCAAGTCCAACCTATGTGTGTGATTATATGTCAGTATTACATTGTATATCCCTGTATGTTGTGGTCATTCAGGTGCTTATCTAATAGTTTCTTGAAACTATCAATGCCCCCCGCTGAGACCACCGCCTGTGGAAGGGAATTCCACATCCTTGCCTTACAGTAAATAACCCTCTATGTAGTTTAAGGTTAAACCTCTTTTCTTCTAATTTTAATGAGTGGTCATGAGTCTTGTTAAACTCCCTTCTGGGACAAAGTTTTATCCCTATTGTGGGGTCACCAGTACGGTATTTGTATATTGAAATCATATCCCCTCTTAAGCGTCTCTTCTCCAGCGAGAATAGGTTCAGTGCTCGCAACCTTTCCTCATAACTAATATCCTCCAGACCCTTTATTAGCTTTGTTGCCCTTTTTTGTACTCGCTCCATTTCCAGTACATCCTTCCTGACGACTGGTGCCCAGAACTGGACAGCATACTCTAGGTGCGGCCAGACCAGAGTCTTGTAGAGTGGGAGAATTATCGTTTTATCTCTGGAGTTAATGCATGCCAATATTCTGTTTGCTTTGTTAGCAGCAGCTTGGCATTGCATGTCATTGCTGAGCCTATAACTAGGACCCCCAGGTCTTTTTCCATCCTAGATTCCCCCAGAGGTTCTCCCCCCAGTGTATAGATTGCATTCATATTTTTGCCAACCAAATGCATTATTTTACATTTTTCTACATTGAACCTCATTTGCCATTTAGTTGCCCACCCCATTAATTTGTTCAGATCTTTTTGCAAGGTTTCCATATCCTATGGAGAAGTTATTGCCCTGCTTAGCTTAGTATCATTCGCAAATACAGAGATTGAACTGTTTACCCCACCCTCCAGGTCATTTATGAACAAATTAAATAGGATTGATCCCAGCACAGAACCCTGGGAGACCCCACTACCCACCCCTGACCATTCCGAGTGCTCCCCATTTATCACCACCCTCTGAACTCGCCCTTGTAGCCAATTTTCAATCCATGTACTCACCCTATGGTCCATGCCAACGGACCTTATTTTGTACAGTAAACATTTATGGGGAACTGTGTCAAATGCTTTTGCAAAATCCAGATACACCACGTCTACGGGCCTTCCTTTATCTAGATGGCAACTCGCCTCCTCATAGAAGGTTAGTAGATTGGTTTGGCAAGAACAATTCTTCATGAATCCATGCTGATTACTGCTAATGATACAGCTCCCATTACTAAAATCTTGTATATAGTCCCTTATCATCCCCTCCAAGAGTTTACATACTATTGATGTTAGGCTATCTGGTCTGTAATTCCCAGGGATGTATTTTGGGCCCTTTTTAAATATTGGTGCTACATTGGCTTTTCTCCAATCAGCTGGTACCATTCCAGTCAGTAGACTGTCAGTAAAAATTAGGAACAATGGTCTGGCAATTACTTGACTGAGTTCCCTAAGTACCCTCGGGTACAAGCCATCTGGTCCCGGTGATTTATTAATGTTAAGTTTCCCAAGGCTAATTTTAATTCTGTCCTCTGTTAACCATGGAGATGCTTCCTGTGATGTGTCATGATGATAAACACTGCAGTTTTGGTTACTGAAGCCCCCGATTCCCTCGTGAAGACTGAGTAGAAGAATAAATTCAATACCTTCGCCATATTCCAGTCCTTTGTAACCAAATGTCCTTCCTCATTCTTTATGGGCCAACATGGTCTGTCCTCCCTACTGTTTACATACTTAAAGAATTTCTTGGTATTTTTTTTGCTCTCCTCCGCTATGTGTCTTTCATGTTCTATCTTAGCCGTTCTTATTGCACCCTTACATTTCTTGTTGCATTCTTTATAAAGTCTGAATGCTGATGATGATCCCTCAACCTAGTATTTTTTGAAGGCCTTCTCCTTTGCTTTTATATGCATTTTTAAATTGGAGTTAAGCCATCCAGGACTTTTGTTTGCTCTTTTAAATTTATCACCCAATGGGATGCATTGGCTAATGTCCTTATTTAATATGCTCTTAAAGCAAACCCATCTCTCCTCCATGTTCTTTGTTCCTAAAATTTTATCTAAATTCATGCCTTCTAACAAGGTACGTAGTTTAGGGAAGTTGGCTCTCTTGAAATTCAGTGTCATTGTATTCCCCTTATGTTTCCTATTTGTGTGATTTATACTGAAGCCAATTGACCTGTGATCACTGTTTCCTAAATTGCCCTGTATTACCACATCGGTGATAAGGTCTGTATTGTTGGTAATCAGTAGATCCAGTAACGCTTTATTTCTAGTTAGTACAATCTGACCCATAAAATTGTCCTGCAAGACATTTAGGAACTGGTGAGCCTTAGATGAATGCGCAGTTCCCTCCGCCCAGTCTATGTCTGGATAGTTAAGATCCCCCATTATGATAACACTTCCCATCCTTACTGCTAATCCAACTTGTGATAGGAGATCTGTCTCCCCTTCCTCCCTCAGGTTAGGGGGTCTATAGCATACTCCCAGTATTATTTTCCCCTTTGCTTCATCCCTTTGAAGCTCTACCCATAAGGATTCCACCTCCTCCCTAGCTCCCTTAGTGATGTCATCTCTCACATTCACTTGTACATTATTCTTGATATACAGGTATACCCCTCCCCCTTTTTTACCCTTTTACCCTTGAATGTTTGCCAGCCAATCATGAGAGCTGTTGAACCAGGTCTCTGAAATTCCCACAAAATTCAAATCCTCCTTGTACAACAGTATCTCTAGTTCACCCATCTTGTCCGCCAGGCTCCTGGCATTGGTGAACATGCCACGTAGTTTGGACCTGTCGCATATTATGCTCTTATTGGGTGTTCCGAGATTGCAAGGTTGTACCTTCTTTTATGTCTTATGTCTTTTGGCTTGATCTTTTTGGATACTGCCGTTTCTTTAATAAATAAATATTAATGAAAAAAAAATGGAAGAACCTTTTTCAGTAAATCCACTGGGTGGAAAATTATACTTATTATGCAAGAATATCACTCCAACATATACTGGGAAAGCCTGATATTAGATTATACTCAAACAACCATTACCACAAAATATTACGGTATAAATAATTGCTTATGCATAGTTTACTGCAACACCCAATAAACACACATCTCTTACACTTTTTAGCCTTCATTCTTATGAATTTTCCCTATAATCACAACTAAAGGACCTTCCTACCACTATATTAATTATACATATTTTTTATATACAGTATCTCACAAAAGTGAGTACACTCCTCATATTTTTGTAAATATTTTCTTCTATCTTTTCATGTGACAACACTGAAGAAATGACACTTTGTTACAATGCAAAGAAGTGAGCGTACAGCTTGTATAATAGTGTAAATTTGCTGCCCCTCAAAATAACTCAACACACAGTCATTAATGTCTAAACACCTGGCAACCAAAGTGAGTACACCCCTAAGTAAAAATGTCCAAATTGGGTCCAAAGTGTCAATATTTTGTGTGGCCACCATTATTTTCAAGCACTGCCGTAACCCTTTTAGGCATGGAGTTCACCAGAGCTTCACAGGTTGCCACTGGAGTCCTCTTCCACTCCTCCATGAAGACATCACGGAGCTGGTGGATGTTAGAGACCTTGCACTCCTTCACTTTCCTTTTGAGGATGCCCCAGAGATGCTCACTAGGGTTAAGGTCTGGAGACATGCTTGGCCAGTCCGTCACCTTTACCCTCAGCGTCTTTAGCAAGGCAGTGGTCGTCTTGGAGGTGTGTTTGGGGTTGTTATTATGTTGGAATACTGCCCTGTGGCCCAGTTTCCAAAGGGAGGGGATCATGCTCTGCTTCAGTATGTCACAGTACATGTTGGCATTCATGGTTCCCTCAATGAACTGTAGCTCCCCAGTGCTGACAGCACTCATGCAGCCCCAGACCATGACACTCCCACCAACATGCTTGACTGTAGGCAAGACACACTTGTCTTTGTACTCCTCACCTGGTTGCCGCCACACACGCTTGACACCATCTGAACCAAATAAGTTTATCTTGGTCTCATCAGACCACAGGACATGGTTCTAGTAATCCATGCCCTTAGTCTGCTTGTCTTCAGAAAACTGTTTGCGGGCTTTCTTGTGCATCATCTTTAGAAGAGGCTTCCTTCTTGGACGACAGCCATGCATACCAATTTGATGCAGTGTGCGGCGTATGGTCTGAGCACTGACAGACTGACTCCCCACCCCTTCAACCTCTGCAGTAATGCTGGAAGCACTCATACGTCTATTTCCCAAAGACCACCTCTGGATATGAAGCTGAGCATGTGCTCTCAACTTCTTTGGTCGACCATGGCGAGGCCTGTTCTGAGTGGAACCTGTCTTGTTAAACCGATGTACAGTATGGTCTTGGCCACCGTGCTGCAGCTCAGTTTCAGGGTCTTGGCAATCTTCTTATAGCCTAGACCATCTTTATGTAGAGCAACAATTCTTTTTTTCAGATCCTTAGAGGGTTCTTTGCCATGAGGTGCCATGTTGAACTTCCAGTGACCAGTACGAGAGAGTGAGAGCGATAACACCAAATTTAACACACCTGAGCCCTTGTAACACTAATGAGTCACATGACACCGGGGAGTAAAAATGGCTAATTGGGCCCAATTTGGACATTTTCACTTAGCGATGTACTGACTTTTGTTGCCAGCGGTTTAGACATTAATGGCTGTGTGTTAAGTTATTTTGAGGGAACAGCAAATTTACACTATTATACAAGCTTTACACTCACTACTTTACATTGTAGCAAAGTGTCATTTCTTCAGTGTTGTTACATGAAAAGAATAAAATATTTACAAAAATGTGAGGGATGTACTCATTTTTGTGAGATACTGTATGTCTTCTAACCATTGGATTCACCCTAAAAAAGTTTTTTTTTCAGATTTGTATGTATTTCATCCAGTGTACTGTATACCCTTTCCTGAAAAAATTGGCTACTAAAGAGCCACAAAGTGCATTGATAGTTAGTTTTATCCTGTCCATATGGAACCCTAAAGAAAAGGTTTAAATCAAATTCATGTTGCAGACATAAGGGTGTTATAAGGCACTGTGTTTTCTGACTCAGTTTTGTGGTGTCCAGACCTCATTACTGTTACATCTGCCACTAAAGTACCACTGGTGTAATACAATATGGGGAAGACCATGTGTGATTAGTTTATTTATAACACTGTATTATAATGCTATAATGCTACACCGGTTTTAGCAAAGTGCATTCATATAAACAAGTGCAATGTGTTCCCCTTATAAAAAAACTGCCCCACGTTAACAAACAATTCTCACCCAACCGTGTGTTCAGAGGCGTAACTAGAACCTTCGGGGCCCCCCTGACCCCCTCCGAACCCAGGGCCTTTCACATTGATCCTTGGGCCCTTTACTCCCATTGTGAGGCCCTTTATTACGGTCCCACAGTGGACACCCTTCCTGCCATCTTGAATAGTATTGCGACCTTTTCTAATCTGCAGAGCCCCCTTACATCAGAGTGTGCAGGAACAAACAATTCTCACCCAACCGTGTGTTCAGAGACGTAACTAGAACCTTCGGGGCCCCCCTGACCCCCTCCAAACCCAGGGCCTTTCACATTGATCCTTGGGCCCTTTACTCCCATTGTGAGGCCCTTTATTACGGTCCCACAGTGGACACCCTTCCTGCCATCTTGAGTAGTATTGCGACCTTTTCTTCAAGCCAAACTCAAACACTTTAGTGGTGCACATCTTTTTTTTGTAGTATACACTATACATATATTTTGTGATTAAAAACATTTCTAATTATATGGATTTAATCACAAGAGTCCCCCTTTACATCTTATTCTGCAGAGTTCCCCTTTATGTCTGAATCCAAAGACTTCCCCTTTACATCTGAATCCAAAGAGTTCACCTTACATCTGAACTCCCAGAGGTCTCTTTACACTATAAGGGGTGATTCTGCAGACTCTGATGTAAGGGAGAATTCTGGGGACTCTAATTTAGGGGGAACACTGAGAACTCTTATCTAAGAAGGAACACAGCAGACTCTGGTGTAAAGGGGAACTCTGATATAAGGGGATATAAAAACAAGAGCCCCTACTTATATCAGAGTTCCCAGCATTCCCCTTAAATCAGGGTTCTCAGAGCCCCCATTACATCAGAGTTTGCAGAGTACTTCTTTACATCAAATTTCCCAGCATTCCCCTTAAATCAGGGGTCCCAGAGCATCAATTACTTCAGAGTGTGCAGAGCCCCCCTTAAATCAGCTTCTGCAGAGCCCCCCTTACATCAGCTTCTGCAGAGCCCCCCTTACATCAGAGTCTGCAGAGTGCCCCTTACATCAGCATCTGCAGAGCCTCCCTTACATCAGAATCTGCAGAGCCCCCTTACATCAGAGTGTGCAGGAGGTCTTTACCTCAGAGTGCACAGAGTACCCCTTAGATCAGAGTTCCTCTTACATTAGTGTACTCACTGGGAGGCAGGTGACAGAAGGAAGGGAGGGGGGACACTTCACTCATAGATTGATGGATCGGCAGGCTGCACCTTTCCTCATCTGGCAATTGGACTTCGAATTTCTGTCCCTACTTCCCCTTCTCTGAGGCACAACACTGCCAGGAAGTGTGGGTGGGGCAGACACAGAAGGAGAGCAGAGGAGAAGCTGATCAGCTCTCTCTCTTCTCCCATCAATCCGGGGAGGGGGTAACTGTCAGCGTTGGCTTTGGGCTGTGAGAGAGACATTCTCAGCTCAGAGCCCTGCAGCCGCTGGGGAACCTCAGTCCGGGCTTTTGGGGCAGGCGGAACTCCAGGGCCCAGTCACAAGTGCAAACTTTGCGACCCTGATAGTTCCTGCACTACATGTGTTTATGTCTTAGTTGAGAAAACCTACATCAGTTTCACTGCATCTGTGACTTTTTAAACAAAAAAAATTGGTCCATTTTAACAGGTACTTTATTACATATTCTGGTGTTTTACATATAACAAACCATTCCTGGACCTAACAGTTCCTCCAGTAATGTTTCCTGAGAGCTATACCACACAATCATGGATTGACCAAACAGATTCTAGCCATATAATGTCCCTGGTTAGAAATAAATTTATGACCCAAGCAGGTGCTGTCACTCAGGCACTTTTTGTTTATAGAACTTTAAAGAGGGAACCCTAAGGCTGGGTTCACACTGGAACATGCATCGGCTCACAACAGGAGTACGGTGCGTCTCAATTCAGTTTCAGGTCCGATTTCAGGCCGAATTTTGAAATGGACCACAAGACGCACAAGGCTCCTGTGCAATTCGCACTGGTGCCCCTGCAGAGATGTGTGAACCGGCTCCATAGAGAGCTGGTCACAATATCCTGCTAAGCGAATTGAATGTGGAGAAACCTGCATAGGTGTGAACCCAGCCTACAAGTCACTATTACATTATTTTTAAGAATTGTAAAGTAATTGATGCTTTTGAACACGAACTCCATATCCAATAACAATGGTCCCTCAGCGAGGTACAGCCACCATCTCATATTCACGAGATCTGGAAGCATTGCTGTTGGGCTCAGGTGTAATTTCTATGTACTTTCTGTCCATGGTGGGTTTCAGAGTAAATCTTTGCAGAATGGTTGTAATAAAGAGGAACAGTTCCATGCGAGCCAGACCCTCTCCCAAACACACACGTTTTCCTAGGAAAGGGGAGAGAAAATACATCAAAAACTACTACTAACAGCATGCAATTTGGTAGAGATAAGGGCTGGATTAAGGGCAGCTTATACCCTATGCACAGCCTAACAATGGTGCCTCCATTGACCCTTCCATCGCTTTACTGACCTAATATTAAGGGGTTGATTTACTAAAACCTGAGGGTGCAAAATCTGGTACACCTCTGCATAGAAACCTTTCAGCTTCCATTTTTTTTTTTGACAAAGCTTAATTGAACAAGCTTAATGCTGGCCATACACTATATGAAAAATCGGCCGAAAAATCGTTCGTATAGACACTTCGTTCATTTTTCGGCAAGTTAATGGGCACAAATCGATAATCGTTTGTGACGTTTTTGTGGAAAAAAAACGAACGGGAAGTTTGGAAATTTTCTGTTGAACGTACGATAAATTGCAAGGTTAATGTGTTTCCCGTCCGAACTGTCTGCACTAGGTATATGTAAATAAACAAACAAAAAATTATTTATTCATGTCCACTGAACAATTTATCGGTCATTACATGATGGCACGATCGTTTGCGGTCACGGTCGAACGTTCGTTTTTCGAAAATGGGTTCGGCCGATTTTCTGTATAGTGTATGGCCAGCATTAGTGAGAAGCTGATTGGCTACCATACACAGCTGCACCAGATTTTGCACTCTCCAGTTTTAGTAAATCAACCCCTGAGTCTCAATGAGTCTTGAAAGTGAAATGAAAGTGTTAAAATGTATAAACCTTCTTATAAACTTCCAGCCAGTAGACAAAGGTAGACCAGCCCTATAGAAGTCTATGTGCTGTAATGTGCCTGTGCGGAATAAATTAGAGCAGGGATATGCAATTAGTGGACATCCAGCATCCAAGTCCCATGGGGCATAGCAAGACTCTGACAGCCACAAGCATGATACCCAGAGGCAGAGGCATGATGGGACTTGTAGTTTTGCAACAGCTGGAGGTCTGCTAATTGCATATCTCTGAAGTAGAGTGACACCCACACTTGAGACATGAAGAGATGCTTTATTCAGTACAAAATAAAAGTTACATGTCCACCGCCATGCTCACGTACTTAAAGAGGAGGGCCAGTCAAAAAAAAAAAAAAAAATTAAAAGTCAGCAGCTACAAATACTGCAGCTGCTGACTTTTAATTAGACACTTACCTGTCCCAGGGTCCAGCGATGCGGGGGATCGAAGCTCCGCTCGTCTCCCCCTCCGTTCAGCGGCGCATTGCAACTGTGGGCGCCGGGCTGTGGCTTCACAGCCTGGCAATCACTGCGCATGCGCGAGCGGCACCGTGCGCCGTGATTGGCCGCTCAGTCACCTGGGACCTGTAATGGGTCCCAGATGATTGACAGGAGGGAGGGAGCAGAGCTGAGCCCTTCCTGTGCCGAGGGGGAAGTGATGTCACCAGCCCAGGCACTGGAAGAGGCAGACTACAAGGTACCCCCTAGCAACAGGCATTTAGAGGTAAGTAAAAAAGTTTTTTTGTATTTTTTTTTAGGATTTTTCATGTAGTTTTTTTTTTGGGTGGAACCCCACTTTAAGCCCTGTGTGAGGCTTGATCAGAGCAGTCAGAGGATGCTACACAGATCCTTTTTAAAAGCTTCCCTGCCAATCAGTAGCTGAATCAACAGGTGTAAGCGAAACAGCTTTATTCCGGACACAGACACAGAGAGGCAGGTAAATTACAAACATTATACAAAGTGGCAGTGCTATCATTACAAACATATCAAATAAGGATACATAAAGGAAACAATTCAAGAGCCTGAGGCATGGTGTCCAAACTCACAAGACAATTACCACTTGCTGACCATCCCATAGTAAAAATACATCATTATTTTAACGTTAAAGTTACCAGTGTTATGGAAGCAGCTAGTTGAGCAGGAAGTTGAGTAAGGGCAAGATGGCCCCCACTCATCTATATGCTCTTGGAGGACCTCTGACGTCACTCCCGGTTCTCGGGCCAAAACAAAAAGTCAAAATGTAAAAATTATTCTTTCTTTTGCATCTAAAGGTAAGTAAGAGATCTAGAGGAGTAAGAGGTCTTTTTGACCCCAGATCTCTCAATAAAGAGGACCTGTCATGCTTATTTCTATTACAAGGGATGTTTACATTCCTTGTATTAGGAATAAAAATGATAAAAAAAAATAATAATAAAGAGACAGTGTAAAAATAAAAAATAAAATAAATAATAAAAAAAAAGTTTAAAGTGCCCTATCCCTCTGTGCTCGCGTGCAGAAGCAAACACATACCTAACTCGCGCCCGCTTATGTAAACGGTGTTCAAACCACACATGTGCGCTATCTCCGCGATCGTTGGAGTGAGGGCAATAATTCTAGTGCAAGACCTCCTCTGTAACTCTAAACAGTTAACCTGTAAAAAAAATTTAAAGCATCACCTATGAAGATCTTTAGTACCATATTTTGTTGCCATTCCTCGAGCATGCGCAATTTTAAAGCATGACATGTTAGGTATCAATTTACTTTTAATCCTCTCTGAGCACACTTCTGAAAGTTGAAGACCACTTACCTGATAGCAAGGTTTTTTATATGAGAAGGAATGTTGGTGAGTTTGAAACTTTTGCAAGCCACTGGATATTTTTCCCAGAGGGGGAAGGCGTATATTGACCTGTGGACAGGTCTGAAGCTAAGGTGAGCATATATGTGGACTGGTGGTGGTTCACAAGGTGTTGGAGGTGAAGTACACAGGAGGATACAAGTGTTTGGATTTCTACTGGTAACACGGACATTTGTAGAACTCCTAATGATATTGATGCACAAAAGACTACAATATATATATATTGTATATATTGTATATATATTGTTGTGTTCACTGAGATGCACATCCAAGAGTCTTTATCAATACTCCCTGCTGACAAAACCAGTTGTGGAAGAGATTTCCACATCCTTATCGCCCTTACAATAAAAAATCCCCCTGTGCAGCCCAACCACTTCAGCTCCAGAAGATTTTCCCTCTTTCATGACCAGGCCATTTTTTGCTATACAGCACTGCATTATTTTAACTGACAATTGCGCGGTCATGCAACGCTGTACCCAAATTGTATGTCCTTTTTTTCCCACAAATAGAGCTTTCTTTTGGTGGCATTTGCTCACCTCTGCATTTTTTATTTTTTGCTCTATAAACAAAAAAAAGCAGACAATTTTGAAAAAAGCCCAACATTTTTTACTTTCTGCTAAACAAAACATCCAATAAATAAATGTAAAAAATATAATATCTTCATCCATTCAGGCCAATATGTATTCTGCTACATATTTTTGGTAGAAAGATCTTAATAAGCGTATATTGATTGGTTTGCATAAGAGTTATAGCGTCTACAAACTATGGGATATTTTTATTTATTTATTTTTTACTAGTAATGGCGGAGATCAGCAACTTATAGCGGGACTGCAATATTGTGGTGGACGATTTGACACTTCACTTTTTTTGGGAACCAGTGACACTAATACAGTGATAAAAATATGCACTGTCACTATACTAATGACACTAGAAGGAAAGGGGTTAACATCTAGGGCGATCAAGGGGTTAATTGTGTGCCCAACATGTGTGTGCTGTGTGCTGTTTTTTACTTCCTGCTTTGCAGGGAGAAAAAACAGCACATTGCTGCTGTCAGAAGAGAGCCCTGTGTATGTTTACATACACAGGGCTATCTTTAGTAATTACCAAAGCCGATCGTCGGGTACTGGTGACCAATCAGCGGCTGGCACCCTCTGATTGGTTCGTGCTGCAGCCAATCGCTGCACAGCCAGTACGTGATCTGGCACAGAGCGGCCGCCCTGGCACAGTATATTTGCAGCAAGCAGTCATAACTTGGTTAAGGTTAAACTGCTTCTCTTCCAGTCTCACTGTGTGGCCCTGTGGCTTCTTACACTCCCTGAGACTGAATAGTTTTCTTCCTAAGCTGGGATCACTAATGAGGTATTTGTTTACCCCATCGTGTCTCCTCTCAAGCATCTCTTCTCCAGGAAGAATAAGTTTAGTGCTTGTAGCCATTCCTCATAATTGAGGTCCTCCAGTCCCCTTAATAATGTTGTTGTCCTTCTCTGCACTTTTTCTAGTTCCAGCACATCCTTCCTGAGGATTGGTGATCAGAACTGGACAGAATACTTCAGATGTGACCGAACCAAAGTTTTATAAAGTTGCAGGATTATAGGTTTATCTCAGGAGTAAATTCCCTTTTTATGCATGTCAATATTCTGCTGGCTTTGCTTGCTGCCGCTTGACATTGCATGCTATTGCTCTGTCTTCTACTAGGACCTTCTACTAGGATCTTTCTCCATCCTGGATTCCCCCAGAGGTCCTCCCCCTAGTGAGTAATTTGCATTTATATTTTAAGGCCCCAAGCGCATTACATTTTATTTACATTAAACCTCATTTGCCATGTAGTTGTCCACCCCATTATTTTATTCAGGTCTTCTTGTAAAGTTTTTATATCCTCATGTGAAGGTATTGCCCTACCTTTTTTTGTCTCATCAGCAAAAACTGAGATCCAGCTATTTAAGCTGACCCCTATACCATTTATGAATAAATTGAACAGAATTGGTCTCAGGACAGAGCCTTGGGGTACACCAATTACCACTCCAGACCAGTCTGAGTGCATGTTATTTATCACCACCCTTTGGACACAACCCCGTAACCAGTTTTCTTCTTGCTTTTGCAAAATCCAGGTACACCACATCCACAGGCCTTCTGTTATCTAGATGGCAGCTTACATCCTCAAAAGAATGTTAACGCATTAGTCTGGCAGGAACGACTCTTCATAAAACCATGCCAATAACTGCTAATGGTACCGTTTCCATCAGCAAATTATTGAATATAGTACCTTATCATCCCCTCCAATTGTTTACATACTATCAATGTTAGACTGACTTAGGGGCGTACCAAGCAGGGGGCGGGGGGGGGGCGTTCCGCCCCGGGTGCCACACATTGGGGGGGAGGGTGTCAGTGGCTGGGTGGCATTGCTATGGGGGTTCACTCTGCACCCAGGTCAGATGACACTGTCTGACAGAATCCTCAGGGCATCCCTGGCTCTGGCTGCTCTGTTTAGTAGTTTTTTGTCAGCTGGAACACCCTCAGCCTTGCGACCGAAATAGTATGGTCTGGTTTCTGTTTTCCCCTGCTAGCTCCACCTACCACTGCTGAGCAGCCGAGCTGTGTGTCATCATTCAGCGCGGGGGTGGCTGCTGTTACACACTGTGTCCACACCATCTTCCGGAGTCTAAACCTCCCCAGCTGAATCTGAGAGCACGAGGTGAGCTGGTGATAGGGGGTGTGTGGGTTGTGAGAAGAGGCTGAAGGAGTGTGTCTGCCCTGCCATCCTCACTGTGCTGGTCTATCAGATATAGTGTAGCTGACCTGATTGGGGGGGGGGGGGTTGCAGAATGCAGGCATGTGCTATGTACAGGTTGCAGAATCCAGGCGTGTGCTATGTACAGGTTGCAGAATCCAGGCGTGTGCTATGTACAGGTTGCAGAATACAGGCGTGTACTATGTACAGAAAAGGGAGGCAGGCGTGCTGACGTCATCGTGGTGTACAGTGTGTGTGTGGACGGGTGTCTGCGAGCCGGCCGGCATTCCCATACGAGTTTTCCAATCTTCTACTTTGCTGTGAATGTACTTGTTTTACAATAAATTGCTACTTATGGTTTTACACTATGGAGAGTTTCCTTTCATGTTCTTGGTATCTGGATTGCTGGTCCTTCCATTGAGCTATGATCCTCCTGTATCTCCCTCTGGTATTTCCACCTTATCAAGTATTTCATTACTGGTGATGATCTGATGTCTGGATATCTATTTCAGTTTACAGGCTTGATATCGCTTGCCTTCTGGTAAGCGTGCATTTTGAACGGTGGAGGTTCACTTTATTTGGCGTTTCTTATTTTCTCACGGAAGGATTATTTCAACAACTCTTAATTTTTACTGGACGTTATCATACACTGGATTGTGTTTATTATAATCTCCTTTTCATTGGGGAGTTGTCACTTTACTTCACATTTTTTGCTTTACTGTTATATTGTGCCCATCCAGGCATATACATCAATCTTTCAGCGCAGCTTCTTACTTTTTCCTTACTTATGATGTTTGTATATATTATACAAATTGAACTGCAGCTTGTTGCCTTCTATTTTGTGCTATTTTAGCGCGGTATGAGATTACTTTTTCCTTGTGTGCTATATACAGGTTGCAGAATCCAGACGTGTGCTATGTACAGGTTGCAGAATCCAGGCGTGTGCTGTATACAGGTTGCAGAATGCAGGTGTGTGCTGTATATTGCTGTGTGACCACCACCCACCTATAGTAGCTGAGTTGTGAGCTTACCTGGTAGGGGGGGGGGGGGGGGTGTTGCTGTTTTTACCAACCAGGTATAGAGTAGATGAGCTGGTCTGATAAAGGGGGGGTGTCTGAAGACCAGGTGACATACATTGACTTACACCCACATCTTGCAGCCATCAGATGCATCCAGCAAGCAGCAGGTCACAGCAGCATCTTGCCATCTTCCCTGTGGCCATCAGATCCCATCCACGGTCCAGCAAGCAACACGCTTGTCAGCAGGTCAGTTCCCAAATCCGAATCAAAATCATCAATGCCAATGATGCCATTGTCTGCTGTCCCGAGGGACAGATCCGATCCAGAGACCGCCATACAATGGGATCTCTGGATCAGATCTGTCCCTGAGGACAGTAGATAATGCAAAGTATGGGCCATACTTTGTATTGTCAGCTGTTTCCCCGTCTCACTCTGATGTCTCCCTCATAGCACCTCCAGTCCAGCTCTCCACTTCCCTGACTGTGGTACGATCTGTCCAAAAATGTGGCATCTGCTCACACCTGAGTGACTGACACCTCTGTCCTGTCTATTGTCACTGGCTGTCATGGATGAACAGCAGCAGCTGTTATTACAAGGAGCGGGAGGGGACATCCCCATCCCCCCACAGCTCCGCCCAGGTCTCCCATCCCACCCGCAGACCTGAGCCACCAGCCGTCTGGCCAGAGACCCAACCAAAGCCGGATTTGCCTTTGATTGGGTCTCCGATGTAGAAACCTGGAAGCTACAGCACAGTGTCCCTTCCGGTTTACTCGGCAGCCAACAGTGCCATTTAAACAAAAAACAAGCAGAATTAAAAAACGCTGATCTTGGCAGAGGAGGGTGTTTTTTTGTGGGTGTTTTTACAGTTGGGGGGGGGGTGCCAGATATAAGATGGGCCCTGGGTGCCCCTGGACTGAGTGACCTGTAGTTTCCTAGTATATGTCTCTACTCTTTTCTGTATTTCGGTATCATGTGGACTTTTCTCCAATCAGCAGGTATTATTCCTATCAGTATGCTGTCTATAAAGATTAGGAATAGCGTTCTGGCTATGACTTGACTGAGTTCTTTGAGGACTCTCGGGTGTAAGCCACCCGGTCCTGGTGATTTATTTATGTTAAGCTTTTCTAGTCTTTTCTGGACCCTGGCTTCTGTAAGCCACAAGAGCACATCCCGTGATGTGTTCCTAACAATACAGTTGTGGTTGTTATATTTTCCCATGTAAAAACTGAGAAGAAAGCGTTTAGTACAGGCGCCTTCTCCTTGTCATTTGTAATAATCTTCCCTTCATCGTCCTTTATGTGGCCTATATGAGCTGATGTTGCTTTTTTACTGTTAATGTATTTAAACAGTAATATGCTTTATTCCATATGCCTCACACTCTAACAACTTTCTGTAACAATCACCTCCCCTCACAGGTTTTGCAGTCTTCTCTAAATAAAACTTAACAACTTGCTTCCCAAGCCTATTCTGACACTTCTCTGTAAAAATCATACATTTTTTTTTGCTAGAAAAGTACTTACAACCCCAAAATATTATATATGTTTTTAAGCAGAGGCCCTAGAGAATAAAATTGTGAGTGTTGCAATTTTTTATGTCACATGAGATTTGCGCAGCGTTTTTTTAAATGCAAATTTGAAACATTTTTTTGGTACAATAAAAATGTTGATATTATGTTGGGTAAATAGGTACCTAACATGAAACACATTAAAATTGCACACACTCGTGAAATGGCGACAAACTACGTTACTTAAAAATCCCATAGGAGCCACTATAAAAAAAATTACAGGTTACCAGTTACAAAGGAAGTCAAGCGCTAGAAATTATTACTCTTGCTTTAAAAAAAAAAAATGTATTATTTATTTGATTTTTTTATTTTTACACTGTGTCTCTTTATTTATTTTTTTACACTTTTATTGCTGTCACAAGAAATGTAAACATCCGTTGTGACAACAATCAGCGGTGACAGGTCCCCTTTACTGAGACATCTGGGGTCCATTAGGGTCCAGATGTCTTGGTCTGATCCGATGCTTGTACAAGCTATCAATAGCTTGTAAACACAACACTGAAACCGGTTTCTAATACCATAGAGGTGATCAGAGCCGATATGATAAGCTGGCGCAACAGCTGGCTGAACACTTGGGTCTCCCAGTGAGACGGAACAGCCCGAGAGAGACCTGCGGAATGTGAAGGGGAGAACGACCCCTCCCGCCACCTGTAAAAGCAATCCAGCGGCTAATAGCATAAAAGCGGTTAGGATGGCTTTTATATTTTAGGGAATCGCCAACTGAAAAGAAAAATACCTGGATGATGCCAGTAGCTGCAGGCATCATCCCAGAATAACCCCTTCATCTAGCAGATGTACGGGTATGTCTTTTTTGGGGAAGGTACAGTATTAAACCCGCCTTATTTCTCATGAATATCTTTAAAATGACAAGATACCATGGACAATTGTCTCACATTGTAATTAGTAGTTGCAGTGTAATGTTCCCCTGTTCTAGGCCTCAGGGGGCAACCGGTGCAACCCACATATTGTAAAGACCATACAGTACAAAAAATGGTGTAAACAACATTCGATGTGCCACAATTCATATAATCTTTAATGGGGTAATTCCCCCCCCCCATCACCAAAGACTGAATTTGCAGGTATTTTTGCCACATCTGTAAAAGCCCTTAGAAGACAGCAAATGTACCTGTGCGACCATGAGAAAAGGACGTTTGGCATGGGAAGTAATTAAACAATGAAGCCCATGCCAATCAGATCCCAGTAAGTGTAGTCACCCTGCTATAAACAGGGGCTGTCGGCTAAATTTAGTTTTTGGCTGGGTGACAATCGGCCCAATCTGATTTGTATGATACTTCACCTGGTCTTTCCCTAAGCCCAGTAGGGTTGTGAGTTCTAGACATGTGCTGTTTGTTTAGTTCCGAATTAAAATTCGGACAAATTTGAATTTTTCCGAGATTTAGGTGTATGCGAATTTCCCAATTAAAATAGTACCGATTTGAAACTAATCCGAAATAACGAAAAAAAAATGTGGACGAAATTTTAATTTTAATAGTTTTCAAATTTGAATAGATTTGAAAACGAATAAACAAAATGAATTCTGAACACGAATTAAACGAATAAAACAAATTTAACTAAACAAATGTATGTAAATAACGAATCAAAACGAAACAAAACAAAACAAATGTTTTCATTCTGCACATTTCTAGTGATTTCTCACTGCTGCCAGTAAGTGGCAATGGTACCACTGGAAATATTATGAGATTTCATAACAAGGATGTTATGAAACAAAGAACCAGTAGGTTCAGGCCACTGGTATTTACTGGGGGGAACATATAAATATTTGGGGCAGGCCTTGTGATCTCTCTCTTCCCCACAGGCTGAGGCCTGGGGAGGTGCTGCTGAACTGAACTATCTATTAAGCCCAATAGCCTGAGTGGGACCTGCCATGTACTCTAGAAGTGAAATAGGCCCAAATCGGTCTTGGAGCTGTCATGCCTGTTAATGGCGGAAGCCGAGAAGGAGACCCAGGAGAGGACCCTTGTAATCGCAGAGGCTTGGTGACTTACTTGCAAAAAGGAAACACTGAAGCCTAAGTAACAGAGTAGGGGGCATTGAAACCAGCAGGAAAGCCTGCGGACCAGCTAGGATTCTATTTACAGTGTTGCCAGGTCGGCTTAAAGGTTTTGACTCTGTGGAGCTGGACAGGCTCCCTCTCTCTGCCACTTCACCCCGCTGCACTCCCCCCCCCTCGCAAACCCGATCTCCTGCAGCTGTCGGCTTCCCTCCTCTGCCCTCCCACCAACTTTGGGAGCTGAGCAGAGCAGCCACAGAGGGATCTGTTTGGCCAAACAGACCCCCCCCCATACTGATCTGGTCCCCCCTTCACCCCCCCAGTGAGTGCTGGGCACCCCCTTACTTGAAGCTGCTGGCTGGCTCTCCCTCCTCCCCTCTTGCCAGCTGCAGCCACTGCTAGTGTGAGAGATCGCTGGATGGATGGAGAGCGGGGGGGGGCAGGTGAACATGTGTTTACCAGCCCCCTTCCTTTCCAGAAAGAATACAGACAGTATTCATTAATCATTGACACATGTCAGTTTGTAAAAGAAATATAGTAAACACTATTTACTATATTTCATATTATGAATGAATAGGAGTCTAATAGGAGTCTAAAAAAAAAAAAAAAAAAAAAAGACATTAGAGTCTGTTTAGACCCCTGGTGTCTTTCCAAATTGTAAAAAAAAAAAATAAATAAATAATATAAAATTAAAAAAATAAAATTGTACATAAAAATAACATAAAATAAAAACCATAGTAAGGGCCCTTTCACACGGGCAGATCCACCTGCTCAGTGGGGGGGGATCCGTCCTCTATGGGCCAGTCGGATGGAAACAAACAGCCTACCCATTTCCATTCAAAAGATCCCCCATCCATCTGTTTTTGGCTGACAGGATTGGATCAGATGGTGGCGGGTGTCAATGAACAGGAAGGGGTGAGACAAATTTAGATGGGGGGTTCCCGATTTTACTCTTGTCTAGGACAGCACAAAACCAAAATACACCACTGGTTGTACCTGTTTAGGGCTAACTTGAACTTTACTATATGCATACCTCCATGTATGTACTGTTGTATAGTTTGTAACATGTTAAAATGGTCAAGCTGGGTATAATGTTTATACAGTATCTCACAAAAGTGAGTACACCCCTCACATTTTTGTAAATACTTTATTATATCTTTTCATGAGACAACATTGAAAAAACGACACTTTGCTACAATGTAAAGTAGTGAGAGTACAGCTTGTATAACAGTGTAAATTTGCTGCCCCCTCAAAATAACTCAACACACAGCCATTAATGTCTAAACCGCTGGCAACAAAAGTGAGCACACTCCTAAGTGAAAATGTTCAAATTTGGCCCAAGTAGCCATTTTCTGTCCCCGGTGTCATGTAACTCATTAGTGTTACAAGGTCTCGGGTGTGAATGGGGAGGAGGTGTGTTAAATTTGGTGTTATCGCTCTCACTCTCTCATACTGGTCACTGGAAGTTCAACATGGCACCTCATGGTAAAGAACTCTATTATGTAGAGAACTGCTCTACATAAAAAAGGCCTAGGCTATAAGAAGTTTGCCAAGATCCTGAAACTGAGTTGCAGCACAGTGGCCAAGACCATACAGCAGTTTAACAGGACAGGTTCCACTCAGACCTGGCCTCGCCATGGTCGACCAAAGAAGTTGAGTGCACATGCTCAGCGTCATATCCAGAGGTTGTCTTTGGGAAATGGACGTATGAGTGCTGCCAGCATTGCTGCAGAGGTTGAAGGGGTGGGGGGGTAAGCCTGTTAGTGTTCAGATGGTGACAAGCATGTGTGGAGGCAACCAGGTCAGGAGTACAAAGACAAGTGTGTCTTGCCTACAGTCAAGCATGGTGGTGGGGGGTATCATGGTCTGGGGCTGCATAAGTGCTGCAGGCACTGGGGAGCTACAGTTCATTGAGGGAACCATGAATGCCAACATGTACTGTGACATATTGAAGCAGAGCATGATCCCCTCCCTTCGGAGACTGGGCCATAGGGCAGTATTCCAACATGATAACGACCCCAAACACACCTCCAAGATGACCACTACCTTGCTAAAGATGCCAAGGGTAAAGGTGATGGACTGGCCAAGCATGTCTCCAGATTTAAACCCTATTGAGCATCTGTGGGACATCCTCAAAACGAAAGGTGGAGAAGCTTGAGGTCTCTAACATCCACCACCTCCGTGATGTCGTCATGGAGGAGTGGAAGAGGACTCCATTGGCAACCTGTGAAGCTCTGATGAACTCCACGCCCAAGAGGGTTAAGGCAGTGCTGGAAAATAATGGTGGCCACACAAAATATTGTCACTTTGGGCCCAATTTGGACATTTTCACTTAGGGGTGTGCTCACTTTTGTTGCCAGCGGTTTAGACATTAATGGTTGTGTGTTGAGTTATTTTGAGGGGACAGCAAATTTACACTGTTATACAAGCTGTACACTCACTACTTTATATTGTAGCAAAGTGTCATTTCTTCAGTGTTCTCACATGAAAAGATATAATAAAATACTTACAAAAATGTGAGGGGTGTACTCACATTTGTAAGATACTGTATATGCCTTGAAGTCATTTTGTATACAATATGTGATATATATCCAACCATTTGACATCCGGAAGGTTTTACCTCTTTTATGACCAGGGCATGTTTTATTATTCAGCTCTGTGCTACTTTAACTTTCAATTGCTTGGTCAGGCAACACTGCATCCAAATTAAATTTCTTTCACACAAATAGAGCTTTCTTTTGGTGGTATTTAATAACCACTGGATTTTTTTTATTTTTTGCTATATAAACAAAAAAAATACTGAAAAATGTTGAAACAAAAAAATGTTTTTCTTAGTTTCTGTTATAACATTTTGTAAACAAATGATCTTGCTTCATAAATTTGGGCCAAAATGTAGTCTGCTACAATTCTTTGGTAAAAAAACAAAAAAAAAAAAAAACAAATCAGTATATGCTATTTAGTCTGTGTTATAGAGACTCTACATACTATGGTATATATATTTGAAAATGTATCAATCCTGATATACTGAAGGCCAAATCACCCCCTTTTGGGTTGTTGTGGAAACAAGGATTAGTGATAAAGCTTCAGTGGAGACATCTTTTTCCCATGATAACTCGTACACACGATCGGACATTCCAACAACAAAATCCATAGATTTTTTTCCGATGGATGTTGGCTCAAACTTGTCTTGCATACACACGGTCACACAAATCTTGTCGGAAATCCAAACGCCTACACACGGTCGGAATCTCCGACAACAAGCTCCCATCGAACATTTTCCGTTGGAAAATCCGACCGTGTGTACGGGACATTACAGGAGTGAATTTCCCTTCCTAGGGGTAGATTTCCTCTCACTTCCTGTTGTCTCCCTCCGTTTGTAAGCAGGAGCCATTTTGTAAGTCAGATGTTTGTAACTAGGGGACCGCCTGTATTTAGTAAGAAGCATGGAGAGTTTTCTGAAGTTGTAATTTTTTGTCAAAATTTTTGGGAAAACTAAGAAAATAAATAAAATATATATTTTTTTTTTTTGTCACAAATTCTTTTACTGTACCATACTGTCCTCAGTGAGATGTAAATCATTTTTGTATTCATACATCAATTTCATGGTTTCCCCAAACAGTAACATTCAAGGCATTCCTTGATTGATACAGTTGTGCTCTCAATTGAACTGTCAAGCCATCAAATGGCTGGTGTCATAACAAATCAAATGTGAAGCACCCTTGCAACTGAGGATTAAACTGAGGTTAAAATTGCAGCTTTGTTTAGTTATAAGCTCAATGTTACTTACGTTTGGACCAAACCTTGGCTGTTTGAGCATTTTGGGTGTTCAGCATGGACAAATTTGACAGCTACTGACTGTCAATGGTTGCTAAAGAAGCAGTGGGTGTTTGAACCTGCTGCGTTCTTACAAATCATTGACATCACCCTGCTCATTCGCTTACATGGATGTGAATCCCCAACCACGGAAGCAAATAGGTGGGGGTTGGAGTGGTTACCTTATTGCCTAAAAATAGATACTTGACCATATTTGGACAGTGATGTCATCACTTTTCCTGCCCCTTCCATTTTATAGCTGTCATTCAGCAATGTCTAGCATCAGGATCGGCTGTGGCTACCTGGGTGCCAGGTAGTCATTTTTTTTTTGTGAGCCAAAGAGTGGCGAGCATTGGGATTGATGATAGATTTACAAGTTGCAGTTTTTGGGGGATTTTCTAAATAAATGACTTGTTAAATGTTTGGGTGTCTTTATTTTCAGGAAACATATTTTTTTTTTGTGCAGGAGTACTATGTAACCCATACTCATTCCTGTGGTTGGAGAGATATCTGGGGGTCCCTAAATTGTTAAAGGGGGCTTCCAGATTCCAATAAGCCTCTTGCCCACAGACCCCCCCACTCCCACCTGCCAGGGTTGTGGGGAAGAGGTTGTTGTCCTCATCAGCATGGGGCCAAAGCACTTTGCTGGGGGGGGCTAGTAGGGTTCAGGAGTGGGGGGCTGCATGCTCCCCTCTTTCCTGGCCAGCCAGAGAGCGCATGGATTAAGGGCCTGGCATTGATTTTTAGAGGGATTTCATACTTTTTTTTAATGGAGACCCACCCCCCTTAAAATCTACACCAGACCACCCCCCCCCCCCATGCTATTTTTGATACCCTATGCCTATTAGCACAGATAAACATTTTTAATTTGTCAGATTCTCAGAGCCCTGCTCAAACCAAACCCAGGGCAGTTCAGCTCGTTACTTATTTAGTTCCACTTGAACTTTTTGGTTGAAGTTTCATTTTCACTGGACTCTAAAAAATACAGTCACTTTTTGAAAATAAAAACCTTATTCTGATTAGTAATGAGCTTGACATCAGTCATAACTAGAAGTTAGCAGTTATTTATGGGTCAATAATCTGTGGGCAGCTGCACATCGGATATACAAAAATGGACGGGGACGTGACATCTTTAACTTAAATTTGGCACATGGCCATATTAGGTCAATGATGTCATAAACATCTATTCCCTTTTGTATACATGCAGCTGAAGGGTAGGGAATCTCCCGCCCACAGCTCATTGGCACAGAACAGCTAATTACGAATACAAGCTCATCCCTAATCCTGATGTGTTAGATTTGTGTAATAAGCTAATGTTCTGAAACACCATAGTTTAAATTAAAAATTGACTGCATATTTGAAAATTATTAGCTATACTTGTAAGTAACTAAAACACAGTACCTGCAGAAAAGGGCATGAAGGCATCACTCTTCTTAAAAGTGCCATCCTTATTTAGGAAATGTCCAGGGTCAAATTTATCAGGGTTTTTGAAGTGTTTGGGATCCTTCAAGACAGAAGTTAAGACTGGAAAAACCAAAGTTCCCTAAAATGTTTTAAAAAGTAAATTAGTTAACTGGAAACAGATATAGGCAAGCATTAAGGAAGCCTTAAAATGAAGGGAGTGTATAAGGTTTGGAAGGAAAGCTGACTATAGTTTGGATATGACCTTAGCAGAAGAAAATAAATGACCTTAAAGTCTAACTCTGGGTTCAACAGGAAAAATAACTTGCAGTGGGGCCCCTCCACACTCCAAGGGTTAAATGCTTGCAAGGTCTGGGGGGGTTGCAGAATAGGCAGTGTTACTTACATGGTGGCCAGTTCCAGTGCTGTCTTCCTCTCCCCTAAAGCTCTAGTATGTGGATGGAACCTCTGCTTTATTACTTACAATGCAAGGTTAATTCTGCGTTGTTTATGGTGGGGTGCAAGCATGCAACTGTGGCAGCTACAGAGGAGACTGTGATGGACTGGTTGCAAGGAATGTGGGAATTTACTAAAGCAGAAAATTGGTAAGTAAGTAATACAGTCTCTTCTTCAACCCCTAGACTTAATGAGCATTTTACCCTTACAGTAAGGGAGAACCCACTAAAAGAATACAGAGTACAAAGCTCCCTATGAGTGGCTGGTGTTTTCCGGATATGCGACAGGAAGTCCCTGTCTCACAGCCAAAACCCAGCACTGTGTACTGTATGTGGATGAAGCTATATACAATGCATACAGTGCTCAGAGCCAGTGCAGCACTTAGTGAAGGAAATAGTTCATTTGGACCAGCTTGGTCCAAACAAACTATTTAAATTCATAGGAAACCTGGAGAACAGCTTTAAAGGCTAAATTCATCTTTTCCAGAAAATAGCATATATAGTCAAAGGGCCCCAGTAGAAAAACTGCAACTTTGTAGAACCTTCATGAAGTTTATTGTCATAACTGTAGGCCCATTAGGTACCCCTGGGAGCCTGGTCAAAATCAAGAAGGTCAGATGGGGCTTTTTTAAATGTGGAAGGGGACGCTTCCTGATTACGCTGTGAAGACGAAACATACGTTGAGACGCATCCCGGTCACGTTACTTCCAGCCAGTTCCGGTTTCTGTTTCACCACGGTGGTGGAACACACCCCGATCAATACAGCGTGAGTGGGACAGCTATTCCTTCCATCTACCTGGTGACAGATGCTTTATACCTCCAGTGCCGAGGAAAGGCACCTACCAATGTAAGCGGCCATTTGGCTCATGTTTTCAAAATATTTTTTAATTAAACTGTATCACGCTATGGTCCTGTTTTTGTATTTTTCTAATTGCTACTGCGGTGTAGTATTAGCAAGATTCCAGCCACATCTCCTCTGATATATCAGCAAGATCACAGATCCACATTTAAAAAAGCCCCATCTGATCTTCTTTTTAGTTAAAGAGGTCATGGTGGTCTGGTGAGTAGGAATTACACTCACATCCACCGGGTTGATCTCTCGTGAAGTTTGCCATTGGTGATGGTGTAAAGATTGAAGTTGCATCACAAAAGAATTATGGGCTTTTGTTTTTTGATGAAATATTGGTTTTAATTAAATATTTAAAATCACTATTTTAGCACTAAATCAGTAATTAATCATTAATTATTATTTAGCTAAGCACCATGCACTTAATCTGTATATGCACAAAATTTAGTGCAATCTACTAAGTTCACAGCTCCCCTATTATTATATACCCCATAGTTTCTTAATAGCAAGGAGGCAATAACTAGTGCCTTTGGTGTGCAGAGGCATTACTATTACAAATACAGCTGATCCTTCACTTTAGTATGCAACAAAGAAAAGGAAAAACAGTTTTGTATGCACTATTGTTAGTGCTGGCACCGAAATGACCCATGTGAAGGTAGGAAGATAATGTACCTCCTGGCCTATCGTTCTAAAGGAGACACTTCACATACATTCACTATCAGACTTAGGTCTGATGGAATGACATACTAGATAGACAGACAAAACACAGACACATCTCAAACCATTTTGAAACTCTGAGAAGAGCACCTTTGGAATGTGATATCCTCTAAAAGTGGTGTCCTTGCTGGCTGCATGGGGTACTCCTGCTGGTACAATATCGGCAAATCTCTGCATCTCATGAATAACGGCATCTGTATATGGCATCTTACTCTTGTCCTCCACTGATGGACAGCGATCACTGCCTATTACATTGTCAATCTCTTTATGGATCCTCTCTGAAGAACACAAGAGAAGAGAGTAAAAAATGTAAGCTTTTGTTACATCTGTATTTATTCCTTTATATGATATCAGTGATATTCATACATTGGAAATCATTTGTGTGTGTTTTGTCACATGTAGCAAAGCCTACTAACATGAATGAACCCCCAAAGGTGATGTCACACAATATATTTTTATATTTTAAATGTATAATGTTTTTCCCAAGTTAAGTTATTCTGCTTCATTTTAAAGCAGGCTCAATAGGAATCACTCTCCCCTGTCACACAAGCATAGGAATTGTTTTTAGACAACGCTATAGGCGGAATTTTCTTTTTGTCATGGTTATGCAATAGAGTTTTGTCTGTCAGCTTACCTGTCTTCATGTGTTCATCTCTAAAGACCAGCTGACTCTCACCTGACTGATTTTATAACCTCTCCTCTAAGCATGGCCCCACCCCAGGCCCTATCAGGGAACCCTATATTAACCTGTGCACTGCAAGCCAGCAGTGCTGATCAACCATTGTGTGTTAGCTTTCGTGTGTACTTGCTGTGTTTCCTGCATCTGATTCCAGTTACCGACTTTGGCCTGTTCTATTCCTGTCTGCTTGTGACCCTGACCTTTGGCGTGTCCCCGACTATCCCTGTTTGCCTGTGACCCTGAACCTTGGCGTGAACTCTGTTGTCCTTGTCTGTTTGTGGCCCCGACCTTGGCTTATTCACTTACCATCCCTATCCTCCTGTTTCCTACTGTGGGTGTGAGCTGGGGGACCCTGGGGGTCGTGACCTGGAGCCAGTTGCAGCCCAGTCCATCCTCACCACTAGAGGCTCTGGTGAACACCTGCTGGCTCTTAGACTCCACGACCCAGGGAATCTTACGCTCTAACCCCGGTGGGATCCATGCTGGTGTTCCAGCGGCCCTGCCTTCCTTACCACCCTGACTCCCATCCGCAGCAGTCAGCCGTAGGGTCCACTACCTTGTGGTGCACTCCTGATCCCTACAGTGTGCATCTGTCACCTAGTCTCAAGGTGACCTGACAGCCATGCATTTGTTGAAAGATAAGGGATGAATTTCTAAGCAGTTCCAGGTAAAAAGTAAAAATGTTCAGTGGGTTTAGTAAACAAAACAACAATGCTGAAGCTAGGAAGTCCCCTCATTTTCACCCTAATCGGACTACTATGTAATCTTCTGCAGCATTCTGTATACATACACAGATCCATAGAGGGTCATTTTAGAGCTTTTTACTAGGAGCCTTTGCTGTGTAACTTCCTCACACCACTTCAGTTATCAGGAATTATTGTTGGCATAATTATCATTCATGGGACTCCATCTAAATTTGACCCCCTAGTGAGTGACACCCGGCTATGTCAATTAGTACAATGGTGTAATTGATCAATAAATAGGAAATCTGGCAAGAATTCTGTTAATATAGTCAGTAAACTACTAAAGACTAGTACTATGAATAGAAGTTGCCAAAGGAGAGCAGCAGTGTATGGAGTTCACTTTGAACCCCTGTATACTGCTGCTCTGGTCCACAGCACTGCTCTGTCAGACAGAGTCCAAGTACACCTACCCACCACCCAGGATCACAGAGGGGTTGAGGAAACTGAGCTGCTATGGATTGTGGGAAAGACAGAGCCTGCTGGGAGGAAAAAAGGGGGGGGGGTATGGGAAAAGAGGTAAGGTAAGTACGAGGTTAAATGTGGTCACTCCTTCACTCCCGCATGAAAGATTACTGGGAAGGAAAATCGCCAGGTCACCGTTTGTTGCGAAGAGAAATAGTTCTGGGTGAATTGCAAAGCATTCCAATAAAAACATATTTTCAGATGCTGCTCCTTTTTTATAGCAGCTGTAAGTTCCTCCATCAGTTGGATTCAATTGGTCACAGAGAACCATTGTCCCATTGAGGTGTGCATTTCCACTTTTGAGGTATACATACCTTGGCCACATTTTTTAAATGAACTAAGAGTGACTTCTAGGTATTGGAGTTACCTGTAAATGTAACAGAAGCGCCTCAAGTCCATTCTCAATATGTACATCAGTAACTTCAGACACTACTTTCTGGACATTTTCCCAAAACGGGCATATTAATCGGCAATTCCAAAAAACATGGAGCAAAGTCCCAAGTGTTGTTGAAGTGGAAGGAATATGATGAATGGTTTTCAAAATGTTTTACAAATAGATACTGTATGTTAAAAGTGAGTCAATACTTTGTAGAATCACCTTTCGCTGCAATTACAGCTGCAAGTCTTTTTGGGTATGTCTTTACCAGCTTTACACATCTAGGAGAGTGACATTTTTGCCCATTCTTCTTTGCAAAATAGCTCAAGCTCTGTCAGATTGGATGGATAGTGTCTGTGAACAGCAATTTTCAACTCTCGACACAGATTCAATTGGATTTAGGGCTGGATTTTGACTGGGCCATTCTAACACATGAATATGCTTTTATCTAAACCAGGGATATGCAATTAGTGGACCTCCAGATGTTGCAAAACTACAAGTCCCATCATTCCTCTGCCTTTGGGTGTCATGCTTGTGGCTGTCAGAGTCTTGCTATGCCTCATGGGACTTGTAGCTCTGCAACAGCTGGAGGTCCGCTAATTGCATATCCCTGATCTAAACCATTCCATTGTAGCTGTGGATGTATGTTTAGGGTCGTGTCCTGCTGGAAGGGGAACCTGCATCCCAGTCTCAAGTAATTTGCAGTCTAACAGGTTTTCTTCTAAGATTGCCCTGTATTTGGCTCCATCCATCTTCCCATTAACTCTGACTAGCTTCCTTGTCCCTGCTGAAGAAAAGCATCCCACAACATGATGCTGCCACCATCATGTTTTCACGATGAAACGCGTAGCATCTTATTTATACATTTTTGCTGTGTCCCCCACATGGCTTCTTGCAAATTGACTTCTTTTGGCTTTTCTTCAACAATGGCATGCCACTCTTCCATAAAGGCCAGATTTGTGGAGTGCCCAACAAATAGTTGTTGTGACAGACCCCGGTCCTCAACAGGACTATGTCCGCCGTAAATGCTTTCTTTGTCCAGAACCAGCACTATCCAAGACCCCTTAGCCCACAACTCAATGTAGGGTGAAAAACATCAAACTCAGGTACACAGGTATACACTCAGGGAACAACTCCCCCCTCCCTTTGATTCAGGGCAGGGTAACCTGTCCAATCAGCAGGGAGAGTTGCTGGGGGAATTTGCCCCTCACCTCTCCACCCTGCCCCCAGTCCACATGCCAGGAACACAAATACAAAACATCCATCCCATAATACATTTCTTCTAAGGCAGACAGACACAACAGAACAATGGAACACTGCCACACCCCAAATAATCCCAGCAAACAGTCCACAACAGCATGAGCCAATATACAATATATACATATGCACAACATTCCAGTGTGGCTATACAGCCAGTCTGACTAGCACAGATAAGACTGGGGTTCTCGGTCACCCTGTGCCCCTAATGGACACAGGATAATTTACACATAGGAGGGGCTGAGGGAGCTGGACACGGAGTTTCCAGAGCTCTCCAAGGTAAGCTGGATTCCACAAGCCCCCCACCCAAAGTGACTCCCATTACACATCTCCCCTTTCGGCAGGGGACTAACACAGGAGGAGACCCCAGATGGGTTGACTCCAAAGTTAGTCAGTAGTTCCAGTCCCCCAATGCCGGTATCCACACAGTACCCCAAATAATTTGTCCCACACATAGCATTACTCACTCTGCCTCTCACATAGAACATATCCACCACTGGGGAGAAGTGTGGACTGGCCCTTCTCCCTGGAGTCCTTTCAGCCACTGGAGAGAAGACAGGGTGACTGGGCTCACTCCGTCATGCTGTTGGGGATCTGGGCTGACTGCCCAGCATCCCTGGGGTATACAAGTGTAGACTGTAGTCCCATCCACTTTTACTAGATGAAAATCCCCCAGTGCTTGCAAAGAAAGGCTGACATCCTCCTGTCTCAGTGCCGGACCGTTTTCTGGGGTTGTGTTAGTGGAGACCGAAGTCCCATCCACTACCACAGGAACTCCATCTTCTGTTATGTCATCTGCTCTGGCTAAATGTTGGGGAGGGAGGCCGACTGCCCCGGCTCCCTGGAACTCCACAGTTGTTGCTAGTGCTGGGCAGAGGTTGGTAGCACTCTGCTCTGTTGCCAACACTTTTGCTGGGTTTCTGTTAGTGGAGACCACAGGCCCATCCACCAACACCAGATCAAGCTGCAGTTGTGAGGTGCCGATTGCATCCTCTCCTTGGATCCTGATCTGCTGCTTGGAAGTGACCGCCACCTCCTCTCCCTGGGCCTCCAGAACTGCCACAGGTGTGGGACAGAGGTCTTGGACCCTCTGTCCGGTTGCCAGCGCTTCAGCTGGGTTGGTGTCATCATTCTGGGGCGCCATTAGCTGCTGGAATTCCCTTTCTCTGGTATTGTCTCCCAGGTGCACAAACCCTTGTTGGGGAGGGGGGGGGATGGCTGATTCCCCTCCCTGCATTTCTGAAATCCACTGGGGAAGAGGAACCATCACCTTCTCACCTTGGGCCTCAGAAACTGCCACGGGTGTAGAGCCGGGGTCTGCAGTACTCTGTCCTGCTGCCAGTACTTCTGCTGGGGGTTCGCTAGGTGGTTCCTCCTCTACAGAAAAGTCAACTAAATCCCTAGTCTCTGAAATTGCTGAAAATCCAGAGCACGTGCTGGCGACACTTGGGCCCAGTGACAGCACTTGAGCAGGTGACGTATAATCTATAACATCCTCTTATGAAAAGTCCATTAAGTCCATACATTCTGTAATCTGTGGCTGGAGAGATGAGCCGACTACTCCATCTCCCGTATCCTCATCCGGGTGCTGAACAGACGCATTCCCCCATCCAAGAGCGTCCCGTGCAGAAACAGGATCGTCAAGGTCAGTTAGCACTTGCTGCATCCGCCATAAGAGCTCTGCTTCCATATCTGGAGGTGGAGGTGAGCAATGCACTCTGTTACTCTACCTCATTGCCAACACTGCAGCTGTGATTTTAGGACTGTCAGCTGGTACTTCTGCATAGTCCCAGGCAAAGAAAGCCCCACTGAGTAGAATCTAGCAGCTGTCTGTAGGTGATCTCAAGCTCCCATTCCTGAATGGCAAGAAACTCCAAATCATTCTGTGCCTAAAGCACTTCTGAGACATTCAATCTTCGCTCTCTGAAATCCATGATTTCCTCTAAACGCCACTCCAGATCACTCCTGAAGTCAGGGTCCTTGGACAGCCTCCAGTACAATAGTCCCAGGCCACCATAGTCAAAGCCTTCCGTGGAGCTGTCATCCGCTGTCCATGGGCACATTAGGGCTATATACCACTGGAGGGCTCTGTAGCTCTCGTCCAACCGCATCTCTGCCCGGATCAGCCTGCTTAACTCAGCTGTCCACTCCTGGTTTGGTTGTTCCCCCGATAGCAGAATTCGCACTTCATACTGTGACCAGTACCTTACATGGACGGAGGGGAGACTTTCCCTGGTGGTTCTGCTCGTGAGATAGCGCTTTCTTCCAGAGTTGTAGGCGGACAGAATCATACCATCTCAGCAGGACCTGCACTGATACTGGTCCTCTGTGCTATATCGGCATCTCTCGCAACCTCTTTTGGAATTCCTCTTCCATGATGGCTGGAATCTGTGCCTCTCCTTTCCTGCTATCCGGACCTTGGATCCAGGTGGTGGTTTGGATGTATTCGCAGCAAGGAAGCATGATCCCACTGCTGCCAACCAATTGAGATGGACCCCATCCTCAACAGGACTATGTCCGCCGTAAATGCTTCTTTTGTCCAGAACCAGCACTGTCCAAGACCCCTTAGCTCACCCAATCATTAGCTGTAACTCAATGTAGGGTGAAAAACATCAAACTCTTTATTCAAACACAGGTACACAGGTATACACTCAGGGAAAAACTCCCCCCTTCCTTTTGATTCAGGGCAGGGTAAACTATCCAATCAGTAGGGAGAGTTGTTGGTGGAATTCACCCCTCCCCTCTCACCCTGCCCCCAGTCCACATGCCCCCAGTCCACATGCCAGTAACACAAATACAAAACATCCATCCTATAATACATTTTTCCTAAGGCAGACAGACACAGACAGAATAATGGGACACTGCCACACCCCAAACGATCCCAGCAAACAGTCCACAACAGACAATATATACCTATATACAACATTCCAGTTGGCTGTACAGCGAGTCCGACTAGCTCAGATCAGACTGGGGTTCTCGGTCACCTTGTGCCCCTAATGGACACAGGGTGATTTACACATAGGGGGGGCTGGGGGAGCTGGACATAGAGTTTCCAGAGCTCTCCAAGGTAAGTTAGGTTCCACAAGCCCCCCACCCAAAGTAACTCCCATCACAGTTGTCCTGCGGACAAATTCTCCTACCTGAGCTGTGGATCTCTGCAGCTCCTCTAGAGTTACCATTTAGTTAGGGATATCAGAGTAAAGGGGCTGAATACAAATGCACGCTACACTTTTCAAATATTGATTTGTAAAAAAAATGAAAATAATTTATAATTTTCATTCCACTTCACAATTATGTGCCACTTTGTGTTAGTCTATCACATAAAATCCCAATAAAATACATTTACTTTTTGATTGTAACATGACAAAATGTGGAAAAATTCAAGGGGTATGAATAGTTTTTCAAGGCATTGTATGTCTGTTGCCAAAGTTACCTGAAACACAAGGCTAGCAGCAAGCTCCCTCTCCTGAACCATACCAGGCCACATGTCCTTAACATGCGGGGGTGTGTGCTTTGCTCTGCCCCCCCACCCTATAGCACTTTGTGCTCATGTCCCCATGTTGATGGGGACAAGGGTCTCATCCCCACAACCGTGACCAGTGGTTGGGGGGGTCTGAAAGAGGGGGCTTATCAGAATCTGCAAACCCCCTTTAACAAAGGGGGCCCCCAGATCCTGGCCCCCTCCTATGTGAATGAGTATTGGGTACATAATATCGGGTACAAAGTACCCCTACCCATTCACCAAAAAAGTGTCAAACAGTAATAAAAACAAGAGACAAGTTTTTGACAATTCCTTTTTAAAAAAATAAAAAATAGTGTCCCTCGATGTAAATCCATCATCAATCACGATGCCCGTCGACCCGAAAAAAAAATCTGCTCCCGCCTTTGACATTTCTTATAGGATGTAAGGGGCGAGGCCACCTAGCCACGTCACTCTGGGGCACCGCCCCCTTCTGATGTCACATGCTCAGCATGCACCTGTCTGGGACATCAAAAGGGGCGGTACCACCGTTTGATGAGGCCAGTCGGCCCCGCCACTTACCAATAAAAGAAATGTCAAAGCAGAGGAGGAGCGTTTTTTATTTTTTTTTTATTTTGCAGATTGGTCATGGATTTACATCGAGGGACACTATTTTTTTATTAAAGGAATGTGTTTGTTATGTTTGTCACTTTTTGATACTTTTTTGGTGAATGGGTACTCATTCACATAGGGAGGTGAGCGGGATATGGGGGATTCCGGATTCTGAAAAGTCCCCTGCCCGCAGACCCCGACAACCACAGCCCAGGGTTGTCAGGAAGAAATCCTTGTCCCCATTAACATGGGGACAAGGTGCTTTGGGGGGCAGAGTTCCCCCCTTTCTTGACCTGCCAGGCTGCATGCTCATATAAGATTCTGGTATGGATTTTGGGGGGGACCCCACGTAATTTTTTTCTTTATTTTTTCAATAGCCGTGTGTCGGCAATTGCAACTGCGAGTCATTTTAAAAAGGGATTTGACTTGGTTTTTTTTTTTTAGAAATTAAATTTTTGCTGCAGCATGTTTTATGCATGCTACAGATGCGCCACTTTACAAGCACATTAATAGGACCCTCCAGGCACTATATTTAAAGGATCTTTTCATTTTTATTGTTGCACTTTAAGCATTAAGTTAAATTTAATTAAAATCACTGCTCCTGAAAAAATTATTTTGAAAAACATTTTTTATTGATACATGTCCCCCAGGGCAGTACCCAGACCCCCATACCCCTTTTTTTGGCTAATCACTTGCATATAGGCCTTCAAAATGGGCACTTTTGATTTTCCCTGTTCAGCTCTCATAGACTTCAATGGGGTTCGCCATACGGGTTAGAACATTTCCCCTGTTTGGGAGTTCTGCTGCGTACTGACCCTTGTCAATTGTGAAGTGAATTGTGAATTGTGAATTTCCACAAAAGCAGCCCATCGTCTCAGAGACCATGGTGTCATGACATCGTCTGACCCCTGCCGAGCAGAGGGTCGAGGGATGGAGTTTCCCAGAGTCAGTAAGTGGGGCGGCTCTGTTGGAACCAAAGTTTATAAAGGTGTCAGTTACAGTAGAAGTATTGTGAGACAACTAGGCATCTATTATCAGAAGAACTCTGCTGGAGGTAGAAAGAGGCAAAACAAAAAACATTCAAACAACAAACTTCTGTTCCTATAGGACATACACCTGGGGGGCCTGCCAGTGGCCAAGGTGTAGGTAACACCATATGAAAACACAGAGCTGAGCAACTGCTATTCCCCTGTTGGTTGGACATGCATTCTGCAAGTCGCCTTAGTAGGTGTCAGGGTTGGGCTCAGCCCTTCCTTCTCTGAGCTGGCTGCTCAGCTGTCGGCTAATTGCCAGCTCCTATCTCTCCACAGTGATTCACCTGTTGATGATATCCTGCTCGTCAGTCCTGCCTACATAACCACTTGACCACTGGGCACATAAACCCCCTTCTTAACCAGACCAATTTTCAGCTTTCGGTGCTCTCACACTTTGAATGCCAATTACTCAGTCATGCAACACTGTACCCATATGAAATTTTTTTCCTTTTTTTATACAAATAGAGCTTTCTTTTGGTGGTATTTAATCACCACTGGGTTTTTCATTTTTTTGTGCTATAAATGAAAAAAGACCAAAAATTCTGTAAAAAGATACATTTTTCTTTGCCTCTGTTATAAAATGTTGCAAATTAGTAATTTTCCATAATAAATTTTGGCCAAATTTTATACTGCTACATATCTTTGTAAAAATAATCCAAATTGGTGTACATTATTTGGTCTTTGTAAAAGTTATAGAGTCTATAAGCTATGGTGCCAATCACTGAAAATTGATCACACCTGAAGTACTGATGGCCTAGCTCATTTCTTGAGACCCTAATAAGCCAGGACAGTACAAATACCCCCCAAATGACCCTTTTTTGGAAAGTAGACATTAAAAGGTATTTAGAAAGAGGCATGGTGAGTTTTTTGAAGTTGTAATTTTTTCCCACAATGCTTTGCAAAATCAAGATTTTTTTTCTTTTTTCACAAAAGTGTCATATTATCAGGTTATTTCTCACACACAGCATATGCATACCACAAATTACACCCCTAAAGACATTCTACTACCCCTCCTGGGTACAGCGATACAACATGTGTGAGACTTTTACACAGCGTGGCCACATACAGAGGCCAAACATGTAGGGAGCGCCATCAGGTGTTCTAGGAGCATAAATGACACATTTTTGAACATGTCATTTTTTTCTACAAATTTTTTGAAAATGTGGAAAGAAAATGAAAACGCATTTTTTTTTTTTACACAAAGTTGTCCATTTCTAACACATAGCGTGTACATACCAAAAATTACACCCCAAAATAGATTTTCCTACTCCTCCTGAGTATAACGATACCACATCTGTGAAACTTTTACACAGCCTGGCCACATACAGAGGTCCAACATGCAGGGAGCACCATCAGGCATTGTAGGGGCATAAATTTCAAATCTAATTTGACTACCTATTACACTTTGAGGCACTGTAGTGGTATGGATGAGCCGTGGATGGGGATGGCTAAGTGTCAGGGCTGGCTCAGCCCTTCCTTCTCTGAGTTGGCCGCTCAGCTGTCGGCTAATTGCCAGCTCTCATCTCTCTCCAGAGTTACCCAGGGGGAATGCTCCTGGGTCTCATCCTCAGACGTACATGCCCCTGCCCTCCTCCGTAATTTCCATAGATGTTTTCCCCTCAAGCCCGGTGGTCCTCCGAGGGGGAGGAGTCATTGAGGAGGGGGTACTGTCAGGGCTGGCTCAGCCCTTCCTTCTCTGAGCTGGCCGCTCAGCTGTCGGCTAATTTCCAGCTCTCATCTCTCTCCACAGTTACCCTGCTGTTCCTGATCCTGCTCGTCTGACCTGCCTACTTAAAGGCTTAAAGCTGTCCAGCTCACTTTATCTCTGCCTTCGCCTTGGTCACATCACAAGAAACCATCGCCTGCGTTCCTGTTTAAGACTGGCTTTGCTGACATCCCTTCTGGCTCCTTATCCTGCTTGATGTTCCTCTACTTGGATCCCTGACTTCTGGCCTGGCTGATTACCCGATCTGGTTACTGAACTCTGGCTTGGCTGATTACCCGATCCGGTTACTGGACTCTGGCTTGGCTGACTACCCGATCCGGTTACTGGACTCTGGCTATGCTTTGACTATGCTTACTCACTTTTACCTTTTTATTTTTATTAATAAACAAGTGTTATTTTACTGTACTTCTGTCTCTGTATAGTTCATGGTTTCTGACAGTAGGCGAAGGCCATGAATTCAGAAGATACAGTCAATCCACTTGGTAATATTTTTTCCAGATTGGATGAGCAAGATCACTGCATGGATCAGTTTGCCATGGCGTTACAAATGCTCCTGAATCGCACGGTTCACCTGGAATCCCCCACTGTGGCTGCTACAGGTACAACCTGAGTTGCAGGCTGTCCATGTTGCTGTGCCAGTCTCTGTGCAGGCATCTGCCTTGAGTATTACCTCTATAAGAGGTATGTCTGGTTCCACCCCGCTTCCCCAGCGATTTGGGGGAGATCCAGTTCAATGCAGAGGGTTTCTCAACCAAGTTGAAATATACTTTGAGATGCTGCCCCAGGTGTTTCCCACAGACAGAAGCAAAGTAGGGTTTGTGATATCTTTGCTTTCTGAGAGAGCCTTGGCCTGGGCTAACCCTCTATGGGAAAAACCTGTTGTCTTGAGTTACCCTGTGTTTGTGGCCTCCTTGAAAAGGGTAGTTGACGTTCCTGCACGCTCCGCTTCTGCTGCCAAGTGCCTCATGTCCATCGAACAGGGTACGAGAATTGTTGCCGACTACGTGATTGAGTTCCATACTCTGGCAGCAAAGGTTGCTTGGAACAATGAAGCCCTCGTGGCTGCTTTTTCTCATTTTCTCATAATCTCTCGGATTCCATCAAGGATGAGATAGCAGCCCGAGATATACCCACTGAGCTGGAGAGCTTGATCTTGTTTGCCATCCTCATTGACTCCAGCCTCAGAGAAAAACTTTCTTTTCTGGAGCGCTTGCGGAAGCCTCCTGTACGTTTGCCTCTGAGCTTTGCAGTCCAACCCGTGCCTCCCTCACCTCCCATGCCTCCTGGTACCGAGTCGGTACTTGGGCTTCACGCGTCTCTCGGCGGATGAGAGAGCCTTTAGGAGGAGGGAGAGATTGTGCCTTTATTGTGGCCAGGCAGGTCACTTTTTGAAGTCTTGTCCTACCCGTCCTGGGAACACCCGAACCTTGAGGTCCTGTCATGGACAGACCTTAGGTGGCGTTGTGTTGTCCCCAGTTATCCAGAAATAAAAGCCCCTGGTTTCGGTCACCCTTTCTTGGGCTAAGTCGTCTACCGTGATACAGGCTCTAATTGACTCTGGGGCTGCAGGCCTGTTCATTGATGCTGCCTTTGTGTCAAAACACTTGATTCCACTGCAGCTGCGTGACACTCAACTTGCCATTCATGCTCTTGATGGGAGACCTCTACAGCCTGACCATGTGACTCATGAGACGGTTTTGTTGTCCATGGCCGTAGGGGAGCTTCGCCATGAGATAATCCAATTCTAAGTTATTTCCTCGCCTAAGTTTCCGCTGGTTATTGGTTATCCTTGGTTACAGAGGCACAACCCCTCTTTTGATTGGCTCCATGCTGAGGTTCTGTCCTGGTCACCACAATGCAGTGAGACATGCTTACAGAAGGTAGCCAAGGTCCTGTGCACCTCTTCACTCTCCTCCCTGCCAGAGGAGTACCGTGATTTTAGCGATGTCTTTGACAAAGGTCAAGCCGGTAGTTTGCCTCCACACTGGCCATATGATTGTGCAATTGACCTTCAACCTGGTGCCCTACCCCCTCGTGACCGGGTTTACCCTTTGTCGGTCTTGGAGTATAAAGCCATGGAGGAGTATGTTGCAGACGCACTTTCTCGAGGTTTCATCCGCAAATCCTCGTCTCCTGCTGGTGCCGGTTTCTTCTTTGTAAAGAAGAGCAGCGGTGAACTGAGACCTTGTATTGATTATAGGGGTCTCAATCGTTTCACGATTAAGAATGCCTACCCAATTCCATTGATTACTGAGTTATTTGACCGCCTCAAGGGAGCAACTGTTTTCACAAAGCTTGATATGAGAGGGGCTTACACTCTCATGAGGATTAAGGAGGGCGACGAGTGGAAAACTGCGTTTAATACCAGAACAGGCCATTATGAGTACCTTGTAATGCCTTTTGACCTTTGTAACGCCCTAGAAGTTTTCCAGGAATTTATTAACGATATCCTCCAAGATTTGTTGCAGTTATGTGTGGTGGTTTATCTTGATGATATCCTCATATTTTCCAAGTCCCTGGAGAGCCACCACACAGATGTCTGTCATGTGCTTCAGAAACAAAGAGAGAACCATCTCTATTGTAAACTGGAGAAGTGCGAGCTCCATCGCGAACAGGTTAAATTCCTGGGCTATGTCATTTCCACTGCTGGTTTTTAGATGGACACAGAGAAACTTTCGGCAGTCCTACAGTGGCCTCAACTCAGGGGTTTATGTCCTCTGTAGCGTTTCCTGGGTTTTGCCAACTATTATCAGAAGTTTAGTCCTAACTTCACATCTCTGGTCAAGCCCCTGACTGATTTGACCAGAAAGGACGATAACCCACAGAGTTGGTCTCCGGAGTCCATTAAGGTCTTTGAGAGTCTCAATGCTGCTTTTGTTTCTGCTCCTGTGTTGGCACATCCTGATCCTACGTTACCTTTTATCCTTGAGGCTGATGCTTCTGAGACTGGTGTTGGCGCCCTTCTGTCTCAACGTCCCACCTCTGAGAGTGCTATGCATCCTTGTGGCTACTTTTCCAAGAAATTGTCACCTACCGAGTGCAATTATGAGATTGGTGACAGAGAGCTGTTGGCGATCATTTTAGCCCTGAAAGAATGGAGACATCTCCTCGAAGGTACCACTGTGCCGGTTCCCATTCTTACTGACCATAAGAATCTCACATTCTTGTCTGAGGCTAAATGCCTCTCTCCCAGAAGGGCGCGATGGGCTCTTTTCTTGTCAAGTTTCAATTACATTGTCTCATTCTTACTCGGTACTCCGAGTATCGATGCTCCTCCTGAGAAACCTTATGACCGTTGCTTTGTCCCAGAGTGTCTCCGTACTGCCGTGCTCCAGACTTACCATTCTACCAAGGCAGCTGGCCACCCTGGGAAGAATCAACTTGTTTGGGCCATTTCCCAACAATTCTGGTGGCCTAGTCTACGTGCTGATGTAACTGCCTTTGCAGCTGCCTGTTCCGTGTGTGCTCAGAGTAGTACTCCACGACACCTTCCAGTGGGCCTCCTACAACCCATACCCAATGGAGAGAGGCCCTGGACCCACCTGTCTATGGATTTCATTGTGGAGTTGCCCAACTCCCAAGGCAACACTGTTATCCTTATGGTGGTTGACCGGTTCTCAAAGATGTGTCATTGTATTCCACTTAAAAAGTTGCCTACTTCTAAGGAACTGGGTCCCATTTTTGCTCGGGAGATCTTTCGCTTACATGGGCTACCCAAGGTGATTGTCTCGGACAGGGGCAGTCAGTTTGTCTCCCAGTTCTGGCGAGCCTTTTGTGCACAGTTGGGAAATCAGCTTGCTTTCTCCTCTACGTATCACCCGCAGTCTAATGGGGCCACAGAGTGAGCCAATCAGTCCTTGGAGCAATTCCTACGTTGCTATATTTCTGACCATCTTAACAACTGGTCAGACCTATTACCATGAGCAGAGTTTGCTCACAACAGTGCCTTGAATTCTGCTTCCTCTTGTCTCCGTTTATGAATTATGGTTTCCAACCTTCCATGGATCCCTGACTTCTGGCCTGGCTGATTACCCGATCTGGTTACTGAACTCTGGCTTGGCTGATTACCCGATCCGGTTACTGGACTCTGGCTTGGCTGACTGCCCGATCCGGTTACTGGACGCTGGTTATGCTTTGACTACGCTTACTCTATTTACCTTTTTATTTTTATTAATAAACAAGTGCGATTTTACTGTACTTCTGTCTCTGGTTCATGGTTTCTGACACTAAGCATGGTTGAGCTATGATTGTGTATGGCTAAGTATGGATGGGATGGCTGAGTGGGTACAGATGGGATGGCTGGGTATAGCGGAGTATGGCTGGGTATGGCTGAGTGTGGATGGGATGGCTGAGTATGGCTGGGTATGGATGGGATGGCTGGGTTGGGTATTGCTGAGGCTGGGTATTGCTGAGTATGGATAGATGAGTATTGCTGAGTATGGATGGATGGATGAGTATTGCAGAGGATGGATGAGTATGGATTTATGGATAAGTATTCCTGAGCATGGATGAGTATGGATGGCTGAGCATGGATGGATGGATGAGTATTGCTGAGCATGGATGGATGGATTAGTATTGCTGAGTATGGATGGATGAGTATTGCTGAGCATGGATGAGTATGGATGAATGGATGAGTATGGATGAATGGATGAGTATTGCTGGGATGGATGAGTATTGATGGGATGGATGAGTATTGCTGAGGATGGATGGATAGATGAGTATTGATGAGTATTGCTGGGATGGATGAGTATTGATAGGATGGATGAGTATTGCTGGGATGGATGAGTATTGCTGGGATGGATGAGTATTGCTGGGATGGATGGGTATTGCTGGGATGGATGGGTATTGCTGGGATGGACGGGTATTGCTGGGATGGACGAGTATTGCTGGTATGGATGGATTAGTGCTGGAGTGGGCAGATATCAATGCTGTGGGCACTGCACATCCAGCCCACAGCGCTGCAGCACTTGATCTCTCCCCTCTCTGTACTGATCGGTACGAGGAGGGGAGAGAGGAACCGGACGTGATGCTGGTTTGTTTACATGTGATCGCTGTCATTTGATGGCCATTTACCGTGATCCGGAGGACCCGGCGGTCACGGATGTTCCCGGGTGCGCGCCTTGTCATGGCAGGCTTATAGTCAGAGCAGCAGGTGTCTCACTGTATCTGCTGCTTGTTCCTCAGCCTAATAGTGTGTGTGGGAGTCCCAACGCCCCAGTATTCCTGCTGTATTGGAGGTAAGCAGTGAGAGCTCTCGAAGAGTCTTAGCCACCCAACCCTCATATTTTAGTGAGAGATAGGAGTCTGTAAGAGATCTTCCTGGACCCATACAACCAAAAAAATGTTTAAATTCTGCTTTGACTGAACAGAGGAAGGTCTTAATAGCTACAAAAGTCTTGGGAGAATGTTCATTTTTAATGCTAGGTAGGTACACTTAACCGCCTTCCGACCTGCTTCCAGTGAGTTTGCACACCCATAGGAATGAAAAAAACATTTGAAGCAAAGAAAAGCCCATCAACACAGGCCCTTGTTCATCAGGCAGGTTGGATGGAATGGGAGTGTACCTTTAAAATGAGCACAGAGTGGCAGTCATCCTTACGGTTGTGCTAGGAACAGATGGTGTTACCTTGTATCTCAGGGTATTTGAGTAGAATCAGGAAGCCATATCTCAGGGTCATACTTGTTGTCTCAGTCCCAGCAAAGAACAGGTCATTTACTGTTCCTCGTAAGTTTTCATTATGGAATTCTGTTTTTGGGTTGTTCTGTTCCTGAAAAATATTTTCATAAAAATGTTAGCAGCCAAACACAACATACAGCTACTGCAATCCACATAAATTTAGTAAATAACTCTTTTTACTATCCAGTCCCCACTAATAATAAATTATTCTCCCACTTTGAAACATACTATTTTTTGATTTTCGTCTGCATATTTGTGGAGCATCAGAGTTGAAAGAAGCTTCTCCCCCTATTTCACCTCTTCCCAGGAGTTTGGACAGCTGCCATTTGGCAGAGGCACTGGACTAATCATGCAGCTTTTACTATAATGCTAACATAATAAGCAGGAATATATTTTACAGCTTCAAATGTCCTTAAAATGTGCAACAGAGCCACTGTATGTATACATTACAGTTTATATAATTTGGCACTTTAGTATTTCTTATAAACCATGCAGTAAAAACTAAATTATCCTTCAATTACATTCAAAAAGAGGTCAGACTCTAGACCAAGAAATGAAAACAAACTCACCTCTTCCATTTTAATGAGAAAGCAATCTATGAAGTCACGAGGGCAGTTTACATCCAGTGTTTCCTTATGACGTTCCACCCTATCCTGTAGAAACTCTTCAATCTTCTCAAAATAATAGAAAATTTTCTGGTGGGGGCCAGGGACATGGCTCATTAACTTTGGGAACATATTAAGAAGCTGAAACAAATTTGTAATTAAGGCATTAAATAATGATTAATAAATGACATACAATTTTTCATAATGCATTTAAAAAAAATACTGAACTTTATCACAACAGGTCTCCAATATTCTGAGTTTCCCTATCCCTTACTAACCTACAACTATCCTTTGAAAAAGTTCTCCAACAGATGCTGGGCTGGAACTCAAACTCTTTTGTATACATACAAGACATACTAGTCTTTAAAAGTCCTATTTTTAAACAGAGCAAGGGACTACTTTCCCCAGGGCATAATAGTGATTATTCCACTCTGTGTCTAAAGTTGACATTTAATTTATAGAATGCAGAGCATGTGTGAATTCTGTGGTGTACTATGGAGTGTTCTCTGCATAATGATATATAGAGAACACTAAGGTGTCGCATGACCTATCAAAATCATAGGACAGGATTCCGCCTTGCATTTTTTAATCTCAGTAGAGCTATGATTGCTTCACAATCCTGAAGCAACCTTTTTTGTTGGTCATGGTGGCCCAGGGGCATATCTACCGCAAGGCAAATAAGGTGTTTGCCTAAAATGGCATTTTTCAGGAGGGGAGGGTAGCCCCCAGGCAGAAGGGGCACTATGAGCATGGCCGTAGTGTCAGGGGTCACAATGGCGATCCTGCCCATGCTCAAGGGGACCCATGTGGCCTCCCTGTCACTTGGGTTTCCATTGACTCAGCAGGAGTTGCCAACCCCCAGCAAGCGTGCCGGACATCAACAAAGCCGACTGGAAGTGTGGCTGGCTACACAGGAGTGTCCCGTCTGCCAGCAGGCTGTGTCTGTAAAATATTCCAAACTCGGCTGTGTGCAGTTGGGGAGGAGCAGCACTGCTAAGAATCCTGCCAGCAATGACCCCTTCCTCTGCTCTGCTGAACCTTGTCCTCTGCTCACCTGACCATGTCTTCAGACCCACTCACCCCTGTCTTCTAACCTGCATAGCAAACAGAGACCCCACACAGCTACTAGAGACTCCACACAGCCACCAGAGACCCAGCATAGCCATCAGAGACCCCACATAACCATCAGAGACCCCAAATAGCCACTTGAGAAGAAAGGGGTGGGAAACATTTAGATGGGGGGGTGCCGATTTTAGTCTTGCCCAGGGCAGCACAAAACCAAAATACACCACTGTGGAGGCCATTGTCTCCCGTACAGAAGATGATGGCAAAGCCAAAATATTTGACTTGTCAAAGAGGTGAGGTGAACTCTTTCAAAGGGGAAATCTGTTTTGGTGACAACTAACAAGAAGGAATATTCCCTCTCTTTGTAGAAATGTTCTCTTAAACCTATACTTCCTGCCAGATTTCTGGAACGGGAAGTGGATTGGAATCTCCCTAATGGCAAACAAAAAGCAAAAAAAAAAAAAGTACTGTCAGGGATCCTAACTATTGCCTACTGTATCCAAAACTAAAAAGTTTGGCTTTACATACAATTAAGTAAGCCACAGCAGACTCCCTGCAATACCATGTTGCCATGTTAATGTTTTTAAATATACAAGTTAGTATGGGAATTATCTTATTCACCATTTTGCTGCCATTTTTTTGCATTTTTCTACACATAGTAAAATGCATATTTTAGGCCTGAGGATTACGTAAAAAACCCATAAAATATTATATATTTCTAAAAGCATAGACCCTATAGAGCCAAATAGTAGCAGTCAGTTTTTTTTTGTGCCACACGATATTAGCACAACTGTTTATCATCCTATCTTTTCAATGCAAAATACATTCAAATGAATTTAGTGTGCACAAGCACAATATAATGCCCAGACTTTTTTTTTTTGTGTTTTGTTGAAATCCAGTGTTTAAAGCAGTCAGTTTGCTTAATTAATCTATCAGTTCCTGTGCCCCGCAGGGGGTGGGAGATAAGGTTGATCTCGGCTGGAAGTGCAGATAGCACGGTGTCCTGTGGCTGGACAGGGCCAGATGTTGCCGCCCCGGGTGTTGTGTGCTAGTCTTGGCAGAGTTCAAAGTACAATATAATTTTCCTATGCTGTGATAAAGTGGAAGTCTTTTTCTGAGCTTTCCCCAGTGATGGACACAGGGGAACTGGTGTCTGGATGTCCCATGGGAAGGTGACTGGAGGGTGCTTAGAACTGCTGAGTCTGATGGATTGGTATGGACAGTGTGCAACTTTCTGGACCCTGGGACTACTGGGACATATAGTTCCATATCGTCTCTGTCTGCCCGGATCTCTGCCCTGTTCTTACTTACCCCTATCTGCCTGGATCTCTGCTCTGTTCTGGATTTAGATTTGTCTGCCCGGATCGCTGTCCTGTTCTGCACTTGCTCCTGTTTGCCTGGATCTCTGCCCTGTTCTGGACATAGCCCTGTTTACCCAGATCCCTGCCCTGTTCTGGACAAGCCCTTGCCTGCCTGGAACGCCACCCTGTTCTGGACTTAACCCTGTCTGCCCGGATCTCCGTCCCTGAGTGCGGGTTCCTCATTTCTGCTGGGCCACCCTATGTGGATTATCTGTGTGGTGTTACATTGCTACCAGTGGCAGCCCGTTCATTAGGGACACACGGGCGCTGCCCCCCTATCCATGCATTCGGCTCCCTGATCTACATGCAGGGCGCCGAATGCATGGATTCCAATCAGGGTTTTTCTTTTTTGAAGCACGTGATTAGAGCCAGAGGCTCTAATAGGCTTCAAAAAAGGGTGGGCTCAGGGCGTAGAGCACTGCGCTCGAAGCCCACATAGTTGTGTGACAATGGCGAATGAATATTTGCTATTGTATAACTGATTCTCCCCCCAGCCACCTGATTGGCCAAAAGGAGATCCGATCGGATTGGCCGCCAAGAGGAGGAGGGAGGAGACACTGGGGAAGTGAGGAAGCAGCCGCCCGCAGCACGGAGAAAAGCCACCGCCTGAAGCACTGGGGTAAGTGCGGGTCCCCGACTACTGACTGACCGACCCGGGGGGGAGGGGGTGCTGCCCGTGACCCCTGTGACTCGGAGGGGGGTGGCAGCAGGTGGATTGTTTGCCGCACCCCCCCAAAACAAACACCAGCCGCCACTGATTGCTACCCAGTGGACTATTTTGTTGTACTGTGTCTACACCGTTTTGCCCGTGTGCCAAGGACTTTAACTACTGATGTGCTAAACACTGCTCTGCCTGTGTGCCAAGGACTTTAACCTCGCTGTACAAAACACTGCTGTGCCCTGTGGACTATCACCCTTTTGTGGTCCCATATTGCTTTCCTGAGGAGCACTCTTCATTGGTGTGCCTTCTGTTTGCCCTGTGGACTACCTCCACTTTACTGTCCCATATTGCCGCCTTGAGGATCATTCTTCATTGCTGTTTCTATTGTGTGTTCTGTGGACTAATTCTCCTACTGTCTGTATCCGGATACCCGGAGTCCCCCAATAAACACCTGCACATCCAGTTTCTTGTGATTTGCCTCTGTGTACTCTCTCTCTGCACTCCTAGTTCGCCAAAGTAGCCATAGTTGTAATACAGGATGTAATTTAACTATGCCTGCCTTTGTTCATCTTTATTACATGGTGGATTGATGGAATTAGTAGTTTTCATATAAACAATATAGATATTTGGTCTTTCAGCTCACAAGAAGTGATTGATTATATATATATATATATATATATGCTCAAAATGTTTGGGGAGCGCAAACAAACTGAAAAAAAAAATCAATTGAAGCCTCACTGTGCCCATCAAAAGCAGCCACTGTACCATCAAACACAGCCACTGTACCATCAAACACAGCCACTGTACCATCAAACACAGCCACTGTGCCCATCAAATGCTCCCACTCTCATCAAATGCTCCCACTGTGCCCATCAAATGCTCCCACTGTGCCATCAAATGCTCCCACTGTGCCATCAAATGCTCCCACTGTGCCCATCGAATTCCGCCACTGTGCCCCCCTGCCCGCCACTTACCCTGTCTCGGTGGGGCAGCGGGTGATGGCGGCGAGCGGTTTCTTCCATGTCTTCAATGTCTTCTCCCGTCCCCTCCTCCCGTCCTCTATGATTGGATGCCTTATAGGCTATGGCTCTAATCAGGTGCTTCAAAAAAAAAAAAAATACCCTGCCACTGTAATTCAGGCGCCTAGCGCCCGAAAAGGGGCCGGGCACCTGAATAGGGGGTGGCAGCAGCGGCCAGGGATAGATGAATGAATCTATTGGTGATAGAAGGGTGGCTGGAGCGAGGGGGTGGCGGTGCCCGTGCTCCCTTATGGATGCACCGCCACTGCTGCAGTGATGGTTGTTCTTCTGGAAGGTTCTCCTCTCTCCACACAGAAATGCTGGAGCTCTGTCAGAGGGACCATCGGGTTCTTGGTCACCTCACTGACTAAGCCTCTTCTCCCCCAATCACTCAGTTTGGCCAGACAGCCCACTCTAGGAAGAGTCCTGATGGTTCCAAACTTCTTCCATTTACAGATGATGGAGGCCACTGTGCTCTTAGGAACCTTAAGTGCAGCAGAAATTTTTGCTGTAGCAATTTTTCTGTACCCTTACCCAGATCTGTGCCTCAATACAATCCTATCTCTGAGGTCTACAGGCAATTCCTTGGACTTCATGCCTTGGCTTTTGCTCTGATATGCACTGTTAACTGTGGGACCTTATATAGACAGGTGTGTGTCTTTCCAAATCATGTCCAATCAACTTAATTTACCACAGGTGGACTCCGATCAAGTTGTAGAAACATCTCAAGGATAATAAGTGGAAACAGGATGCACCTGAACCCACGTTTTTTTGAGTGGCATGGCAAAGGCTGTGAATACTTACGGTATGTACATGTGATTTTTTTTTTTTGTTTTTTATTTTATAATAAATTTGCAAAGATTTCAAACAAACTTTTTTCACTTTGTCATTATGGTGTATTGTCTGTAGAATTTTGAGGAAAATAATGAATTTAATCCATTTTGGAATAAGGTTGTGATATAACACAATGTGGAAAAAGTGAAGTGATGTGAATACTCTCCGGATGCACGGTGTATATATATATATATATATATATATATATATATATATATATATATATATATATATAAATATATATACAGTGGGGATAGAAAGTATTCAGACCCCCTTAAATTTTTCACTCTTTGTTATATTGCAGCCATTTGCTAAAATCATTCAAGTTCATTTTTTTCCTCATTAATGTACACACAGCACCCCATATTGACAGAAAAACACAGAATTGTTGACATTTTTGCAGATTCATTGAAAAACTGAAATATCACATGGTCCTAAGTATTCAGACCCTTTGCTGTGACACTCATATTTAACTCAGGTGCTGTCGATTTCTTCTGATCATCCTTGAGATGGTTCTACACCTTCATTTGAGTCCAGCTGTGTTTGATTATACTGATTGGACTTGATTAGGAAAGCCACACACCTGTCCATATAAGACCTTACAGCTCACAGTGCATGTCAGAGCAAATGGGAATCATGAGGTCAAAGGAACTGCCTGAAGAGCTCAGAGACATGATTGTGGCCAGGCACAGATCTGGCCAAGGTTACAAAAAATTTCTGCTGCACTTAAGGTTCCTAATAGCACAGTGGCCTCCATAATCCTTAAATGGAAGATGTTTGGGATGACCAGAACCCTTCCTAGAGCTGGCCGTCCGGCCAAACTGAGCTATCGGGGGAGAAGAGCCTTGGTGAGAGAGGTAAAGAAGAACCCAAAGATCACTGTGGCTGAGCTACAGAGATGCAGTTGGGAGATGGGAGAAAGTTGTAGAAAGTCAACCATCACTGCAGCCCTCCACCAGTCGGGGCTTTATGACAGAGTGGCCCAAAGGAAGCCTCTTCTCAGTGCAAGACACATGAAAGCCTGCATGAAGTTTGCTAAAAAACACCTGAAGGACTCCAAGATGGTGAGAAATAAGATTCTTTGGTCTGATGAGACCAAGATAGAACTTTTTGGCCTTAATTCTAAGTGGTATGTGTGGAGAAAACCAGGCACTGCAAATCACCTGTCCAATACAGTCCTAACAGTGAAGCATGGTGGTGGCAGCATCATGCTGTGAGGGTGCTTTTCAGCTGTAGGGACAGGACGACAATCAAGGGAAAGATGAATGCGGCCAAGTACAGGAATATCCTGGACGAAAACCTTCTCCAGAGTGCTCAGGACCTCAGATTGGGCCAAAAGTTTACCTTCCAACAAGACAATGACTCTAAGCACACAGCTAAAATAACGAAGGAGTGGCTTCACAATAACTCTTTGACTGTTCTTGAATGGCCCAGCCAGAGCCCTGACTTAAACCCAATTGAGCATCTCCGGAGAGACCTAAAAATGGCTGTCCACCAATGTTTACCATCCAACCTGACAGAACTGGAGAGGATCTGCAAGGAGGAATGGCAGAGGATCCCCAAATTGAGGTGTGAAAAACTTGGTGCATCTTTCCCAAAAAGACTCATGGCTGTATTAGATCAAAAGGGTGCTTCTACTAAATACTGAGCAAAGGGTCTGAATACTTAGGACCATGTGATATTTCAGTTTTTCTTTTTTAATAAAGCTGCAAAAATGTCAACAATTCTGTTTTCTATCAATATGAGGGAAAAAAAATGAACTTAAATGATTTTAGCAAATGGCTGCATCATAACAAAGAGTGAAAAATGTAAGGGGGTCTGAATACTTTCCGTCCCCACTGTATACAGTATGTCACAAAGTTAGTACACCCCTTACATGTTTGTAAATATTTTATTATATCTTTTCATGTGACAACACTGAAGAAATTACACTTTGCTACAATGTAAAGTAGTGAGTGTACAGCTTGTATAATAGTGTAAATTTGCTGTCCCCTCAAAATAACTCAACACACAGCCATTAATGTCTAAACCGCTGGCAACAAAAGTGAGTACACCCCTAAGTGAAAATGTCCAAACTGGGCCCAAAGTGTCAATATTTTGTGTGGTCACCATTATTTTCCAGCACTGCCTTAACCCTCTTGGGCATGGAGTTCACCAGAGCTTCACAGGTTGCCACTGGGGTCATCTTCCACTCCTCCATGACGACATCACGGAGCTGGTGGATGTCGAAGACTTTCCACCTTCCGTTTGAGGATGCCCCACAGATGCTCAATAGGGTTTAGGTCTGGAGACATGCTTGGCCAGTCCATCACCTTTACCCTCAGCTTCTTTAGCAAGGCAATGGTCATCTTGGAGGTGTGTTTGGTGTCGTTATGTTGGAATACTGCCCTGCAGCCCAGTCTCTGAAGGGAGGGGATCATGCTCTGCTTCAGTATTTCACAGTACAGTTTGGCATTCATGGTTCCCTCAATGAACTGTAGCTCCCCAGTGCTGGCAGCACTCATGCAGCCCCAGACTATGACACTCCCACCACTATGCTTGACTGTAGGCAAGACACACTTGCCTTTGTACTCCTCACCTGGTTGCCGCCACACACACTTGACTCCATCTGAACCAAATAAGTTTATCTTGGTCTCATCAGACCACAGGACATGGTTCCAGTAATCCAAGTCCTTCTGCTTGTCTTCGGCAAACTGTTTGCGGGCTTTCTTGTGCATCATCCTTCTAGGACGACGGCCATGTAGACCAGTTTGATGCAGTGTGCGGCGTATGGTCTGAGCACAGACAGGCTGACCCCCCACCCCTTCAACCTCTGCAGCACTCATACATCTCCTACTCACTCAAGCTGGCAGCACTCATACATCTATTTCCCAAAGACAACCACTGGATATGACGCTGAGCACATGCACTCAACTTCTTTGGTTGACCATGGCAAGGCCAGTTTTGAGTGGAACCTGTCCTGTTAAATGGCTGTATGCTCTTGACCACCATGCTGTAGCTCAGTTTCAGGGTCTTAGCAATCTTCTTATGGACTAGGCCATCTTTATGTAGAGCAGCTATTTTTTTTTCATATCCTCAGAGAGTTCTTTGCCATGAGGTGCCATGTTAAACTTCCAGTGACCAGTAAGAGAGAGTGAAAGCGATAACACCAAATTTAAAACACCTGCTCCCCATTCACACTTGAGACCTTGTAAGACTAACGAGTCACATGACACCGGGGAGGGAAAATGGCTAATTGGGCCCAATTTGAACATTTTCACTTAGGGGTGTACTCACTTTTGTTGCCAGCGGTTTTGTTGGACATTTACAAAATGTGAGGGGTGTACTCACTTTTGTGAGATACTGTATATATAAAGTATATACAGTACTGTGCAGAAGTTTTAGGCAGGTGTGAAGAAATTCTGTAAAATAAGAATGCTTTCAAATAGATATACAAGACACAAGGTAGTTATGATATATGTAAATAGTGCAGGGCAACAAAAAAGATCAATTCTCCAATCTAGAAGTATAATAACAATATGCCAAATGGGTTGTTTCTTACATAGAATGTAAATTAAAGTGCAAAAAAACAAAACAACCCCCCCCCCAAATGCCCTGACGGATGCGGTTTCTGAGCTAAAGGAAGAGCTGCGTGCTGTCTCTGACCGTCTGGGGGAAGTCGAGCGGGTGCCATGATTCAGACATACAAGAAATTCAACAACACGGTGCTCAATATTAATACCACCTCACTGCCATGCAATGCAAACTGGAGGACCTGGATAACAGGGGGCTTCATAGAACCATGAGAATCCGGGGTATTCCGGAGTCCGTGGAACACGACCAGATCCCACTAGTCTTGCAATCAATTACTGGAAAGGCCCCAGGACTCCCTGGAGGATTTTGAGCGAACACACAGAACTCTACATCCACGAGGCAGAGAAGGAGACCTCCCCAGGGATATCATCTATTGCTTTACGGACTATAAGCTCAAGGAGGAAGTCACTATATTGCATGTGCTCGGGATCAAGAAAAAGTTTCTTTCAATGGTGCGGAGGTGAAAATTTTTCAAGATCTCTCACAAATTACTCTTAACCACAGAGGAGCCCCGCAACCCATCTTGTCAGCCCTTTAAGTGGTGCTTCCCCTTTGGGCTATGCGTGACTGTGCAGGCCCAGCTGACCTGCCACAGTTCTTTGATCACATTGACATACCATCGATTCCAGTTCCTGAGTGGTACCAAGAGTATAGCATCCCGGACATCTGGAGAGAGATGCTTTCTGCTAACGGACACCACGCCACAGACTGAACACCACCCCTTATCACCGAAGACGACCAGAAGCTGCTATCGAGGACCCCCCCTGGTCCACCTGAAGACGATTGAACAAACCATTCTATCACAGTCTGAGTGACTTATTTGCCTTTCTCCCTTTCAGTCAGCAGCTTGGAACCTTTATCCTTGCCCCTTATACTGAGACACAGTCTCCAAGATGGATATCATCTATTGCTTTATGGACTATAAGCTCAAGAAGGAAGTCACTATACTGTATGTGCTCGGTATCAAGAAGAAAATTCTTTCATCAGTGCGGAGGTGAAAATCTTTCTAGAACTCTCGCAAATTACTCTAAACCACAGAAGAGCCCTGCAACCCATCTTGTCAGCCCTTCAAGACAGGAACATATCCTACAAGTGGTGCTTCCCCTTTGGGCTATGCATGACTGTGTAGAGATGCTCTTTTACACTATAAACCCCAGTTGACCAGCCACAGTTCTTTGATCACATCAACATACTGATAGGGTTGAAATAATGACTTAGAGTTCCACTTTAATTGTTTCTGCTTTTTCTTACCTGTGTACGTATCAATTGTTCTATTTAAATTGTTTGTGCTCCTTTCTTACCTGTGTACGTATCAATTGTTCTATTTAAATTGTTTGTGCTCTTTTCTCTTCTGTGTACGTATCAATCTGTATCTAGATGGAATTTGGAACTGCTGAATAATCATTACATGTTCGCTGATAAGAAACTCTTTGTACCTTAACCTCATTTGGTAATGCCGATAAGATTACTGCTTGTAGAACTGCCTATAAAAGAAGTAAAGGGAGCAGTCCTTTATGCTGAGAACTGTGATACAGACATACCTGACTCCGTGTCATCTTTCTTATAGAAGCAATAATTTGGCAAAGCAATATAAACTTAAAGCAACTTATTTAAGAGTTGCCCCTAACATTTTGGCGCCCGAACAACAGGGACCCACCAAGTTGCTACAAGAGGTGGCTGAGCTACGCTGACGGAACGAAAGGACAGGCATTCCGGGAACCACAGATCAAAAAAACCTGGCCAGGTAAGAAAAAGCTTTATTTTTCTTATATTCTGTGCTCCCCTGATTTGTGCCTATCCGTTCTGTCAGTTACGGTTCTCCTGGTTTTAAAACACCAGCCTCTGTAGTGGTGAGTCTAGAATTACTGCATATTTTAGTTTATATTGCTGGAATTATTTGTTTGTTTTGTTGTCTGTGTCTGTCTTGTCTGTCTTGTTGAGAAAGTGAATGAGCCTTGTCAAGGATGGTATGAGTTAGAAGGGGATTGCCGAACTAAGCAACGGAATACGCCTTACCTCACATGATTGGGAACTTGAGGGCTTGTGAGCTTGGGGGTCTGACGCTTATGCTTAACCTCATATCTAACTCATAAACCATAGACGGGTTGAGAGTATAAGCCCTGTCTGCAGGGATAAGAGTGTATGAGAGGGATTCCCAGATACGGGGAGGGAATAAGATCTCCAAAAGTCCGGAGATCTAGTCGGATACCTGGCCACTTAAAGGAATGCTTGTATATGTTGTAGCCGCATTTTTGTATATGTTGTAGCCGCATTCTGGTTTGTTATTGGGCTAGCATATAAAGTAATTATTTGTTATTGGGCTAGCATATAAAGTAATTCGATTTCAGAAATCTCATTCCGGAAGAGGTTTCTAGTATTCTAGCACCCTAGGAGGAAGGCAACGAGGAACTAGTGTAACTTAGCTGGTTTGTTATTGGGCTAGCATATAAAGTAATTATTCATTCTTGTATATGTTGTAGTCGCATTATATTGTACACTAAGTGTCCCACACGCTACCTAGGCAGGACTGTTAGAATGGGCCAGAGGAACACAAAACCCCGTCAGGAAATTGTGGCGCACTATACGGTGCCACAGATAATTAAGAACATTTATGGGAAAATCGAAGCACAGGACTTAAAGGATGTCCTTCGTAAATTTAAGGTGAAAGGAGCAGCGGGCTTAGATCCGGATGTATGGAGTGAAATAAAAAGGGACAGACAAGGAGAGGTGTTAGAGAAGCAATGGATGCGTCAGGTTCAATGCTTAATTAAGGTCTCAAATAGAGCGAAAGAAGAGGGGTGGAAATATAATCCAGACTGTGATGGTTGGGATATGAAAGATAGAAGAACAAAAAATGTTGACATTTTAAATAATCTTAGTTCAACCATCCCACCCCCATACACTGACATAGAACGTAAACCACACAAGATATATCCTGTACTTAAGGGTAGAGAATGTTTTTTTTCAGGTTTGTGGAGTATAAGAATTTCATTCAGAAACTGTAGCCCCCATACGCACTGATACATGCATTATAGTAAAGCCAGCTGTTTTTTGTAGATTTGTGACACAGTTAATGAATACACATGAAGCGACCTGGCAGGATGGGGAGGATCTATGCAGACACAAAATGACTCTGACCCTGTTTAACCAGTTTATGACAGAAATAGGTCCACACAGACCTGCAGGACATGTTGATGGGGATGGCAACCTGGAGGCAGGACATGTCAGACATATAGACTCAAGGGCCCCTTTTATTGCTAGATTAGAAGCTTTTTGTCAGGCAAAACAACAGGAGAGGGGGTCCATATCACCCATGAAGCAAATGCCAGGACAGACTGTATCGGAATTTTACTTATCTATGGAAAGTATGATGGCAGATGAGGGATTGGACTTGGCCCTGCCAATCACAATCCGAGCCTTCAATAGACAATTTATGGAAGGATTAATTCCACAGATAAGTGAAAGACTGAAAGCTTGCACACCACCCTTAATTTGTTGCGATTTTTGGCAGAAAAAGGTTGCAAGGTTAATAAGAAAAAGTTACAAGTGTGTCAGGAAAAAGTTATATTTTTGGGACATTGTATATCACAGGGTACGAGACATCTCACTGAGGAGAGGGTTCAAGTGATAAAGGGAATGTTACCCCCACGGAATTTCAAACAATTGCGTATGTTTTTAGGTATCGTGTCATATTGTAGACAGTGGATACCACATGCTAGCGCTTTGATGCAGCCATTATACGATTGTTTGAAAATTGTACCGTATATGCTTACAGAAGTAGCTTATGAGTCGTTTATCACTTTGAAAAAGTTGTTGATTTCTGCCCCGGCTATTGGTATACCAGATTACACCAAGATATTTAATCTGTACATTGCTGAGATCACTGGACATGCCACAGGTGTTCTGACACAGGCACATGTAAAACAAAGACCAGTCGCTTACTTTTCAGCAGCATTAGATCCAGTATCTAGAGGTTCACCGTCTTGTGTACGGGCGGTAGCTGCAGTGTCAATTATCATAGATAAGTCATCAGAGATTGTTCTAGACAATCCAGTTGTAGTGCATACCACACATGACATACATGCAATCTTGTCTCAGGTACAGCCCAAACACATTTCAATGGCTAGGCAATTAAGGTTACAGTGTACTTTACTCTTACCTCCAAATGTTACTTTTCAGCACTGTACAACCTTAAATTTGGCCACCTTTTTGCCTCTTCAGTCACCAGATTTGGCAAGGGGGAATGATAGTGCTAATAGTACTAGTGAGAAAGGAAATGAGGACACTGACACTCTTTTGTTTAAAGAAGTAGATCAGCACGATTGTTTTCAGCTCATGGAACAGGAGACAATGGGATTCCCACATGTTACAGATACACCGATTTTAAATGCTGAGCACACTTTGTACATAGATGGCAGTAGGTTTGCTGATGACAAGGGTAAATATCACACAGGGTATGCTGTAGTGACTGATACGCAGGTAATTGAAGCACAGGCCTTACCAGCCCACATGTCAGCACGGGAAGCAGAATTAAAAGCTTTAGAACAAGCCCTAGAATACTTAAAAGAACGAGAAGGGAATATTTACACTGACTCTGCCTACGCTTATGGTGTAGCGCACGATTATGGCCACATATGGAGGGCTAGAGGTTATCTGACAGCAGCAGGTACACCTGTAAAACATGGAGAAGGGATTAAGAGAGTCCTGAACAATCTTCAAAAGGTTAAACGAGTGGCCATCATGAAGATAGCGGCACACACGAGTGCAAAAACAATTGAGGCAAAAGGAAATGCATTTGCAGATTTGACTGCAAAACAGGCAGCTCTAAGGGAAGGAAGCCCTGAGACCTTAGCAGCGGTAGAGGTGAGTATCCCAGAACCAACATGGCAGCAGCTGAGTAAATTACAGGAGCAAGCAGGGGAGAGCGAGAAAGATAAGTGGGTCAGATTGGGAGCAGCACCAGACCTTGACAATGTATGGAGGGAAGGGGGCAAAATATGCCTACCTGCCTCTCTGTACCCAGCAATGGCAGCGGCAGTTCACCTACCCACACACGTCAGTTCCAATTCCATGTATAGGATTGTGAACCAAGGATGGCTCGCCCCTGGATTCAGTAGCACTGCAAGAAACTACTGTGCAGCCTGCCAAATCTGTCTCCTGAATAACCCAGGACAGAAAGTGAAAACCCCACGAAAACACCAGGTCCGGGCCCAATACCCCTTCCAGAGACTGCAAATTGATTACATACAAATGCCTAAGAGCGGCCCCTTTGAATTTGTCCTCGTGTGTATCGATTTATTCTCAGGTTGGCCCGAAAGTTATCCAGTAAAATCGGCTACAGCTAAAGCCACAGCTAAGAAACTGATCACTGAGTTAATACCTAGGTTTGGTCTTCCTGAAACCATAGAATCAGATAGGGGGACACACTTTACAGGAGAAATCATGCAGAATGTGATGACCATGTTAGGGGTTCAACAAAGTTTTCACACCCCTTACCACCCACAGAGTTCAGGATCAGTGGAGAGAGTAAATGGGAAAATAAAGCTAAAAATACAAAAAGCCATGCAAGAGTTAAACAAGCCTTGGCCAGAATGCCTGCCTCTGGCTTTATTCTCTATAAGGTACACTCCAACAGGAAAAACAGGATTATCCCCATACGAAATACTTTTTGGGAATGCACCTAGATTAGGTTTATACTTTCCACAGAGTATGCAATTGCAATGTGATAGTTTGACTGCATATGTGATACAATTACAACAACGTCTAACTAAGATCCACAAAAGTGTGTATTCTTCTCTTCCAGACCCTAATTCAATAACAGGTACACATACGCTGCTACCAGGGGATTATGTATATGTAAAGAAACACACCAGAAAGACATTGGAACCCAGGTTTGAAGGTCCTTACCAAGTACTCTTGACCACAGCCACCTCAGTAAAGCTGGAAGGAAAACCTACCTGGATACACGCATCACATTGCAAGAAACAACCCGAGAAAACAACATGATGAAATATCTACTTACATATTTTTTGTTGAAGATTGTTGTATTACAAATATATGCATGGACTCCTGGTATTAATGTACTTGAAGTAGAGGAAACAATGACTTTCGAATGGAGCATAGATGACCCTAAAGTGGCAAATGTATCAGGATATGAGATAAATAAGGATTACACTGTGGGTAATTATACTGTTGAAGGACATAGGCGACCGTTTCATGTAGATGTAGGTATAGCATGGATACAGGCAGACCCCCTCTCAGAAGTAACTGTAACTTTCCAGTGGAACGATAATATGGGTTTCCCCTTTAACAATAGTAAGAACCATAGGTGTCATAAAATATCCCTTTCACAGACATGGAAACAAGCCCGGGAACGGGTAGTGGGACAAATGTACCAAATATTAACAGTCATGGCAGAAGGAGGGAATATAACTGAAGGGATGTTCAATCTAAAAGATATTACCGTTAATCAATCCAGTACTTTCCTCTGTGCCTCTTGGTGGAGGGAAGAGAGAGTTGATGGGTGGTACTGGTATGCACAGACCTATGGGTTTCACATACAAATGGAGGAAGAAGTAACGCCAACAATTGAATCTTCCATATTAACACCCGTACCAAACACTTGCATAAATGTATCAACATCACAACAGAAAACAAAAATAAAATTCAACATCACCTTTCCCCCGATACCGGAGTGTAGGTATAAACGAGAATGGTACGACACACTATTGGGACTGACAGGTACAGGGATGGGAATTTTAAACTCGGTAGAGATAGAAGAAATGAACAACAGATGGAAGCATGCAGGGGGACACATAGCTGACAGCTTGACTATCACAAGCAAATGGTTACCCACCACTTTTGAAACCCAACTGCAAGAAATACCCCTATTACAATTTTTGGGAGGGTTAATAAATCACACGATAGGAGCAGAGCTCCAGCTGTGGAATCAAAGTCAACAGTTTGTAAATTTCACACAGTGCTCTTTTAACCTCTTATCCTATCATATACAAATAAATAGGGCCAGGACTGAACTACAGTTGGGAAATTATCATACCTGGATGAAATATTTTAAGGGTTTAACTGACGATGGTGTATGGTTCCAAGTAAAAGGGGATAAGATAGAATGTGAGGAGAAATGGTGTGTAGGAAGGTTTGAAGCATACCGGGTAGCAGATGTAATGGAAATGTGTAAAATAGTGGTCATGCCACTAGTAATTAATGACGAGTTTTGGTATCCAGAAATATATGGGAAATATGTAGATAAAGGAAACAGAACCCATGATTTAACTCTATGTGAAGGAACCAATAAGGGAATGGTATGTGGCAGAAGTTCCCCAGTGTATGAACCTTGCTTGTTAAAATACCAAACTAGCATATGCAAAATGCAAAGAACACCGATAAATGTGAACAATAGATTCATAGAAATAGGACCCCAGCATATTTGTATCATTACTAATGAAAACCGCACCATGTCAGCATTAAATAAATCGGCGCCGTTTGCGGGATGTATAAAAAAGATTAAAATATTACAATGGGGTAATGACACCTATCTTTTTGAACCAGACGCCGATAAGATATTCTCTTCAGTCTATGAGGTACATAATCTCACTGACACTACACCCTTTATAATTTCTTTAGACCCACTAAAACAGGTTTTGGAACAATCAGAGTTGTTAAGACAACACATAGAAACACTAGAACATACCCTACAGAATAACCTTGTATCTGCAATTATTGACAAAGGTAGACTAGTACATCTTTCCTCACAGATACAACAGGATACTGCACCACATTGGTGGGATATATTTAGTGGAATGTCTTCTACAGCGACTAGTACCTTTCACTGGTTGTTAAGTCCAATGGTAATTATTATTCTAATATTAATATCACTTACAATCACAAATATATGTGTATACAGGGAAATAAATAGGAAAATTAGGAGAATAGACAGGGTATACTGATAAATGTGTATTGACATCACCCTACTCCTATAAAACTCCTCTTCTTGAATTTTAAGATGTTGGTAATACCTAGGGGGATGGGTTCTACCCCTCTGACAACTCGCGGTCAGGGAAAGGACTCTGAGGAAAAACTGACTAGAACTTATTCATGAGGACCCAGGGGGAAGGAGAGGATGATGTCAAAGGGGGGAATTGATAGGGTTGAAATAATGACTTAGAGTTCCACTTTAATTGTTTCTGCTTTTTCTTACCTGTGTACGTATCAATTGTTCTATTTAAATTGTTTGTGCTCTTTTCTCTTCTGTGTACGTATCAATCTGTATCTAGATGGAATTTGGAACTGCTGAATAATCATTACATGTTCGCTGATAAGAAACTCTTTGTACCTTAACCTCATTTGGTAATGCCGATAAGATTACTGCTTGTAGAACTGCCTATAAAAGAAGTAAAGGAAGCAGTCCTTTATGCTGAGAACTGTGATACAGACATACCTGACTCCGTGTCATCTTTCTTATAGAAGCAATAATTTGGCAAAGCAATATAAACTTAAAGCACTTATTTAAGAGTTGCCCCTAACAATACCATTGATTCCATTGGTTCCTGAGTGGTAGCAAGAGTTTTGCATCCCAGACCTCTGGAGAGAGATGCTTCCTGCCAACTCTGTGCAATGGACACCACGCCACAGACTGAACACTACCCCATTTCATCAAAGACGACCAGAAGCTGCTATCAAGGACCCCCCTGGTCCACCTAAAGATGATTGAACAAACCATCCTATCAAAATCTGAGTGATTTATTTGCCTTTCTCCCTTTCAGTCAGCATCTTGGAGCCTTTATCCTTGCCCCTTATACTGGGACGCAGTCGCCTGGATGGATCCTCTACTTGAAAACAGGGTGGGTAAGCTTTACTCCTCAATGACAAGGCTCTATACCCTTCCTCATGGTACTATGACACTGCTTACACCCCCTGATATTCATGGATTTGTACCCTCATTCTTATTAGATTCCTCCGGCTATACCGATGTAAACTCATATCCCGACCACAGCTAACCAGCTCAGGGCGTATATGTGCTGGCTCCAACCACCACTCAAAACTGCAAACATAAAGACCTCACTGTTCCCAACCATGGCGTCTTTGCTGTGTGGCTGCCAGCAATTGCTTATTCCAGGGTGGCTACTGTGGGACCCAAGTAATAATTCTAATTCTGAGTCACTATATTTAGCCCTGGTATCCCTTACATACAGTAGTGGATGCAGGGTCCTGGGTTTAGTAACACTTTAAATAATCACATGGACAATAATACATTTTTGAAATGTGAATGTAATTTATTGAAGAGCATTAGTATCAAATAACAATTGTTTGGTGGATTATTTATTGCACCGATTTTCTTTGGTTTTATGTTTTGTTTTTTACGTAAGAAACAACCCATCTGGCATGTTGTTCTTCATACTTATATATTGGAGAATTGATCTTTTTTGTTGCATTGTACTATTTACATACAGTATCTCGCAAAAGTGAGTACACCCCTCACATTTTTGTAAATATTTAATTATACCTTTTAATGTGACAACACCGAAGAAATGACACTTTGTTACAATGTAAAGTAGTGAGTGCACAGCTTGTATAACAGTGGAAATTTGCTGTCCCCTCAAAATAACTCAAACACACAGCCATTAATGTCTAAACCACTAGCAAAAAAAAGTGAGTACACCCCTAAGTGAAAATGTCCAAATTGGGCCCAATTAGCTATTTTCCCTCCCCGGTGTCATGTGACTCGTTAGTCTTACAAGGTCTCAGGTGTGAATGAGGAGCATTGTGTTAAATTTGGTGTTATCGCTATTACTCTCTCATACTGGTCACTGGAAGTTCAACATGGCACCTCATGGCAAAGAACTCTCTGAGGATCTGAAAAAAGAGCAGAACAGGCCTCGCCAAAAAAGTTGAGTGTACATGCTCAGCGTCATATCCAGAGGTTGTCTTTGGGGTACCAAGTACCAAGTTGAGTTCACATGCTCAGCGTCATATCCAGAGGTTGTCCTTGGGAAATAGGCGTATGAGTGCTGCCAGCATTGCTGCAGAGGTTGAAGGGGTGGGGGGTTAGCCTGTCAGTGCTCAGACCATACGCTGCACACTGCATCAAATTGGTCTGCATGGCTGTGAAGGAAGCCTCTTCTAAAGATGATGCACAAGAAAGCCTGCAAACAGTTTGCTGAAGACAAGCAGACTAAGGACATGAATTACTGAAACCATGTCCTGTGGTCTAATGAGACCAAGATAAACTTATTTGGTTCAGATGGTGTCAAACATGTGTGGCTGCAACCAGGTGAGGAGTACAAAGACAAGTGTGTCTTGCCTATATTCAAGCATGGTGGTGGGAGTGTCATGGTCTGGGGCTGCATGAGTGCTGCCAGTACTAGAAAGCTACAGTTCATTGAGGGAACCATGAATGCCAACATGTACTGTTACATACTGAAGCAGAGCCATGATCCACTCCCAAGGGCAAGCCCGTGCCACTGTTTAATGTGGTGGTTTACATCAGATTTTGTAAGAAGCAAACACACTAATGGCACAGGTGTGTGCTGGCTTCATATGGGAGTCAGAGCTCAGAGCCCAACCCTTCCAAGGGGGGTCAGTGTGTGAAGGAAGACATGAGAGGTGCTTGCATGTACCGTACTGTCCAGGTCACAACAGACCAAGGCCCAAGCCTGAGAGAGAGACCATGAGGGACAGAAGCTGGGAAGCTTCAGTGAAAGATGCAGAGTTGAGGTACACTGTCTGTGCACAAACACTGGGAGACTTGTTTGATGGTCAGGAGGACCAAAAGGTACTAATGGTCAGGAAGACCAAGAGGTACTAGTTGGAGCAGTAAAGCTGCCAAGAGAGCCAGGAGGCTGAATGTTGTCAAAGCATCTGTGAATTAAAAATACGACACAGGATTTCTGAATTTAATTCTGACTGATCTAATTTGTGTATAGGTTGAAATATTCGTGCCCCAGGAGGACGTCCAGTGTAACGAAATGCGTGCTGACGTCACCACGTTCACACAGGTCCCGTAGTGAGGGGCTGCAATCGAGAGCCAGTCGGCTTGTTTACACTGCAATCTTTTATTGTTTAAACTGTAAGTGCAATACTTTGTTATTTAATAAAGTCACCTAAGATTTTACACTATGGAAGCTTTTATGTTTTTATGGGGACCAATGGGCAATACGTGCCTTTGAAGGATCACACTCTGGGAAGATGCTGGGATTATCGCTCCATCTCTTAAATGTCCGGGCTGGGAATTAAGCCACAAGCGAGTGTGATCTCCTGTAATAGGAGATCATTTGGAGTCGGTAAGCGGCAGTGTGTGTAGAGGTGTGTTTCTCAACCATGACTCTTGGGTGCATCGTGTGCCAGTTTCACGTTTGAAAATCATCTCAACACAGTGGACTATTCAAAACATGATACAATGTGATAATTAACCAATCAATTTTCTCATTTATGCACGGAGTCACTTTACATAGAAAATATAGCATTATTAATGTTCATTGCTAGAATTCACCTATATGAGAGCATAGCGCAACTTAATATAGAAAGTGAAATATTAAAAGGTTACTTTTAGGTCTTAGTTCACATAGGAAACAATGTCTTTTTTATACTCTATATTTTTTCCTTATTTGCAATTTTTTTCCATACAGTGGAGCTAAGAATTCCCTTCGTTGGAACTAAGGGGCCAAGCCCAGCCCCGAAAAACAACCCCACACCATAATCCCCCCTCCACCAAATGATCTGGACAAGTGCACAAAGCAAGGACCATAAAGACATGGATGAGTGAGTTTGGGTAGGAAAAACTTGACTGGCCTCCTTGATAAAGTCACATGGAGTGTGACGAAACTAGTCGGGGCAGGGCCTGGTGATATCATTGCTCTCTCAGAAGAAGATTGCCAGTACTACATCCATGCGATCCTTAAGGGGGCTGCACCTGCACATAATTTTTGTGCTACGTATGCTATCTGAGTGCACTGAAAAATGTGAGTTGTAATCACTTATGGTTTATATTGAAATGGTTTTAAACAGTTCAGTACTACGTCAGTTTTCTGATTTCTTTATGGGTACTACCTATAAGGATTGTCACAGGAGGTAGAGGATTTACTTATCACTAAGGATCCAACCACCCACCAGAGGTTTCTTTAGCCCCTTAAAGGGGAAGGCGCATATTGTAACAAACAAATGGCTCCTGCCCCCACCTATAACTGGCCTTCACAGCAAGGAGCACATGGAAGGGCAAACGCATGAACATTCCATAGCTCAACTCACCAACCAGTCTTCCAACTGACCAAATTAACCTGTTCAACAGTCAGCGTTAAAAACAGGGGTTTAGTTAGCACGCATTTGCAAATGCATGCGTAAGCTGCAAGGCCTCTTCATGGAGCATATTGACCTGTGGAAGGTCAGTAATGGAGGTGAGTGCATAGTTTGGAAGGTGGCGGGCACTGGAAATTGCTGTGAACTTTTATGGGACCCATGGACTGGCCTCTTCACTATATTGGACTTTTTGTGTTTCAAGCTTACTTTATATCACTGGAAACGCCTATCGCTGATTATTACTGGTTTAGGCATCATAGTGGTGTTTTATTTAACGTGCCTTTTGTTTCTTATTATTTATATATTCCACACATTTTATTTGGTTCTAATGATGTATAGGACCTCACATGTAATGTGCTCTTAATGTGTCATATTATGCAGTATGAGCGTGTTTTACTATGCAGTACTAGTGGGGAGCTCTGTATCACACATCTAATTTTTATAATAATAATAAAAAACATTATTTAAATAGCACCTTTAAAGGTGGCTTTTCAAAGCTCTTTACAAGGAAAACACAAGAAATACACAGGATAACATAACATAAAGGAAAAAGGGACAATTAAATGAAAGCTTGTCTAAAGAAAAACAGTTTTAGATTTGATTGGAATGAGTTTAGAGAAGATGACTCTGATGTTCTTAGGAAGTGAATTCCGGAGTTGGAGCATAGCAGGAGAAGGCTCTGTTCACCATTGAGTGTAGGTGAGTTGGGGGGACACACAGTAAACCAGAATTTGGGGAGGTTACGGGGGGGGGGGGGGGGAGTAAGTTGAAAAAAGTTCAGAGAGATAATGAGGTGCCAGACCATGAAGAGCCTTATAGGTGAGCAAGTGGATCTTAAAGTCTATGTGAAACCTGATGGGTAGCCAGTGCAGGGACTCCAGGATAGGGGTAATATGATCACTTGCACCAGACCTAGTCAGGATTCTAACTGCAGAATTTTGAACATATTGAAGTTGATTTATAGTGGATTTAGGTATACCAGCGAGTAGAGCATTGCAGTAGTCAAGTCAGGAGAACACAAATGTATGGATAAGCTTTTCAGCTACAGTGTATGATAGCATAGGACGCAGACAAGCAATGTTTCTCAAGTTGAAAAAAGATGTCCTGGAAATGTTTTGTATATGTGGATCAAAGGTTAAACTAGCATCAAATATCACCCCTAAATTTTTCAATTTAGACTGAACCTCAATTACAGTGCCATCTACAGATAAGCTATTAGGACTGGCCTTACGTAATTGATGGGGAGTGCCAATAAGCATGACTTCAGTCCTGTCACAATTTAATTGAAGGAAATTATGGGCCATCCAAGTTTTGACATCACAAATACAGTTAGATAGGAGAGAAGCAGCCAAAGTAGAATATGGTTTAGTGTGGGTGTATATCTGAGTGTTATCAGCATAGACGTGATGATTGAGCCTGTGTGATCTAAGCAGTTGGCCAAGTGGAAACATGTAAATGCTAAAAAGTAAGGGACTCAAGATTGAGTTCTGAGGAATACAGTACTTGACTGGACTAACTTCAGAATGGAATCCACCAATAGAAACAAAGTGACAGTAATCAGTGAGATATGACAATCCATTTCAGAGCCAATTCTGAGACTCCAAATATGGTTTCAAGGTGAGAGAGTAAAATATTGTGGTCTACAGTATCAAAGGCAGAACTAAGATTCAGTAGAATAAGAATAGTTAGTGACCTGGAATCAGAAGCTAACAGAAGGTTGTATTTTATCACTGTTTACAATCAATTAGAACACTAGCAGGTATTCAGCAACAGACACATATATTCACTTTAGGTTTTCTCTTTATCTTATACCTTTTTTTGGTTCAATTCATAAAAAACAATTACACAATCCATTTGTGTGCACATAGTAGCGCAGGGGATCTGGCACGTCTTCAATAGATATAGACTTACCTGTCCTAATCGGGAGCTTATCAGGATCCCAACTTCTTGAATATATGTCAGAAGGGCCATGAACCTTTTGTCTTCGTAGTCGAATCTCTCACCGAATACAATGGAGCAGATGACATTCGAGACAGCCAGTTTTAGAAGATGAGTCGGGTTTTCTGGTTTATCTGTTATTACATAAACAGAACCAATCAGCATTTTCATCCCAGACATCAGTATCCAAAATTTAATAAACCATTTCAAATGCATTAGGACCTTGAGTAAACAATAAATGATAACATATTAGCTGACATGAACAAGGTGGGGTTGATTTGCTAAAAAAGTACAATGTGTTCACATTGGAAAGCACATTTTAATAGCTTAATAAATGAGGTGACGCTAGATGTAAATTCATTTTGAACAACCTTTACTACCTTAGGAAATTAACCTTATTGTTTTTCTTTGGCATATTGATTTTAAAATGCCAAACTGTAACCATTTAGCACTTCAAAAAGTGGAATATCTCCCATGGGACTTTAATGCAGCCAGATATCCACAGTATATATGTAAAAAATAGAAAAGTATTATACAAATATGATAAAACCAATCAAATAAAAACATTTCATAGCATTTTGATTGTTCACAAAACAGTTTCATATACAATGTAAGCATTAAGCAATACATATACATCATTCTGAAAATATGTTGTGCCACAGTTTCCCAACACATTTCGATTGCTATACAATCTTCATCAGGGGAAGATAGAGGTACCTGCATGAAGGAATGTTGAAAAGCATACTAACAAAGTTGTATGTGATCTTCATAAATAACACTTTCCTGAGTCATATATTACTAACACAACCAACCATAAATAGACCATATGAGCCATTCAATATTCGCCTTAGTGAAATCCTGAGGCCCAAATAGACCCAAACATCAAACCCACAGTGGTCTGGGAAGGCTTTCCACAGAAACTGGGACAGAAACGGACAAAAATTGAGTCTTTATGAAAGAGTGTAAAAGAGTTTTCATTGAGTGGGTATAGGGTTGCTCGGCTTAACACCTTCCCACCCGGCCTATAGTAAAATGACAGCCAGGCACGGGCACTGTTGTTCTGGGAGAAGGTCATATGATGTCCTCCAAGAACTCACCTCTTGCGGGGCCGCATAGCGGCGCGATCTGTTACTGGCTGGGTTCATTGGACACAGTGTCATGCGATCGTTGTGACCAATCACAGCAGATCACATGACAATTGTATACAATGGCTTCCTTTCATGTCATCCATTATATACAAGTGTGTTGCTATCTGTGATTGGTCACAGTGATCACATGGTACACACAGGCCAATCACAGCAAAAGACATTGAATGAACCAGTTTAATTCAAGAAAATGGTTGCTTATACCTGTTGTGAATTCATGAAGAAATATATTTTATATTTCCTGGCAGAAACATGAGAGATGCTTAGGCCTCAAAAAGCAGATGAACTGTTGCCCTTTCGTCGACCTTTAAGGACAAATTAGACGCTCTCATGTTTTCCAAGTTTTACTACTTCTTTAAATATTGAAGACTTTTACAAGCATGTATTGTAAAGGAAGCTGTTGGAACAAAGACTGTTCTTGTCACAAAACAAGGAGATATTTACATGGTATTGTGAATAAACAAAAGCTGCCACAGGACACAAGGGTATATAAACTTTTCTCGCATAGAGATAACCTCACTTATTGTGTTCGAGTGAAGAACTGTTTAAATAGCTAACACCTTGGCTAACAGAACCCATTGTATGAACTTTTAGGATGGTTTAGACAAACCAGTCAGTTCTAAACACCCAGTGAGAATGTTCAAGGTCCCTCTCAACACATTAGAGAAAGTTGAATATTGTGCTAGTCAAAAATATTTTAAGATATCAATAAGGTTATTATAAGTCATTTTAAACTATCTCTGACATTGTAGGTCACAGAGACATTATAATGTTGGCGTCTGCGGACCCAACAACTTTGCTATGAAGAAAATGTATATGAAAGTGTGATTTTATAAGTAGAAGTGTTTTAGGTAACGAATTAGTATTAGGAAAAACATGTAATCATGATTATAATCATATAAGATTGTAGCCTACACTTAAGATAAACAAATATTCAGTGGAGATACCAGAAGTTATACAGGTATCCATATAGATAATCATTTTTATGTAGTATTGATGAAATATATAACAATGTGTGTATTTCCTAGATAGACCAGTTTACAGATATACATTTATAGAGATACAGTTATATAACCAAGTTATATAATGATGATTAATCAAACTTATACTGAGTGTATTTTACATTAGACCGAGTACCAGAATATTTAAAGGTATATACTTATCCTTACCATTATACACCTTATGAAAATAGAACGCATTAATTTAAAAGGATGGACTCAAAACACGTGTGAGACACCTGGTGGTTGAAGGTGGTATTATTTGAACTCACTAAATTTCCAGAGGAAGTTAATCATTACGTCTCCTAACCCAATGGGAAGTGAGCCACCTCCTTTTGGGCAGAGCCATTATAATTTTTATGGTCTTATTATCTGAAATGGTATTTAGAGGCAAGGAAGATGAGAACGAGAGGACGGAAGGAGGAGAGAGCTCAGGGGGAGAGCTCAGGGATCCACCCTGAAGGGGGGACACTGGGGGACACACACACTCCCAGACTGACACTCATGCACCATGCATGAATACATATCTTTACATTCATGAAAATTCCTCAACACCTAATACTTAGAACTTGGAGGTCACAAGAAGTAAATCCTCTTTAGGAGTATCCATTTTGAAACTACGGCAGCCATTTTAACTCTGGTAACCAGCCCATAGGAACTGCAGCCATCCTGGAATGGGTAATTATATCATGTTGATTTTATCTTGCATGTTCTCTCAAATATTGATATGTTCTCACAAATATCGATGTATTGAATATTATACAGTTGATAATCATTCTCCCGAATCAATAACCGCCTTGTAGATTTTTCTCTAAAGATTTAGATTTTTTCATTATATTTTTCTTTTTGCATAGTTGCCACATTTATTGACAAAGCAAACGTCTAATTTATTTCACAATTTTAACCACTTACTTACCTGCAGTATAGTAACGGTTGCATGTGTGAAATACAGATGTTCTGTTTAAGTGTCAAGTTCACAAGGTTATTGATTCTACCGAGAAGTTATCATGGTGGTATTAGCTCAAAGGGACGGTACGCCCATTTTTACAAGTGTTTTTATTGATTTTCAAGACGTTCATGTAACGCAATCTGTATCTTAATTTCATGTGATTATTTGTGTTTGTTTACCAATAAATAACTTTTTCGTATGACCACACGTCTCCGTGAATAAGTTTCACAAGCATAGACTGTGTCATATAGATTGATTTTGTATCTTAAAAATATCTTCGTTAAAAATTACTCAAGGATAATTATTGTGCGGGAAACCTGTCCTTAAAAAGGCACATACTTATTCTGACTGAATATTCACGACATACCAATGAAATTCATTGGTAAATGCGTTCATGTGTAAAAAAAATCCTGATCACATCCCCATAGTACAGTGTTACTATGGTAACACTGTATTGCTCTGGTCACAGCGTGTTAGAAAAAAATGTAATAAAAACAAAATTGAAAAAAAAATTAATTTTTATTTTTTTACATACTGTTACCAGCCACAACACCAGTTATATGATGATGCCATACTGCACTGGTGACAGTGTGTAAAAAAAAAAAAATTATCGTTTTTTTCACATTTCTTTATTTTCCAAATAATTGTGACAAAAAACTACAACTTCAAAAAACTTCCGCTTAGCCCCTTCTCTATCCAGCAATGTCCACGATTCACTTGGCCATTCAGAACTCTCCTCCATATTGGTTAGGGCACAGCCGCGGCGCCATTGGCTCCCGTGGCTGTCAATCAAAGTCAGTTGGCCAACCAGAGGAGAGAGGGGGTGGGGCCAAATGGCAAAATGGGGCCAAATGGAAGCTGTGTGTCTCAATGGACACACAGGGCTGCAGCTTGGCTCAGGTGCCCCCATAGCAAGCTGCTGGTTTATGGGGGCACTCGTCAGGAGGGAGGGGCCAGGAGCAGCAAAGAGGGACCCGAGAAGAGGAGAATCCAGGCTTCTCTGTGCAATACCAACTGCACAGAGGAGGTAAGATGTTTGTTTTTTATGTTTTTTTAAAAAGCGAGACTTTAAAATCACTTTAAGGCCTCCTATTTAGGGGGACGTTGTATATGAAACTGTTTTGTGAACAACTAGAACGCTATGGAATTTTGTTTTTATTTTATTGGTTTTAACATATTTGTATGATAAAATTTCTATTTTTACATATATGCCATTGATATCTGGCTGCATTAAAGTCCCATGGGAGATCTTCCACTTTTTGTATTGACTTAAAGGACGTGGCAGCCTTTAACTCATGAGACCTCACCCACCCCTTTACCATTTAGCACTTTTACGACCTCCTCAAAGGTAAAATGCTAACTAGTTGTCAAAGAACAGCAGCAAAGCTGATCTTCAACTATCTGTAGTTCTATCAACATGAAATCTCCCTCATCTTGTACTGCAGCTTGCTCTGATCCACAGGACTAGGAGGTGTGGGTGTAGCTATAGGCAATAGGTGTAATTTTATAGTCTTTTCAGTCTGTGTTAGCTCCTGTTCTCTTACTCAGGCCATGGATCCTGCTGACCTGTCTTTCTGCATTATCTGCAGGGCAGAGCTACAACTCCATATTTCTAGCAGTTCATCTGTTGCAATTGTGAGGTTCATGCTTCAACACATTTTTTTCTTGAGCTTTTAGTCCTTAAACAGGTGACTCTGCTCTCAGCTCTGTAGAAGCTTTCTTTCAAACTCTTGGTTGTCTTTTTGATTGTCTGAATTGGGCAGCATCTTCCAAATCAGCTTTTCTTTCATTGCAACATGGATACGGAACTGCTTAGGAATATTGTTCTGAGTTTTACCCATGGTCTAATGACTTACTATGGAATGACCTTGCCCTCAGTTTCATCTAGGTCTGACTAAACTGATTAAATATTCCACTTGTACACTATCCTCTGCATGAGAGCCTGGATGCCACCATGCAGCTTGCAATCAGATTAGAGTGTTGCCTCCAGAGCATCAGCTGAAGCATGCTTGTAAACAGGGGGATGTAACGTGTTTTATGGTTCATCATACTTGTGAATTGTTTTTAAGTTAATACATGTGGGTTAAATTTGTGTAGTATTATTTAATTGTATTTTACTGTGTTACTGTGTTGCTCTGCCGAGGTGGAACTTCCTAAAAGCTAAGGGTAACACTTTTGGAAGGTTTTCCTGGGCTTTTTGGGGAAGTACTGCCCTCTGCTGGGGAAAACACATAAAAAAAGAGGTAACCGCCTCTTGGGGGTGCTGCTGCTAGTAAGTCAGCTAGTCACTGCTAAGGATGAGTTCCACTACTTGCATTTAACCAGCCCTCATGTGAATCCAGTCGGGGTTCCAGGGGTATGGACTTAAAGTGACTGTAAACCCTTATATAAACCCAGTGAAGTGACTGGACTCAGGTGATACACAGAGATGAAATTCTCCTACATATGTTTTACTTCAAAAAGTTTTTCTTTTGTACTCAAACATATACATACATGTTTAACATCAGGTTGACAGAGTATAAATTTCAATAACCAATACGTGTAGTTAGTCTTCGAGATATAGCTAAACCTAGCTGTAATACAAAGAAAGGAAAACTGAGTCGGTCGGGACAGTGTCCCGTCTATGCTTAGAATTGTAAAAGGAACCTAGAACAGTTAAAACTTGCAAACTGAAACTCCTACATATGTTTAACCTGTTTTTCAGCAGCCAAAGTCCAGAATTTGTTAAGCTTGTCTGAATGTTCAGAAAAAAAAGAGGTGGAAAGCTGAAGTTACACTCTTCAGAGCTCAGTGAGGAGAGACCTGAGAGCTGATTGGTGGGAAGTGACACACACCTTCCCACAGCTTACAGGAACATAGCTGAGACTGTCAATCAACTGGAGGTCCCTCCCTGTCACAATTTTTCTCTTGGTGTGAGGAAAACTTGTCAGAAGCGATTAATGCTGATAGTAGAGGAATGAAGCAGGAGACAGAAATTACACTTAGTGCTCTTAATTGAGACAAGTACACATTATAGAGGGATATGCTTTGTCTGAAGTTTACAACCAATTTAAGCTTTGGACTTCAGGACTCTGAAGAACTTTTCACACCTATTTAAGGTATGGCCATTTCATGGGGCAGGGGTACCTTAGAACATCTTGTACAGGAATGTGTGTTGGAGATATCCATGTTGAATTCTTAATTTGTATTTCCACTACTTCAGTAAAGAAAAGTATTTGTTAAATAACTTTGTCCTTCTTTCTCTGATTTCGTAGGCCATCTATTTAATTAACAGGCTACACGCCTTATGGGTAGGCATCCCCAATTATGAAACTATGAAGATTCTGCTCACACTTAAAGCGGGGGTTCACCCACACCGCCAAAAAAAAAAATATTAAAAGCCAGCAGCTACAAATACTGCAGCTGCTGACTTTTAATACATGGCCACTTACCTGTCCCAGGGTCCAGCGATGTCGGCAGGGGACGTCGAGAACCCCCTCGGTTCTCGGCAGCTGCCGCCGCCATCCTAGGTGAGGGAATCAGGAAGTGAAGCGTTGCGGCTTCACTTCCCGGTTCCCTACTGCGCATGCGCGAGTCGCGCTGCACGTCCCTAGTGGTCCCCGCTCTCTCCTGTGAGCTGTGTGTTCCCAGCAGACAGCGCGGTCGGGATGGGAAGAGGCATAGACTCCCATGGGAGTCTATGCTGGAAGTGGGTGCAAATACCAGTCTTAGACAGGTATCTGCACCCCCCTCCCCCCTGAAAGGTGCCAAATGTGACACCGGAGGGGGGGAGGGTTCCGAAAAGCGGAAGTTCCATTTTTGCGTGGAACTCCGCTTTAAGTTGGTCAGTTAGTATCTGCTTGTTATAACAAGGCTCCACTAACACTCTCCAGTTCATAATTGGCTTTCTGGTGACATTCTGCCTTGGGATCCAACAGGTCATCGGAATAGCCTTGTGAAGGTCAAACCAGCATGTTCAATCTGCTCCTTTTTTTTCTGGACTTCCTATACCCTATTGGAATGTTGATGATGTATTTTGTAAACAACTAATTGAAACTCTTCTGCCTCATCATCCATATGACTTCTCTATTGAGTTCCCACCTGAAACCATGCCCCCCATGGCCATGTATAACTCAGGTCTAGACCCGAGACTCAGGCCATATCTGAGTACCTCAGAGAATACCTTAAACAGGGTGTCATTCACAAGTCTATCTCACCTGCTGGTGCTGGCCTTTTTGTGGGCAAGAAAAATGGTTCTTTATGTCCCTGTGTAAATTACTCATGCTACCATTTTCTCAAAGTTAGATATTTAAGAAGCCTGCAATCTCATCGACGAGGGTGATGAGTGGAAAACAATGGTCACTATGAATAAATCATCATGTAATTTGTCCTAGAATGGGGAACACATCCAAGCTTATTGGGAATCAAGGACTATGCAAGACCTTGGACCTTATCTCACATCGGTACTGATGGCCCACATTATGCCATGTTGCCAGAGCCTTTATTGCTGCTTGTCGTATGTGTGCCCAAAACAAGGTCTCTAAAAAACTCCCTGCTGGTCCACTTCTTTTTCTATCTGGACCCATTTTTACACAATTTTTGGCTTACTTTTACACAGATTTTATCAGATTTTGTCACAGGCCAGCCGACCTCCAAAGGCTGCACAGTTATCCTCGTTGGTGTGGATAATTTGCTGCTCCAATTTGGAAAAAAAGTTCTTCCAGAAAGTGTTCTGGCTTCATTGTCTTCCCTCCAACATACTCTCTGACCAGGAAGTTCAATTCACCTTAGCTCAGACTGAACACATCAATCAGTGCCTTGAACAACTAAACAGCCTATCCTCCCCCAGCCTGTCAATCAAACTTATTCCTGCTTCTCTGGTTACTGACTTTGTCTTGTATTGACTATGCTGGTTTTGGCCTGTCCCTCTTTCTGTATCTGCCTGTTGACTTTATCTTACTCTGGTTCTAATCTCATGTCTGCTGCAAATGTGTGCCTGAGGGCTGCAATCTGGTATACCCTCCACTAAAGTGAATTACTCTTTTCAAAGTGCTCTCCTGAAGATCTGGTGGCATGTTCTTAGACTCTGCCTCAGCCCTTATTAGGGTTCACACTCTCCAACATGCAGATAGCAGAGAGGGTCCGCTATCCATTATTGCCTGTGACATTTGTAGCCTATCACAGACACTCTAAAAAAGGTTTGTGTCTGTGTCCATCCACTGCCCTACATAACACTTGACCGACAGCACAGTTTACATAACATTGACATCTTACATTTTACATAACATACATTATACTACATAATATTTTACAGCTCAGATTCCCCCTTGTTTGGGAAAACTGTGGGCCAGTTCAAATCTACTTTGGAATCTGGTTGCTAAAAAGAATTTGTAAAGCCTTTACTATCTGGTCTGGCTCAACTGATTCAGGTATGCCCTGGATCCATGGATTCCTCTGACATCCCCTATTATCTACGTCATCCACATGTCTTTGCATTTCAATGAGTTTTACTGTAAGTTGTGGTGGGTAGAAATGTGTTGGATCTCCAATTTGGAATCCTCATGGCGAAACATGATTTGTTCAACAATGGCAGGCCTTGCTGCCACCAAACGGAGATCCTGCTTGAGGTCCACTATGTCCTAAAAGAGAGTGGTTTTGAAGTCTGTGGCAATGCTTTGTAAGTCTAATATTTTGGACATTTTTTGCATCAGATCTAGGAAGGATGGGTTATCAGTGCTCTTGTGTGTGTTCAAGGCTGGATCCTGTGAGGAGTGCATGCGAGCTCTGGGAAGAAACCTCCCCTTGCTGAGATCAGAACATTGGCGGTAAGTTGTGCTTCAACTGTGAGTGTATTTTCACCATCTGGAAGCTCTAGAAGGCCTCTCGTGGTTGTTTTCTTCCCCCATGGCACTAGAGCTCTCTCAGAAAGTGTCAAGCCATGCAACTTCTAGCTCAAAATGTTTACATTTAGCTGAAAGTTAAGTTGAAGTTCCACTTTAAAGCTGAAGAAATTCATGTAGCACTAACTCTCATGGAGCTGCTGGTTTAAAGCGGGCTGTTACCTTCACTCTTGATACCTCTGTTTCACCGGCCCCGGGTCCCGTTGAGTTTACCTCTGGACGATGTAGACACTAACGCTTGAGTAGATTTTTCAATGCTTTAATGAACAAATAACAAAGGAAGTAGCAGGAAAGAGGCAGAAGGAAAGTTGCAGGGAAGCTCAAATACCTTTCCTTAGTATTCTTTAGAACCTTCTCTGGAATTGAACACTTGCGGTTGAATGCGCTCCCCCTTGTGGGACCCAATCTTTGCCCGCCTGGATAGGCCTCTCTCACTTGCCTAGCAGCCAGTATGCAGCACGAACAAAAGTCTCTGCCACAGACTTGTTTGGAATAAAACCCGTACGATCCTCTGCCACAGGATGTATTGGTTTGCAATGAATGTCAGACACAGTACTTGAACCTTTAAGCCAACCCGGCATTACTATGCAGTAAGATTACTTCAGGATACGTCCTCCAACCGAGTCACCAGGCCCCTCTCCAGACCAGCACTCTACATGATCCTTCCATGATGGGTCCTCCCCTGGAATCTCCTCGGTTGTCCAGCTTCTTCTCTCAGCATATACAGCTCAGGACCGTTCCTCTGCTGCTGTGGTAGGCCCCAGACAGGCTTCTGGGCCCACCCACACGCCGCATCGACGTGGGCCCCTGGAACGGAGGACCACGAGGTGGTACTCTTAACGCATACCTGTCAGCCAGGAGGGCCAACAGGTGGCTGAAAACGAACCCCTAAACATGGCGTCTGTCCCATAAATACCCTCTCCCAGAATGCAACTCGGAGGACCACCTCCACCGAGTTGTCTCCGGGACAGAGGAGCACTCATACGCTTCAACACGTTGCTTTTCCAACACCAGCCGATGGTGACAAGGACACCCACTGGCACAGTGTGGAACTACATGCAACTCAACCAAGCTGGAACAGAGGCAAATCTAACTTCCTCTAACAAGTAACCCACAAGATTAACCTATCAGCGGTAGATTAAAAAATTTACCAGCGCTACATTCATAATATTCTTAACATTTTAGTTGCAGACTTTGTTAGCTAATAAATCTTTCCCTGATGTTAACTTATGTTTTCCAGAAAAGATGAAATATTGACTGTCACCCTACATTTTTCTTTCAAGACGATAGCTGTGAGTTGCGGGATGTTTTATTACAAAAGGTTTGTTAAGACTATGCAGCCTGGTCACTCTACTCATTTACATATGACAGCCGCCATCAATCTTCAGATTTTTTTTTTAATAACAGATTACACCCCAGTTGATAAAATCGCCATATCAGATTATACTGTCACACCAGCCTAGCAGTAGGGATCCCTGGAAATGGTGTTAGTAAATAAATAGTTTAGATGAATAGGTTAGGTAATTTCATCTAAAAGTATGTTTAGGGTTACCATTGTACTAATTCAGCATTATCTTCACCTACCTTTGATCTTCATAAATCTGTCCCTGAGACACAGAGCTTCCTCCTGGATTCTCTCCTCCACACTCCTCTTCCCCATACCAAAATTTCTCAGTGTTGTTAGGGAAAATCGACGCATTGTTTTCCATCTCTCTCCATCGCTCATGATGACCCCTAAAATTTAAAGGTTTTATACATATTGTTTCTGAAGACTCTTAAAATTTCAAATATTTTAAACGGCTTTTTGACTTCCCCTGTATTTTATTATATAGTGTGCAAGATTTTTACCTGTTACATGCACCACAGTGTTTCAAGCTCTCGTCATGCTTTTACATGTCCTCAGTAGGGATGTGCCGAACACTCCCCCCGGTTTGGTTCACAATAGAACATGCCAACAGGCAAAAAGTTCTAGCAAACTTGTGAACCCTATTAAAGTCTAAGGGACACGAACTTGAAAAATCAAAAGTGCTAATTTTAAAGGCTTATATGCAAGTTATTGCCATGAAATGTGTATGGGGACCCGGCTACTGCCCCAGGGGACATGTATCAATGCAAACAAAAGTTTTTAAAACAACAATTTTTTCAGGAGCAGTGATTTTAATAATGCTTAAAGTGAAACAATAAAAAAGAAATATTCCTTTAAACATCGTGCCTGGGAGGTCCCCTTAGTCTGCCTGTAAAGTTGCGCATCTGTGCAATGTGCAGAACAGTGTCACAGCAAAATGACATTTCTAAAAGAAAAAATGTAATTTAACCACTTCCCGCCCGCCATATAGCAATATGACATGTGCAAAGTGGTTCTGTTATCCTGACCAGACGTCATATGATGTGATCAGGATAACCCACGATCGCGCGGGGGCGAGCAACGTGGCGATTATTGATGTGGTGTGTCAGTCTGACACACCGTATGTTCGATCTGGGTAAAGAGCCTCTGACGGAGGCTCTTTACCACATGATCAGCTCTGTCCAATCACAGCTGATCACGGTGTAAACAGGAAAAGCTGTATATCAGTTTTCCTCTATTGCATCTGACAGACGTGAGTAGAGGAGAGCCGACCAACTGCTCTCCTGACGGGGGGGGTCTGCGCTGATTGATTACAGTGCAGCCCCCCAAGGATGCCCACCCAGGACCACCAGGGATGCCACCCATGGCCACCAGGGATGCTGACCATGGATGCCTACTCAGGGCCACCAGGGATGCCACCCAGGACCACCAGGGATGGACTTTAGGAGGTGCCAATTAGTGCCTATTGTAGATGATAATCAGTGCCCAGCAGTAAAGCCTGCCAGTGCCTCCTCATTAGTGCTGCCTATCAGAGCCATTTATCAGTGCCACCTATCAGTGCCCATCAGTGTCCATCAGAGCTGTCTATCAGTCACCATCAGTGCTGCCTATCAGTACCACCTATCAGTGCCCATCAGTGCCACCTATGAGTGCCCATCAGTGCCGCCCGCCTATTAATGCCCATCAGTGCTGCATATCAGTGCAACCTATTAGTGCCCATCAGTGCTGCCCATCAGTGCCTCATCATCAGTGCCACCTCACCAGTGCCCGTCAATGCAGCCTCATCAGCGCCCATCAGTGAAAGGGAAAAATTACTTATTTACAAAATTTTATAACAAAAACAAAGGAAAAAAATTTTTTTTCAAAATTTTCGGCCTTTTTGTATTTATTTATCAAAAAAAAAAGGAAAACCCCAGTGGTGATCAAATACCACCACAAGAAAGCTTTATTTGTGGGAACAAAATTATAAAAATTTTGTTTGGGTGCAGTATTACATGACAGCGCAATTGTCACTCAAAGTGAGAGACAGTGCTGAAAGCTGAAAATTGGTCTGGGCACGAAGGGGGGAAAGTGTTGAAATGGTTAAACTTGCTCGCGGCTCCCCCCAAAACACCTTGTCCCCATGTTGATGGGGACAAGGGCCTCTTCCCAACAACCCTGGCCATTGGTTGTCGGGGCTGCAGGTTGGGGGCTTATTGGAATGCCCCCTTTCACAAGTGGGCCCCCAGATCCCAATCCCCCCCTATGTGAATGGGTAGGGTGTACATTGTACCCCTACTCATTCACCAAAAAAAAGTGTCAAAAAAGTAAATACCACAATAGACATATTGAAAACGTAAATAGTTTTTGAAAATTCCTTTATTAAAAAAGAAAAATGTGGGCATGGCTTGGTGCTTGATGGCGATGGACGCACACTAGCAGAGCTCCATGAAGGAAACCAGCTTGCAGCCAGAAACCCTGCTCCCAGTGACCCAGCTATGGCCAAAAAGCTGTGCCAGACCCCACAGACTCGCCCCAAACGCAGCACAGTGACCACTTGAGCCAGAACCATCACCAATCTGTTCAAAAATCAGGCAGTCTCCCGTGGAAGCATAGTGGGGAACAAAACGGAGCGGATGCAGCGAGAGGGGTTAGACTCCAGCGAGGTTTCACTATCCACAGCAGGAGACCCAGGAAGGGGGCTATACCATGACAAAATAAACCCCTGACCTACGCAGACATGTCAGGCTTTACAGCAGACATAACGTCCACAGTCTGCAATTACAGACCTAAAATCCAATCTATTAGTTCCCATAGAAAAGCTAGCTGCAGTAGAGACAAGTGGGAAACACAGGGACAAGAGATTAAATAGACTAGAAAATGTGGCACTGTCTCAATCCTCTCACATCATAGAGATGAACAGACACCTTGAGGACTTGGGCAACAGGGGCAAAAGGAGCAATATCAGGGTGAGGGGGATCCCTGAATCGGTGGACACAGCACAAATAACCTCAGCTTTGCAAAGAGTTTTTAATAGCCTCTTAGAGAGACAGGTAGACACTACAATTGACTTTGTGGGGACTCACGGAGCTCTCAGGCCTAAAGGCTCTGACACAGCACCCCCGAGGGATATTATCTGCTGCTTGCAAAGCTTCCCACCTAAAGAAGCCATTATGAACAAAGCCAGGAGAAATGACAGCATGGTGTTCAATGGTGAGACCATTATGTTGTTTCATGACTTATCACAAATAACATTGAGGAATCGCAGGGCCCTGTGGCCATTACTCTATAAGCTGAGAGTGAATGATTTGAAGTACACGTGTCGCTTTCCCTTCGCCCTCACTGTAATACATGCAGGCAAACAGCATGTACTGCGCACTCCAACTGATCTGCCCGACTTCTTTGAGTCTCTGAACATGGAGCCTTTTGCACTCCTGGACTGGTACCAGGAATTTATCCTTCCCAGAGCCGAGGGAGGCCCACATAGATCCCCACTCTCATCTTCGGATAAAAGATTGTCTAAAAAAATTCAACATAACTGGGGACGAAGCTCCCACAGCGGTACCCCCAACCCGAGACAGGCCACCTCCAAAGGTCCAGGGGAGGACCAAAGTGACCTACACGCCTGGTAAATATACAATCCACATTTTACCTGATCTCCTCAGGCATGGAATAGGGGGTTACAATACTAGCACTGCATCTAAACTTCAGTGACAGACTCCTATTGCCCATAATGAAGAACTCTCAATCCAAGGAGGAACTTTTAACCCCCCCCCCCCCCCCCCCCGCTTACCGTTTGGGGGTTGTAATGAGAGTCATTTTCTCCTATGTAGTTGGCAAAGACTAGAGGATCAGATCCGGAATTACACATAAAGGTGCTGGATATAGACTTCCATCTTTTCCTTTTTTTTTTTTTTTTTGGACTCCAAGGAACTGCATACACAGACCACCATGATTAACAGTGTCTATTCATAAGAATGGCAGATGCAAACAAACAACTAGTTGCCCCAACAAACAACTAACTAGTTGGGGCAACAAGTCACTACCCTTAAAAATGCTCTTCTATATCCTAATTACCAGAATCCCCCACATGCCAAGGAATTGCTCTTAAAAATACTGAAGTTATAGTTTATTGCTTTTTTGCAGGGTTTCTATTTCCACACTCTGACTATTATGCTTGGCGTGCATAATGGTTGGAAATTTCGAAAATGCATAGGCCGGATTTCTTTCCTTTTTTGGCTGTGCTATTTATCATCTGACACTTGGTTATTTTGGTTATTTTTTTTTTATATACTTTTCAGTAGTTTTATACTGATCATTAGAAGTGTATAGGTGAGAACTCCTGCCTCCGTTGCTGTACTGCAGCCCTATCACGTTTCCACAGAGTGGATCTGGAGGCAAGATTTTTGGTCCCAGATCCACTAATTAAATTCTTTAGAACAGTAAACACATTCTGAAGTGCTCAGACAACTCTCCCTCCTCTTCATGTTTCTTTTACTACCTTTTCAAACCTTCCCTAGCTCTTCCTCCCACCCCCACCCCTCCATTCCTATCTCTTATGTGATTATATTGTACCACACCGATTTCTGACCAGCTTAAAGTTTTGATTACAGGTTTAGCACAGCAAAGTGCGCTCGTGGGTCCTCCAGATGGCATACTCATCCTCTCACATAATGTAAAGGGGCTGAATATACCAGAAAAAAGGTCCACGCTACTAAGAGAACTTAAGAAAGGTAGGCCACATTTTGCTTTCTTGCAAGAGACGCATTTTCAGACCAACCAGATACCGAAACTGACTAGTCCATACTTCATAAAACCATTGCATGCCACCAATGACTCAGCCAAATCAAAGGGGGTATCGATCCTAGTTAGCAGGGACACCCCCTTCAACTTAACGGACAGACTGGTAGATCCAGAAGGACGATACCTCTTCCTAAAAGGCACATACGCAGGTTCCCCAATTACCCTTGAAAATGTCTATTTCCCCAATTCAGCACATGTAAATTTTTGTCAGCGCATGATACGTGCGCTTGCTGGCTTTACATTTGGCTGCCTAATTCTAGGAGGGGATTTTAACATCCCACTCAACCCCTTGATGGACACCTCAACAGGAAAAACTTGCATCACCTACAAGATACTCAAAAAAATTAAACTGCTACTACGCTCCTTACATATAATTGACACATGGCGATTCCTCCATCCAACTGATAAAGACTATACTTTTTCCACTCCATCCCACACAACCGCTATTCCCGTATTGATCACCTGTTTATATCCCAAAGGGATCTAACCAGGGTAACAGAGGCTAAGATAGGAATTCAGTCCATATAAGACCATGCACTCATATCCTTGACAATAGTGGGGATCACTCCTAAAGCCAACACAGCCTCCTGGAGACTGAACGCGTCACTCCTGACGGACCTAGAGTTGCTACCCAAAATCACAGCCAAGCTCAAGGATTTTTTCATTCAAATGAGACCCCAGGAGCAGACCCCCTAATGGTTTGGGTGGCCCATAAATACGTAATCAGAGGCGATTTGATACGCATCGCAAAAGACTACAGGAGGCTGAAACTAACAGACGGACAAAGTTAATCTCCCACCTAGAGACAAAGCACAAGCAATCTCTGTCAGAGTCCTCAGCCGCAGATCTCCTAGAGGTAAGGAAAAAATTACAACTAAACCTAGACATCAAAACAAAATGCCTCCTGTTTTTTAGAAAAAAGATATATTATGAGGCTGGAGATAAATAAGGCAAGTTGTTAGCCAGGGCCTTACGAGATCCTAATACCTCCAAAAACATAATGGGAATCAGAGGTGCAGATGGGTCGCTAGATGTTAAAACGGCAGTTACTCTTGTTGGGCGCAGGAATGGGCCCTGCTGTTAAAAATTTTTCAATAATTGAAATTACATGCCCTAGTTAAACAGGTGCAGAAAAATTGGGCCTTGGGTGTTGGTGGTGCCCTAAACCAAAAATATTGTTGGAAGCTAGCATCATCAAGATTCAGGAATAGGATAGACAGCATAGGCAGTCTTCAAGGGATCCCAGATCCCTAGCAAATTCAATCAGTTACATCAGCATCAGGGGCTTGATAGCTGCTGATCCAGGACTGATTCATTTTTATAAATGTGAGCCTATCAACGGAGTCTGTGGACAGGCGCACTCTTTGATCCATTACAAACCCTCCAGCAGCACTGAATGTCCATTCAGAAAGCATGCTGGATGCAGGACAGGCCAGTAGCTCAATTGCATATTGAGCAAGTTCTAGCCAGTGGTCCATCCTCAAGACACAGTAACCCAGTGGATGGTCTGTTGGACAGGTCTCCAAGTTTGCTCTTGACCCTAGATATTCCTGCACCATACAATGCAGATGCTGCCGATGGTTGCTTGAACTTATCAGCCCTGGGAGCTGAGGACTAAAATTAGTTTAAAGGCATCGGTCAGCTGGCCACGTTCTCCACCGCTCTTCTTCTGATCGAACGAAGACTCAGAAACACGTTGTCCAGCACCAGGAAATGGTAACCTCCCAGGCAGTGTCGGAACTACCACCATAGCGAGCCACGCGGTCGCTATGGGGGCCGCAGCCGAGAGGGGCCCGTGGGGAGGATGAGGAATGCATACTGCCGGGGGTCCCCCAGCCAGGGGAAGTGAGAAGAGGAAGAGGCAAGCTGTCCATACGAGCAGAGAGCTCAGCTGTAAGAGCGTTCATTAGAATTTCCTGTGTTTCCAGGGCTCACCGTCACATAGCCCCACCTCTTGGCCCGGTGCCTTTGATAGACAGAACGCCGGTCCAATGCGGTACATGTGACGTCATCAAAGGCACCGGGCCAAGAGGTGGGGTTATGTGACGGGGAGCTCCGGGAACACAGGAAATTCAAATGAAAGCTCTTACAGCTCTCTGCTCGTACGGACAGCTCACCTCTTCCTCTCTTCACTTCCCCTGGCTGGGGGACCGTGTGGGCGGTGCTCGCCCCCCACTCTGAGGCAGCCCCACACTCACCAACAGCCATTTGAGGGCTGCAATATGCATTTCTCATCCTCCCCGGTAGTTCTGCCACTGGCTCACCTCTTTCTCTGCACAGGTGAGGCTGCATTGTGCACGGATCACGCTATATTGGGCACAGGTGAGGCTGCATTGGGCACAGGTGGGCACAGGTGAGGCTGCATTGAGCACAGGTGAGGCAGCATTGGGCACAGGTGAGGCTGCATTGGGCACAGGTGGGCACAGGTGAGGCTGTATTTGGCACGGCAGGCCATGCTGCATTGGGAACAGGCAGGCCACATTGAGCACAAGTGAGGCTGCATTGGGCACTGGACACGCTGCATTGGGCACAGGCAGGTCACGCTGCATTGGGCACAGGCAGGTCATGCTGCATTGGGCACAGGCAGGTCACGCTGCATTGGGCACAGGTCATGCTGCATTGGGCATAGGTGGGCAAGGTGAGGCAGTATTGGGCACAGGTGAGGCTGTTTTGGGCACAGCAGGTCCTGTACAAGTTTAGTCCGAATGCGATGTGATTTCAGCCATACTATCTGTATGGCTGAATTTGCATTGTATGGACATCGCATGTGATTTGCAGTGCAGTGCGAATCACATGCGATCTCGCACAGCGCACCAGTGTGAACTGGCCCTTAAACCATCAATGAGCAGACTGAATGTACCAAGTTGATCGATCAAATTGGGTACAACCAGTCTACCGGATTCTCTTATGATTATCGCTAGTGGTTGCTAGTGATAATCACTGTTTGTGGTAGAATACAATTGTTCAGTGGAAGGGATTCCCCTGTCAGCACTGACTGTGCTGATGGGGGGAATTATGCAAATTTCTTTCCTGCAATCTGTGGCTGCAGGAAAGAAATCCGTACTATCTAACTTTGTGAAGGTCTTGCAAGAACAGGAGGGGGGAGGGAGACAGATGGGGGAGAGAAGGAAGGGAGATCGAGATAAGGACAGTTTGTTTATTACAGTGTACTGCAGTGTGCACTCACCCACAGGTCCATGGAGAAGTCAGTCTGCTTTTTTACTGTCACTGAAATACAGAAATGGGAGGCTTGCCCGCCCCTGTGCTGGTGGAGTCCGTCCTTCCTGAAGTCGCCCTCCTCCCTGCCAATGAGGATGCAGGGGGAGGGAGTAGATCGCTGTCTGTGGTTGTGCGAGCGGCTCTTGCATATTGCAGAGTGTCAGTGAGCAGAGGGAGGGGGAGAAATCCCCCGCAGGAGCTGACAGGATGCTCTGCCTCTCAGGAGAGCTTGTGTCCACTTGCGGCGACCCAAGCAAGATGCGGGACACCCGATACATTAAAGAAACAAAACGGTGTTTCAATTGGGGGGCACATGGTGGGGCACAATGTTGGGGGCATCAGAGCCCCCTCTGGCCCCCCTTAGTGACACCATTGTGGGTGGAGCAGACAGATGTGGCAGAATCATCACCAGCTTTTGGAGGTGTGGTGGCAGAACAAGCTCCAACACAGAACATCCCTGACCATGCCTGCTGGACCATGAGTCAGAGGTAATAAGAACCTTGCTGCTGACCGCTCTGTCCAACGAGGCCAAAACATTGCCTTCCACATGATGGTAGAGAGCTGGAATAGTCTTACATGAAAAAAAATGTACATTTGGAACCTGCCACTGTGGTACAGCACATTCCACAAATTCACAAAAGGAGGCAGAGTCTACCAGCTGAAAAGGCAGCAGTTGTAATGCTAGCAATTTGGTCAAGCTAGCATTTAGACGCTGAGCATGTGGATGGCTGGGACACTATTTTTTTGCAGTTCAGCAACTGGGGTAGCGAAATTTGCCTGCTCATATTAACTGGTGGTGTACTGCTAGCAGATTGGCTGCAAGTACTTGTAGCACCTATTGCTATACCTTCATTCCTCTCAGTGCAGGCTTTTGAGAGGACTTGAGGTATAGTAAAGGTTTAGATCCCAGATGAGGAGCAAGGAGAAGTCTGCCTTTTTTATGATATGGGTCTTTCAGGTGCTGTTGCCAACGGACTGCATGGCAGGTCGTCATATGTCTTGTCAAGCATGTGGCACCCAAGCGGGTGCTGTTCTGGCCACGCTTGATCCGCTTCAGACATAGATTGCAAACAGCAACGGTGCGATCTACTGCACGTGTCGAAAAAAGCCCACACCAATGAACTTTTGGAAGTCACTGGGGAATCAGCAGCGCCCTGCACCTGTGGAGCTCTGTGGTTTGATGCAATAGGGTGGCTGCCCTTAAGCTGGCTCCTGGAGGACATCCTGCCTCATTGGAGCTGTGCTTTCTTCTCCTTCTCACTTTCCTCCCCTCTCTCTCAGGCACCCAAGTATAGTCAGTGACCTCATCATCCCCTCCCTCCTTGTCACTGGTGCAAATTTGGCAGTATACTGCAGCTGGGGGAACATGACTGCTAGTTTCTTGTTCTTCTGTGGCACCCCCTCTCTCTGGGCTCACGTTATTCCCTTCCTCATCCTGGGAACCAACATCGGAGCCTTCAAATTGCTGCGCATCCTCCAGCAGCATGTACCCGACACTATGGTGGAATAATTCTGGTGACTCTTCTGTGCATGATGGTGGTGCTTACGAAAGGAGTACAAAAATGATAATATTCCAGGGAGAATCATAAGAAAAAAATGACCTCCCTGGAACAAAGACAGCTACTGTGGATGTAGAGGGCAATAATGCTAATGATAAAATACAAAATTTATTGAAAAATCAAATATTAAAATTACACAACAGTATGCTCCTATAAAAGGGATTTAAATGGAGCCGGTCCTACATAAAAGGGCATAACAGATGCATGGTAACATGTGGATTGCCCATAAACCAGACACATAGACAATAGACATACAATGACATACAAATAACACATACGGTGCAGGCGCCTAAGTAACCACGGATGTACAGGATCCCTCATGGCAAAAATACCAGTAAAAAAAATTGAAAAAACAAAATGAACCAATTACAGAGGGATACTGTGCATGCGTGGCCCCCGGGGTGACGGAGGACTAATAGGTAAGGTTACCAAGAGATAAACTGCTTCACTTGAAGCTACGTGACATGATGTTGCAAAACGCGTCGACGTAATCACGGCTTGCAGGCTCCGCTACAGTGATCTCCCAATCCAAATGGGAGGCGGGGACTTTTGAAAAGGAAAATTGAATTTTCTTAGATGGAACTGCTACCGGTGAGGTTGTGACCTGCCAGGGTGTGACCTGCAGGGGTGAATTCTTCCGGTGAGTGAGGGCACATAGGGGGGTCCTTTGGAAGGCTGGAAGAGTTTTATCTCATCAAGAGTACTGTTAGATGTCTGAAGAAACTTATTATTGCACTTTAAGAAGAATGTTCTATGGACTTTCTTCCCTTTTTTTCTTTTTGGGACATTTTTATGGACTGATGATCTAAAATCAATTTTCAAACACTTTTATGTGCACGTATGAACATATGGTTCTCATTTATATGTTTTAGCACTTTTTGATGTACACATTTATGCCCCGTACACACGATCGGATTTTCCGATGGAAAATGTCCGATCGGAGCGTGTTGTCGGAAATTCCGACCGTGTGTGGCCTCCATTGGACATTTTCCATCGGATTTTCCGACACACAAAGTTGGAGAGCAGGAGATAAAATTTTCCGACAACAAAATCCGTTGTCGGAAATTCCGATCGTGTGTACACAAATCCGACGGACAAAGTGCCACGCATGCTCAGAATAAATAAAGAGATGAAAGCTATTGGCCACTGCCCCGTTTATAGTCCCAACATACGTGTTTTACGTCACCGCGTTCAGAACGATTGGATTTTCCGACAACTTTGTGTGACCGTGTGTATGCAAGACAAGTTTGAGCCAACATCCGTCGGAAAAAATCCTAGGATTTTGTTGTCGGAATGTCTGAACAAAGTCCGACCGTGTGTACGCCCTATTACACTGGTTTTTTATTTAGGAATTTTTTAAGATTTTTGGTAATCTTACCACTATCTTTATACTCATTTATCTTATTTTGTCTGGATCACCTCTATTTTAGTAAGGTGATAACACACATTGCACTTTATATATTTGTGGGCTTTTTCTACATACACACTAATAATGTTTCTCCCACACGTTTGAAATTTTACTTTTCCTATATATTTAATAATTTATTTCAGTTCTCACTATTTATTTATTTGTTCATTTATTTATTTTATACACCTTACTAGTTTCTGCACATCAGACGGGGTTTAGTGGAACAGCGCCGATCGCCCCAAATTGGGACTCTACATTATTTAGAATTTCACTTAGGTGTTATTCTGTGCTGGGGGGGGGCTGCAGTTCCTTTATTACCTAAGCGCGGAGCTATTTGTTTCTTATATCTTGTGACCTGCCATATGTTATTGCTACAGCCTGATTAAATAAATTAGCTGTGTGCCAGCCAACACGCAAGTACATCATGTTGCACGATCCAAAGAGCGCTTGTGGCTGAATCTCCCTATGACGGTCGGAGATGCTATGGAGCCGGCTTGCCGTTGCGGAAGTGCAGGAGATTGTGACCAACAGTCCAGTACAACAGTCCTGTATTAGTAAAGAGGACAGTAACGTAACCAAAACCAGCATCTGTTTAAACTTGCATATTTGCATTGGTCTCTTGCAACATATGATCTGCACAGCCTGGGTATGAATGTACCGTAAATTCTGGGTTAGCCCACAGCAATGGACATTGAGCCATTGGTAGCTGATACTCATTTTCAGCTAAAGGCAGATTTAAATTACCACTACCTACCTCATCCCGGCTAAGGCTTTTATCATTTGGCAGCAGTCATCAAAGCAGTGTGTGACCATTGATTCACTTTTATCTGAATATATTCTGTTAGAGATCTCTGGACTCTATTTTATTTATTTATCTATCTTCTGAAATGGACCTTTTTGAATGAAATGCTTTGAGCATGCGCATGCAAGTACACGTTTTGATTTTTCTTCATTCCATTCAGTAAGAACTACTAGTACTCTGTGGAGACTCTACAGAATAATAACTTCTTGTGAAGCAGTTTATCCCTTGGTAACCTTACCTATTAGTCCTCCGTCACCCCGGGGGCCACGCATGCACAGTATCCCTCTGTAATTGGTTCATTTTGTTTTTTCAATTTTTTTTACTGGTGTTTTTGCCATGAGGGATCCTGTACATCTGTGGTAACTTAGGCGCCTGCACCGTATGTGTTATTTGTATGTCATTGTATGTCTATTGTCTATGTGTCTGGTTTATGGGCGTACCACATGTTACCATGCATCTGTTATGCCCTTTATTGATGTATGTAGGACCGGCTCCATTTAAATCCCTTTTACAGGAGCATACTGTTGTGTAATTTTAATATTTGATATTTTAATAAATTTTGTATTTTACCTACTCTCCCATTATTGCCCTCTATATCCACAGTAGCTGTCTTTGTTCCAGGGAGGTCATTTTTTTCTTATGATTCTCCCTGGAATATTATCTTTTTTGTATGCCTTGATCTGGCTACGGATGTAGCCTCTTTATGTGAGGAGTGGCACTGGGTGAGTGAGTATTACCTACCAGGGGCGGATCCAGAGTCTAGTCTCGGGAGGGGCACTGCCAGAAAATATATTTTTTTGGGGTACATCTATCGGGTAAATGGCTGGTGTTGGCGCTTCAATCATCACGGCACCATGGTTGTTATGGTGTCAGGATGATTGAAGCGCATTATTACTATTATTACATTGTTATAAAAAATTAAATAGTTTAACTCACCATAATGCAGAATCAGTGGGAGCCCCGAGTGTGTAACTTGCCACGTCACCTGTCACCAGATGCATATTGTCACTTGCCACGTCGCCTGCCACATGTTGCGGATTGTCACTTGCCACGTCACCTGTCACCAGATGCAGATTGTCACTTGCCACGTCGCCTGCCACATGTTGCGGATTGTCACTTGCCACGTCACCTGTCACCAGATGCAGATTGTCACTTGCCACGTCACCTGCCACATGTTGCGGATTGTCACTTGCCACGTCGCCTGTCACCAGATGCAGATTGTCACTTGCCACGTCGCCTGCCACATGTTGCGGATTGTCACTTGCCACGTCGCCTGTCACCAGATGCAGATTGTCACTTGCCACGTCGCCTGCCACATGTTGCGGATTGTCACTTGCCACGTCGCTTGTCACCAGATGCGGATTGTCACTTGCCACGTCGCCTGCCACGTTTGCGGATTGTCACTTGCATGTCACTTGCCACGTCGCCTGCCACATGTTGCAGATTGTCACGTGCCATATCGCCTGTCACCAGATGCAGATTGTCACTTGCCACCTGCTAAGGTGGTCTCTTGTGTCCCAGAGACAGGCAGCAGAGAGATGATGTAATCTCTCTGCTGCCGCAGCTGCCTGCATGGTGGGGGGGGAACTGCAGGGATGCAGGGCGGGCGGTGAGAGATGATGTCATCTCTCTGCTCCCCCGCCCGCCTGCTCCCTGATTGGCCAGCAGCCGCTCACAAACACGTCAGCGGTGGCTCTGTCACCTATGGAGCCGCCCGGCGGCTCTTTTACTCACAGAGCCGCCCAGCGGCTCTTTTACTCACAGAGCCGCCCAGCGGCTCTCTCTCTCACGGAGCCGCCCGGCGGCTCTTTTACTCACGGAGCCGCTCAGCGGCTCTTTTACTCACAGAGCCGCCCAGCGGCTCTTTTACTCACGGAGCCGCCCAGCGGCTCTCCCTCTCACGGAGCCGCCCGGCGGCTCTTTTACTCACGGAGCCGCCCAGCGGCTCTCTCTCTCTCACGGAGCCGCCCGGCGACTCTTTTACTCACAGAGCCGCCCAGCGGCTCTCTCTCTCACAGAGCTGCCCAGCGGCTCTCTCTCTCTCACGGAGCCGCCCGGCGGCTCTTTTACTCACAGAGCCACCCGGCGGCTCTCTCACAGTGACAGTGACACTCACCTGCATTTTTTTCGGAGGGGGCAATTGCCCCGTTGCCCCCCCCCTGGATCCGCCCCTGTTACCTACTAAGTGGCATGAGGTGTAAGGGTGTCCCCCTTTTTGTTTTTCTTACGAAAGGAGTAACTGTGGACAAGGAGTCAGTGGAATAGTCTACGTTTGCAGCTGCATTGGAAGGCAAACTAGTATGAGCCTGGGTGACAGAGAATGAGGAGGATGAGGACGGCTTAGTTATCCACTCCACCAACTCTTCTGCATGTTGTGGCTCAATAGCATGGCCAGCAGCAGAAAAAAAGGACAAGTGTACCCCGCCTGCAGAGTATGCTTCATGTCTGCGACCACCACTTTTCACTGTAGACACAGAGGCTGCTTGCCCTCTTTTAGTGGCCTGTGAGCATCTGCCTCTCCTTCATGGTCTTCCGGACATGATGGGGATTTTGTTTTTCACACCGTACTACACTGCATTATATACTGTACACTGCCTGCACTATACTATATACTGTACACCGATTGCACTGTATTATATACTGTACACCACCTGAAGTGTATTATATACTGTACACATTGTATTATATACTGTGTACACTGCCTGCACTGTATTATATACTGTACACTGACTGCACTGCATTATATACTGTACACCGTATGAATTGTATTATATACTGTATACACTGTGTACACCGCCTGAACTGTATTATATACTGTACACTGCCTGCACTGTATTATATACTGTACACCAACTGCCCTGTATTATATACCGTACACCGCCTGAAGTGTATTATATACTGTACACACTGTATTATATTCCATTTACACTACCTGCACTGTATTATATACTGTACACTGACTGCAATGTATTATATATTGTACACTGCCTGCACTGTAATGTATACTGTACACTGACTGCACTGTAGTACAGTAGTACACCGCCTGAAGTGTATTATATACTGTACACATTGTATTACATACTGTGTACACCGCCCACACTGTATTATATACTGCACACCGCCTGCACTGTATTATATACTTTACACTGCCTACACTGTAATGTATACTGTACACTGACTGCGCTGCATATATACTGTACACTATATATATATATATATATATATATATATATATATATATATATATATATATATATATATACACATACACACACACACATATACACACTACATGGTATATGCATATATAATAATACACTGAGTGCACTGTATAATTATATATATATATATATATATATATATATATATATATATATATATATATATATATATATATATATATACATACAGACATACACATATACTAAACTGCCTGCACGCCACTAACTAACCTGCCTAATCTAGCTCCAGTTCTCTCAATCTACTCCACGTATCACACTACATACGCCCATAAAGTACACAGCCTTATATAGTATGGGGCGTGGACTTAGCCCCCTGAGCCATGATTGGCCAAAGGCACTTCACCTTTGACCAATTATGGCTCTCACAGCAGATAGTACTGTGAAAGGCCAAAGCATGCGGATCAGGTGCACTGCGATCTCGAACAAACGAACACTGCAGTGCACTATGATCTGGGAACAAACGAACACCCGATGTTCGAGTCAAACTCACGTTCGACTCGAACATTGGGTCCATCCCTAGTCCTCAGCATGAATCCCACTAGAGACATTATCAACGGAATTCTTGATCACACACCCTTTTTGCTCAACTCATCCACTAAAGAGCCTTTATTCACCAAAATACCAAACATAGCAAATGCTTATACAAAAGAAACTAGCAAGGAGGCCTAATCCCTCCTTTCGGAAAGATGACTGTCATTTTCAGGGAGATATTTGTTTCATTTGTTTCAAATAGGCCCATAAACATTTTTAGGGCCCACCAGCTTCAGTTTTTTGGTGTCTGTAACCTCCCCCAACTTCCACAATAACAAGATTGTATTGTCCTACAAAAACAAGATTCCGATACTGCCTGTATGTGCTACCATGTTACATTTTTAAGTTTGGCTAGAATTTGCCTTTAATATGATCTTGGTATTATAATTTTTTTAGTGTTTTTATAGTGCAAGCATATCAAATAGGCATATATAAAAAGCTAAAATGACAGTAATTAAGGATTATTATTTTGTTTTTAGCATCTTACCGAAATTCTTAAACAAGATTTCAAATAGACCAATATTCCCTCGGTCACTGAACACATCACTGTGATCAACCAGGGCCTCCTTCACAGCATCGTAGCCAATCAGCATGACCGCTCGATTTGTGGCCAGATAAATTGTATACACCGGTCCGTACTTTTCACGTAGCTGTTGAAAGAGATTTTCATTTTCAAACAGAGTTGTGCAGGTTCTAAAATAGCTGAAGCTGTAAGTATGTGACCTAATGTGCTTACCTTGATGCGTTATTAATGGAGCCAAAAAAGGCACATACCATTGCTCAACTGAAATGTATAAAAACCAAGAAAAAAAACCAAATATGCTCTTGTGACAGATCAACACAAAAATAAGAAAAAACAAAAACAAAATAAGTTCCTGTTGAGCCTGATGGGGCTGCAGCTGAAAGGAAGGAACACTGGAGAAGAGGCTGTAAAAACTGCAGACCAAGCGCAGGTGGAGTTGACAGCTGAGTACAATGAAAACAAAGTTTGTATGGCAGAGACAGTTGGAAAGGGGGGATAAGGGAGGCAGAAACAGGCAAAAAGAAACTACAGATTCTGCTGGGAATAGTAGAAATAAAGTATTTGTTACAATCCCAGGTGGAAGAGGGAGGAGAGTGGGACTAGAACAGGAGATACAAGGGCCCATTTACATTATGCGTGGTGACAGACGTTTTACCACACAGTAAAACGTCTGTCACCGTAGGACACATAGGAAACAATTGTTTCCTATGTGCCCCATTCACACTGCAACACAGCCTAGTGCTGCGATAAAATGCAGACATGCTGCATTTTATCGCAGCGCATCAGCCCAAATCGCACTGCAATGTCAGGCAGATAGACAATAGCGGTTGCAGTTCTCTGCTGGACATTGCAATGATTGAAGTGTACATTTTGTACACTTTAAATAAAGTAAATACAAAAAAAGGGAGCAGTGCCATGCAACAAATTGTGCACCACACTGGTCCCTAGCACATATCTTCCAAATGTCCCTAAATTCATCTGGACCGTCCCGGTATTTTATGTATGTCCCCGAATCAAGGCTGAGCTCCAGTGACTCATCCAGCAGGGGCGCACTAGAGCCAGCACCAGTTACAAGCCATCCGTGGCTTGTGCAGGGTGTCTGGAGTCCCACATGCATCAAGGAAAGCTTTTTATGACAACCGGCATCTCTACCCGCCGGCTGCCTCTGACACAGTGCAGAGCTGAGCGCACTGAACCTGCCCTCTCCTCCTCCTGTTGTGATATTTTTGTATACACAGGCAGGAGGAGGAGGAGGCACACCGCTCTGTGTGAGCAGTTGATCTGAGGTCTGTAATGAATACATGAGACTTGTAGAGGAAGGGGACATGGGGAAGGGGGCAATCTTACAAATGTAGCAATAACTCTTGGTGGAGCTTCTGGTTTAAGCGGGCTGTTGCCGTCACCTTCGTTACCTCTATTTCACCGGATACGGGTCTAGGGTCTCGTTGAGTTTACCATATACACTGTAGGCACCGGACACTTGAGTATCTTTTCCAATGCTTTAATAAACATAAATTGAAGGAAGTAGCAGGAAAGAGGTAGAAGGAAAGTTGCAGGGAAGCTCAAATACCTTTTCTTAGTGTTCTTTATGTAGCATTAGGAATTGAAACTTGTAGCTGAATATACTCTTTCTCTGTATAGTTGAATCTTTGCCCGCCTGGATAGGTTTCTCTCACTAACCTAAGCAGCCAGTACGTAGCACGAACAAAAGTCTCTGCCACAGACTTGATTGAAATAAAACCCGTACGATCCTCTGCCACGGGATGTATTGGTTCTTGGTCAACCACGAACACAGCACCAGGACCTTTAAACTAACCCGGCAGTGCTATGCGGTAGGATTACTTTAGGATACGTCCTCCAACTGAGTCACCAGGCCCCTCTCCAGACCAGCACTCTGCATGATCCTCCCCTGGGATCTTCTCAGTTGTCCAGCTTCTTCACACAGGATAGACAGCTCAGGACCATTCCTCTGCCGCTGTGGTAGGCCCCAGACAAGCCTCTGGGCCCACCCACACGCCGCAGCGCCGTGGGCCTCCCGATCGGAGAACCATGAGGTAGTACTCTTAGCGCATACCTGTCAGCCAGGAGGGCCAGCAGGTGGACGGAAAAGGACCCTGAAACATGGCGTCACTCCCATAAATACCCTCTCCCAGAATGCAACTCGGAGGACCACCTCCACCGAGTTATCTCCGGGACAGAGGAGCACTTATACACTTCAATGTGTTGCCTTTCCAACACTGGCCCATAGTAACAATGACACCCACAGGCACAGTGTGAAATTACATACAACTCAGCCGAGCTGGAACAGCGGCAAATCTGACAATGTATGAACAGATAACCCACTAAATTTACCTATCAGCAGTAGATTAAAAATCTACCAGCGCTACACAAAGTTCACATGGACTGATTTGGGTGAGGGAGAAGGATTTGTCTAGGGGCACTTTTGGAATGGAGAGAAATTGTACTAGAAAGGAGGTTGAATATGAAATACTTCCCACCCAGCACAAGTCTTCTCCCCTCCCAAAATGCCCCCCTAGCACATATCCTCCCCCCCAAATCAAAGAGATTCTGGTTGCCACGGAAGGGACAACCCCAGGCACCCCGCAAGAGATGTAGTGCAATTGCCCCAGGTGCCAAATCTAGTGCCCCCCTGCAATGGCACAGGGCTGGTTCACGCCATGAATCACACAGGAACGAGCTGTACATTCTTTGATCACATGTGATCCAGGTGCAGTGCGATTTCAGCCCATTCATTTGAATGGGCTGAAATCACGCCAGACCACACCAAAAGTACTGCATGCACTATTTTAAAAGAACACACAGCAACTGGATCACATGGTGTTAGTTACTGTACAATTCGATCAGGTGTAGGCAAACAGACTGCATTTGTTACAGGTGTTTGGGGTGTCATTAAGTTAACATTGACACCCGCTGCAGATCACAACTGCAGTGCATTTTTAACGTGGTGCTGGAAATGAGCATGGAACGCAGAAGGAGGGGAGATTTGGGGGGGAGGAAGAAGATTTGTGCTGGGGAGAGAGATAAGGATTTATGCTGGGAGGAGAAGGATCTGTGAAAGAAGAGGGATTTGGATGGGGTCGGTTGTTTGAGGGGGAAGAGAATTTTTGCTGGGAGAATACATTTGGGGGATTTGTTGTTCTGGGAAGGGGGATTAGGGGGAAAGAGGATTTGTACTGAAATGGGGTTCTGCTGGGACAGAGGATTAGGGGGGTTGAAGAGGATTTATTCTGAGAGGGGTACTGGGGGGAGGGGGATTTGTGCCGTGGGGGGAACTGAGGGGCGTGGGGATAAGTGCTAGGATAGGGAAAAGGGGGGAATAGTGCTGGAACTGGGGATTTGGGGAGGGTGGAGGAGGACTTGTGCTGAAGAAGGGGGAATAAGATTTGTGTTGGGAGGGGGGATTTGCGTGGGAGGATTTGTTCTGGGAGGTGGAGAGAGCATTTGTACAGGAGAGGGGGGGTTGGGGGGGTGAGCGTGAAAAGAGGGAGTGGTATTTTTTGCTGAAAGGGTAAAGTGGGGGAGAGTATTGCTTGTGGGGGGGAGATTTTGCACTCTCCTTACACTGTGCGTTACACACCCCTGACTCCTGCACTCTGTTTGTTTTATACTCATGACTCTTACTATGCATTACACATGCCTGTTCCCTGCATTTTGTGGATAACACTCCTGCCCTCTGCATTCTGTGCGTTATGTTAAATCTAACCTGTTGTGTCGGAGATGGGTGGGGCTGATATGCGTTTCAGGGGCTTTGTCAAGCATCTAGTCAATAGACAAACAGCTTATACATTGCTGACTGGGTAAGAAGGTGGCAAGGGGCAGGACCAATTGGAACTACTGCATGTGCATTTACAGCGGTGTATAATAAACCTGAATTATACACCACTGCGGGTGCACATACAGTAGTTCCAATTGTCCTGCCCCTTGCCATTTTTTCCCGGCTAGCACTGTATAAATGCCAGCTGTTTCCCTATGAACGGATTGGTTGACAAAGGGGGCAGAGCCCCTGAAATGAATATCGGCCCCACCCATCCCTGACATCACAGGTTGGATTTGACAGCTGCACTCGCTCTCATTGCGGACATACCCCCACCGGCTTGCCCACCAATGCCTGACTGCCCTAAATGTACACACTGCTGCATGTCCTGCTCTGCTGCACTCATTTGTTATCCATCTGATGCCTGCATTCTTGCCTCGGCTTTGAGTCCTGTATGCTGTTATTCAAGATTTTAGAACATGTGCTTTGTTTCATTAATTGGTGTATTTGCAGTTTAACTCCTCAACCTTGCACCCTGTACATAACACATTCCTGAACCTTGCAGTCTGTACAAAACACCCTCCTCAATCCTGCACCCTGTACAAAATGCACTCCTGAATTCTGCACTCTGTACAAAATGCAATCCTGAATTCTGTACTCTGTACAAAACGCACTCCTGAATCCTGCACTTTGTACAAAACACACTCCTGAATCCTGCACTTTGTACAAAATGCACTCCTGAATCCTGCACTCTGTACAAAAAGCACCCCTGAATCCTGCACTCTGTACGAAATGCACTCCTGTACCTTGCACTCTGTACAAAATGCACTCCTGAACCTTGCACTCTGTACGAAACTCACACCTGAATCCTGCACTCTACGAAATACACCTCTGAATCCTGCACTCTGTACATAGCACATTCCTGAACCTTGTATTCTGTACGTAATGCATTCCTGAACTTTGCTCTCTTTCAGTAATGCACTCCTAAACCTTGCACTGTATGAAACACACTCCTAAATCCTGCACCCTGTATGTAACGCACTCCTGAATCCTGTACATAGCACATTCCTGAATGGACTGGCCCCCGAACCCCCCCTTCCTGTTCCCCACCGTGACAACTAGCAGGGATATCCCCCCCCAGCTGTCAAAAGTTTTTGAACAATGCCCTGGCTGTGTCACTCATTCCACGTCGCTGTGGTAGTTCATTGATACTCCCTGTCAGAATGTATTGTCTTGCTTGTACAAGGTCCGAGCAAGTCAATACACTGACAGATCTGCAGGAGACCTGCATGGAACCAGCGATCTGCTGATCACTGGTGCAATGTTTTACAGGCACCCAAAACAAAAAATAATAAATGCACAATTTACTAGTTTTTGTCAAAAGGTGAACTTATCTTTTACGCTAGGAGAACTTTGCTTATTTTTAAACTTTGCTTATTTTTTCCTATTACACCATCATTTTGGTATTTTGATATAAATGTGATATAACTTGATATGAAATTTGATATAAACTGAGCTGTACTTTGTCCTGACAGTATGGGAGATTTCTTCCTAGAATACAAGAAGAGCGCATTGTTATAGAACATTCAGCACAATTCTTACCTTCACCAGAGACTGCGGCATTTCAGTGGTACTAATCTGCAGAATATTCCCCAGAAGTGGCAGAGGGGTGGGCCCTGGTGGCAAGTCTTTCTTCTTTACATTCATCCACCATTTAATGAGGTAAATCAGGAGAGTGACCGCAGAAGCGATGAGAAGTGTTGCTGAGACATTCACTGCCATCCTGACAACAATCTCCGTACAACCTGTACTGCCTCCAAACCAGGAACTGCTGTATTTATTTGTGGGCTGACGTTTGGCAGCATTCCAACTATCATTTGAGGACAGGTAGGGTGTGTTGGAGTTTAGTCCAGTTACAGACGTATTGCAACAGATTGTAAAGCTATGCTAATCATTACTAACCCTGCAGGTTTTAAAAAAGCATGTAAGAGAAATACTCTTGCAATAGGCAGATCCATTTTTTTAAATTGTATTTTTCAGAAGTTGACCTGCATGGAAGAGGCAACATAAATAAAGAATTTATTTCAAATCACAGACATTTTAAGTGACAATTCTGTCTCTATCTTCAACTAATGTCTACCTGGAGCCCTGATATTCTCTTCAGCTGAAGCCTTCTCAATAGTTTTTTGACTAAATACAAATAATATCACTCAGACGGGAGGTACAGTGCCTTTAAAAAAGTACTCATACCCCTTGAAATTGTCCACATTTTGTCATGTTACAACCAAAAATGTAAATGTATTTTATTGGGATTTTATGTGATAGACCAACACAAAGTGGCACATAATTGTGAAGTGGAAGGAAAATGATAAATGGTCTTCAACACTTTTTACAAATAAATATCTGAAAAGTGTGGTGTGCATTTGTATTCAGCCCCCTTTACTCTGATACCCCTAACTAAAATCTAATAGAACCAATTGCCTTCAGAAGTCACCTAATTAGTAAACAGAGTCCACCTGTGTGTAATTTAATCTCAGTATAAATACAGCTGTTCTGTGAAGCCCTCAGTGGTTTGTTAGAGAACATTAGTGAACAAACAGAATCCTGAAGGCCAAGGAACACACCAGACAGATCAGGGATAAAGTTGTGGAGAAGTTTAAAGCAGGATTAGGTTTTAAAAATATCCCAAGCTTTGAACAGATCACAGAGAACTGTTCAATCCATCAACCAAAAATGGAAAGAGGATATGTCCTGGATATGAGCGGAATAGCGGATTAAAATGAAACGAGCGAAGGAGTGACAGTAAAACTTTTCTCTACACTATTTATTGATTTACATTTTGTTACATTGAAACCGCCACTGAATGAACTCATTATATGCACAAAACACTAGATGGATTTTGAGCACTATATGCTGATGATTTTTTTAACCTATTCAGTCACTTATTTATTTATTTATATATTGATCCAAGTTTATGATAGATTTTTTTCAGCAAAATTGGCACTAAATATATTCATAATTTTATGTAACTCAGCAGATGCAATTTTGAGCACTTTATGGTAACAGTCCCAATTCATTTATCTATTTATTTATTCACGTTTATGATGGTGGGGAAATTTTAGTTTTGATAACTGTATTCATTCCCAGTGTTTTTTAAGATTTCTCAGATCACTTTGAGGTGTTTATATATGGTATATTATTAATTAGGAGGATTGCTTTAGCCAATCACTGATTTAAGTATTCACTTTGATGTAGTAACAAGAGGATAATATCAGCGCAATTAACCACTTAAACTAATCATTCAAAAATAGCCTTCATCATACAAAAAATTGTGCAATGGTGTTATACTAGTGGCATCTTAGAGTGAAGGTGGAAGTGATGTATAGTGTAGTAACATCAATAGGTCATGAGAAATAGGAAAAAAGAAGGGGGTGTAATTGCAGCAAAAGTGCAAAAAAGCCAAAAATTGCAAAAAACGCCGTAAATCGCATAAAGCCGCAAATAGCTAAAATTCCTGAGAAATGTATGTCAGATGTATCACATGCATACAGAAATGCTTTAAAAACATATGATGAAGACCATAGTTGATGGGGGAACCCTTTATAGTAAAAACTTCGACAAAAGGAGATAAACCTAGAAATTGGTGAGGAAGCAGTTTAAATCTATGTCAATCTTCAGGCCTTTAGGCTGAAGGGTGTCTAAAGTAAAGATCCACCTGGTCTCTTTTTGGGAGCTTTTTATTCTTTTATTATCTCCTCTCCAATGTCCCTTTATCTTGTCTATACCATAAAAAATGAGACCAGATGGGTCCTCATTGTGGCACTCTTTAAAGTGTCTGGAAACACCATGCTTTGTAAAGCCCGTTTTGATATTGTTTATGTGTTTCCTAATTCTAACGAATAAGGGTCTGGTAGTTCTGCCCACATATTGCTTGTGGCAAGGGCATATGTGACATGTGTGTTGGTGCACGTTATTAACTCCTTTATTTTGTATTCTTTCCCTGTAGTAAGAGATCTAAAAGCCACCTTCTTTCGTTCTGTTTTCTTGTTTTTTCTGCAGGGAAGACACTTTCCACATTTAAAAAATCCATTTAGATCTTTGTAAATCTTGATTTGTTTAGGGGGATCTAGTGCATTGTGCACCAACCTATTTCTTAGAGCAGGAGCTCTTCTGTAAATGAAAGAGGGTTTATTTGGAAGTAAGTTTCTTAAAATGTTGTCCGACTGTAGAACAGGCCAGTGTTTTTTAAGAACCTTTTCTACTAATTTATGCTGTCGGCTGAAACCTGTGAGGAAGGCCATCTCGTTGTACCGATTATTTTTTCATTCTTCTTCTGCTCTATCATGTTATTTCTGTCCATTGCTCTGATTTGATTCTTTAGGGATTCCAGGTTCTTCTTTTTATATCCCTTTTCCAAGAACCTCTCAATGAGTATATTGGCCTGGTAATCATAGTCTTTGAGGATACTGCAATTGCGTCGGATGCGCATAAGTTGGCCTTTTGGTACATTTCCTACCCATTTGGGGTGATGACAGCTATTAGTGGGAATGTATCCGTTGCGATCGGTCTTCTTGAAAAAAGTTCTGGTGTGTAATTCCCTTCCTGCCTTAAAAATTTGGAGGTCCAGATAATCAATGCTTTGTTTGTCCCATACTCCTGTGAACGTAATGCCATAAATATTGTGATTTATTTCTGCAAGGAAACTCTTCAAATCATTTTCTGTGCCTCTCCATATAATAATGATGTCATCAATGTACCGTTTGTACAATTTTAGATTTTCTCTTCTCACACCATAAATTTGTTCCTCCTCCCATCTATTAAGAAACAGGTTTGCGACGCTGGGGGCATATTTGGCCCCCATAGCTACTCCCTTAGTTTGCGTGTAATATTCTCCCTTGCACCAAAAGAAGTTTTGGCTCATTGCCATCCTTAAGCCTTCTAAAATATAGTTGATCTGGGCTTGTTTTAGCTGTGTTTGGGTCTGCAGAGCCCATTCTACACTGCTAATACCATCCTCTTGTATAATGTTGATATAGAGTGAGTTGACATTGATTGTTACTAAAAAATCCTCATCTGTTATCTCCATGTTTTTCAACTCCAGGACTGGTTGTTTGCTATCCTTCAGATAGGATTTACCCCCTGGTACAAGTGGCTGTAGAAAAGTGTCTAAGTATTCCCCTAGCCTGGAGAATAGGGAGTCTATGCCACTTATTATGGGTCTGCCCGGTGTTTTTTCTTGGTTTTTATGAATCTTAAGGACATAATAAATAATTGGGGTTTTAGCCGCTTCTGGAACTAGAAATTTTGCTTCTTTCTTAGATAGAATCCCCTTATGTTTTCCTTTTTGTACAAATGCTTTCAGTTTCTTCTCTTCTTTCTTCTTCCCCTTTCGGGTTGCCCTTGAGTTTTTTGTATGTATCAGCGGCACTTAGCAACTATTTTATCTCTTCTTCATAGTCTGTTTTTCTAATGATAACCAACCCCCCTCCTTTATCCGCCAAGCGGATGATCACTTCCTTCTTTTTCTCTATTTCCTTTAGCCCGGGTTCACACCTATGCGAATTAGATGCAACTTACACTGCATCTAATTCGCAGGACATTTTAAAATACATTCATATGAATGCATCTGGTTCACATATGTGCGTTGCATTCGCACTGCGCATTGCAAAAAAAATTATCTTCTATGGGAACGCATCTGCTTTGCAGATGCATTGCGTTCTGAACAAGGATTTTCACCTTCTCCTCACTACACCCCCCCCCCCCCTCCCTCCCCCTCTCCCTGCTCACTGATCCTGAGCTAAAACGCAGATGAACCTTTGAACAGGAGATTTTTATCTCCCCAGTGAAACCTGAGCTTCAATTCGCACCGCACATGTGTGAAACTGGGCTTATTGTTTTCCATATTTTCTCTTTTCTGAATTTCTTCACCTTTAAATTCTTTACATCTTCCACCACCATTTTTTTTTTTAAACTTCTAAACTTTCATTATTTTTAGATTTGGGATTAAAAATGGAATTATTCCTTAATTGGGTATGTTTAAACTCTGTATTAACTATTTGTCAGGAAAGGGTCCATTCGCTGGTAAGTTATATTATTTGGCATGCAGTACTGGGGTCCACCAGCAGGTGTCTCCTGGCAGTGTTGAACTGTCAGGAGAATATTTCCCTGCTGGTGTCCTGTCATCTTTTGGCTGCAGTACTGATGTCCACCAGCGGATGGATCCTGGCAGTAGGGGGCAGACAACACTCCCTGCGCTCAGGTGTAACTTGAAGCCAATTAGTCAGCCCTATAAATACCCGGCGAGCCCTCACTTGCTCGCCTTGGTATCTTTCTCTCTCCCTGCGTTCTGACCTTGCTGCCTGTTTAACCTTGAGCCTGCTATCTGCCTTGTCCTGATCTGACCCAATCCCTATCCTGAGGCCTTCCCAGTCCTGTCCCTTCTGTTCCTGGCTCCCTTGGATCCCTGCCCTGAACCCCATCCATCCATCCTCTCCTTGTCCTGTTCAGGTTCCCGTCCTTACCCTTCTGCTGACTTCCCTGTGTATGACCTTGGCTTGGCTTGTTTACGATTACGGTATCTCCCTTTACTTATATATATATATTGTTGTTTGTAGTGGGTTGTTGTGTGGGTTTTTGCACTGTTTGTTCCTGTCACTTATCACTTGTTAATAAACACCATTTCACTTACATGTGTTTCTGGTCTCCTCTGTGCAGTCCACACAGTCTGGTCTACTAGTCTCCTGACAGTATACCAAGGCCATCCCTGACCAGACGTGGCTGCACTGAGAAACCGTCCTGTTACGGTGGGCGCGCAAAATGGACTTTGATGAAATTGTCTATTATTCTCTGCTGGCGGCAGAGGATAATGAATATTGTTGTCAGACTCTTAAAGATTGGACCCGTGACCAACTGCTGGAAACGATACAAACAGCCCATTTATTTGTAGATCAAGGTCATGCGTTATTTGAGGATGTTCAGCCTTTGATTCAATTATGTATAAAGTCAGCCTTGTCATGCATTCCCGAAGGTAGTGACGATTACTCCCCTCCTTTCAGTTGTGACCAGGTGGAATCCCTGGTATGGTTGTTAGAGGATGATCCGGCTTACTTTGATGAACATTATTCCGCTTGTTCCCAGCAGGTGTTGTCCGATTGCATTTATTCAGTACAATCTCTGGTTAGTCAGGCTGTATGTAAATCAGCGTTTGTTCAACCTTTGCTGCAGGCATGGTCAGATCTCCTGTCTTTAGCTAAGCCACAACATTCCAGCCCTGCCATTAATCATCTGCCTTCCAAAAGATCTATCTCCCCGTCACCTATGGCAACCTCAGCTACAACCCAGTTTAATCAGTTCCCTACCAAATACTACCACCCAGTCTCCAAGTGTCACACCTATCCTGCTTTCAATTCACCTGTCTCTCCTCCTCCACCTGTAACAGTCCCACAAAACCCCTCTCTAGCTACAGTTCCTTGGTCTTCCTTCGATCCAGCTACTTTCTTTGCTTACAGCCCTGCACCTACATACAAAACTGCACGGGCTAAACCAAAGAAGAAGCAAAAATTCTTCCCGACCCACACCATCTTGCCAGTAACCCAACCTGTTCCAGCTTTGCAGTCTGACGTTCCAGCTCGCCAGTCTGATGTTCCAGCCTTCCAGTCTGATGTTCCAGCCTTCCAGTCTGATGTTCCAGCTTTGCAGTCTGATGTTCCAGCTTTGCAGTCTGATGTTCCAGCTTTGCAGTCTGACGTTCCAGCTTGCCAGTCTGACGTTCCAGCTTGCCAGTCTGACGTTCCAGCTTGCCAGTCTGATGTTCCAGCCTTCCAGTCTGATGTTCCAGCCTTCCAGTCTGATGTTCCAGCCTTCCAGACTGATGTTCCAGCTTTGCAGTCTGATGTTCCAGCTTTGCAGTCTGATGTTCCGGCTTTGCAGTCTGATGTTCCGGCTTTGCAGTCTGATGTTCCGGCTTTGCAGTCTGATGTTCCGGCTTTGCAGTCTGATGTTCCGGCTTTGCAGTCTGATGTTCCGGCTTTGCAGTCTGAAGTTCAAGCTTTGCAGTCTGAAGTTCAGGCTTTGCAGTCTGAAGTTCAAGCTTTGCAGTCTGCTGTTCCAGCCTTCCAGTCTGCTGTTCCAGCCTTCCAGTCTGCTGTTCCAGCCTTGCAGTCTGCTGTTCCAGCTTTGCAGTCTGCTGTTCCAGCCTTCCAGTCTGCTGTTCCAGCTTTGCAGTCTGCTGTTCCAGCCTTCCAGTCTGCTGTTCCAGCCTTCCAGCCTGATGTTCCAGCTTTGCAGTCTGATGTTCCAGCCTTGCAGTCTGATGTTCCAGCCTTGCAGTCTGATGTTCCAGCCTTGCAGTCTGAAGTTCAAGCTTTGCAGTCTGAAGTTCAAGCTTTGCAGTCTGAAGTTCAAGCTTTGCAGTCTGATGTTCCAGCTTTGCAGTCTGATGTTCTAGCCTTGCAGTCTGATGTTCCAGCTTTGCAGTCTGATGTTCCAGCCGTCCAGTCTGATGTTCCAGCCGTCCAGTCTGATGTTCCAGCCGTCCAGTCTGATGTTCCAGCCGTCCAGTCTGATGTCCCAGCCTTCCAGTCTGCTGTTCCAGCCTTCCAGCCTGATGTTCAAGCTTTGCAGTCTGATGTTCAAGCTTTGCAGTCTGACGTTCCAGCTTTCCAGTCTGACGTTCCAGCTTTGCAGTCTGACGTTCCAGCTTTCCAGTCTGACGTTCCAGCTTTCCAGTCTGACGTTCCAGCTTTCCAGTCTGACGTTCCAGCTTTCCAGTCTGACGTTCCAGCTTTCCAGTCTGACGTTCCAGCTTTCCAGTCTGATGTTCCAGCTTTCCAGCCTGATGTCCGGGTGTCTGCCCTCCAGCCTGATGTCCGGGTGTCTGCCCTCCAGCCTGATGTCCGGGTGTCTGCCCTCCAGCCTGATGTCCGGTTGTCTGCCCTCCAGCCTGATGTTCGGGTGTCTGCCCTCCAGCCTGATGTCCGGGTGTCTGCCCTCCAGCCTGATGTCCGGGTGTCTGCCCTCCAGCCTGATGTCCGGGTGTCTGCCCTCCAGCCTGATGTCCGGGTGTCTGCCCTCCAGCCTGATGTCCGGGTGTCTGCCCTCCAGCCTGATGTCCGGGTGTCTGCCCTCCAGCCTGATGTCCGGGTGTCTGCCCTCCAGCCTGATGTCCGGGTGTCTGCCCTCCAGCCTGATGTCCGGGTGTCTGCCCTCCAGCCTGATGTCCGGGTGTCTGCCCTCCAGCCTGATGTCCGGGTGTCTGCCCTCCAGCCTGATGTCCGGGTGTCTGCCCTCCAGCCTGATGTCCGGGTGTCGGCCCTCCAGCCTGATGTCCGGGTGTCGGCCCTCCAGCCTGATGTCCGGGTGTCTGCCCTCCAGCCTGATGTCCGGGTGTCTGCTGCCCAGCTCCAGTGGTTCCTGTCTGCTGCCCAGCTCCAGTGGTTCCCGTCTGCTGCCCAGCTCCAGTGGTTCCCGTCTGCTGCCCAGCTCCAGTGGTTCCCGTCTGCTGCCCAGCTCCAGTGGTTCCCGTCTGCTGCCCAGCTCCAGTGGTTCCCGTCTGCTGCCCAGCTCCAGTGGTTCCCGTCTGCTGCCCAGCTCAAGTGGTTCCTGTCTGCTGCCCAGCTCAAGTGGTTCCTGTCTGCTGCCCAGCTCAAGTGGTTCCTGTCTGCTGCCCAGCTCAAGTGGTTCCTGTCTGCTGCCCAGCTCCAGTGGTTCCTGTCTGCTGCCCAGCTCCAGTGGTTCCTGTCTGCTGCCCAGCTCCAGTGGTTCCTGTCTGCTGCCCAGCTCCAGTGGTTCCTGTCTGCTGCCCAGCTCCAGTGGTTCCTGTCTGCTGCCCAGCTCCAGTGGTTCCTGTCTGCTGCCCAGCTCCAGTGGTTCCTGTCTGCTGCCCAGCTCCAGTGGTTCCTGTCTGCTGCCCAGCTCCAGTGGTTCCTGTCTGCTGCCCAGCTCCAGTGGTTCCTGTCTGCTGCCCAGCTCAAGTGGTTCCTGTCTGCTGCCCAGCTCAAGTGGTTCCTGTCGTCTGCTGCCCAGCTCAAGTGGTTCCTGTCGTCTGCTGCCCAGCTCAAGTGGTTCCTGTCGTCTGCTGCCCAGCTCAAGTGGTTCCTGTCGTCTGCTGCCCAGCTTGAGTGGTTCCTGTCGTCTGCTGCCCAGCTTAATGACTCTGACATGCCAGCCGTCTGCCCAGATGTGCCTGATGACCAGCCTGACATACCTTCCTCCACCATTCTGCCTGATGCCATAGACCATGGACAATTAAGACCAGTTGGAGCGTCCGGAGGCCGCTCCTTTAGGGAGGGGTACTGTCAGGAAAGGGTCCATTCGCTGGTAAGTTATATTATTTGGCATGCAGTACTGGGGTCCACCAGCAGGTGTCTCCTGGCAGTGTTGAACTGTCAGGAGAATATTTCCCTGCTGGTGTCCTGTCATCTTTTGGCTGCAGTACTGATGTCCACCAGCGGATGGATCCTGGCAGTAGGGGGCAGACAACACTCCCTGCGCTCAGGTGTAACTTGAAGCCAATTAGTCAGCCCCAGGCCTGTGCTGGCCATCGGGACTACCGGGAGATTCCCGGTGGGCCGATTGGCAGCGGGCCACTACACCAATGACTCTCTCTCTGACTGTGTCACTGTCTCTCTCTGTCCGAGCGTCGCCGAGCGGCTCCGCTCCAGCACTCGGCGGGCGGGCGGGCTGGCCGCCGGCGTCACAAAAGAACAGGCATTGACACTCCCCCAGGCACTCCCCCTAACAGCTATCAATATAGCCATTTGGGCGGCCTCTTTGTCCCGGCACCGTGACGTCACTCACGGACGGAGGGCGGAGGCGGCCCGGGGACATAGGAGGAGGCGGAGCCAGGGCGATGTCACAAGCAAATGGAGATGGACAAGAAAAGAGGAGGAGGAGGGGCCGCCGGGGGGAGCAGCAGCAGCGTGACATGAGAAAGAACTTACTACAGAGGCTGCCTGTGCTACTCTGCATGTGAAGAAAACAACAAGTAAACGCTGTGCCCTGATGTGCCCTGATTGTACCCCATGTGCCCTGAATGTACCCCATGTGCCCTGAATGTGCCCTGATGTTCCCTGAATGTGCCCTGATGTTCCCTGAATGTGCCCTGATTGTACCCCATGTGCCCTGAATGTACCCCATGTGCCCTGAATGTGCCCTCATGTGCCCTGTTGTTCCCTGATGTTCCCTGAATGTGCCCTGATGTACCCCATGTGCCTGATGTGCCCCATGTGTAGGGATGAGCTTCGTGTTCGAGTCGAACCCATGTTCGACTCGAACATCGGCTGTTCGATCGTTCGCCGAATTGCGAACGTTATGGGCCGTTCGCGCTAAATTCGTGTGGCGCGTCACGGCCCATAATTCACTGCGGCATCGCAGTGCATTGCTGGCTGATGATTGGCCAAGCATGCACTATGACCCGCATGCTTGGCCAATCACAGCGCTGTCAGTAGAGAGAGCTGTAATTGGCCAAAGCCAGGGTGGCTTTGGCCAATTACGGCTCAGGGCATTTAGTACACACCCCACACTATATAAGGCCGCCTGCACGGCGGCCCTGTGTAGTGTGTGTTCCGGTGTGCGGTGTGCTGAGAGATAGAGAGAGAGAGAGACAGTGTCATTTGATTTGAGTTAGATAGATTAGGCAGAACAGTCAGTCAGTTAGCTGCACTTACAGTGTATTGTGTATATATATGCATCCCAGGTGTTGCATATATATATATACACTGTATTCAGTTTAGCTAGATCCGTTCCTGTTATCTTCTATCTAGACTATTTACATTTAATGCAGTGCGTCCTGCTCACAGTGTTCAGCTAGATCCGTTCCTGTTATCTTCTAGACTATTTACATTTAGTGCAGTGCGTCCTGCTCACAGTGTACAGCTAGATCCGTTCCTGCTATTTACATTTAGTGCAGTGCGTCCTGCTCACAGTGTTCAGCTAGATCCGTTCCTGTTAAATTCCTACTGACCGGCAGGCTTGTCTGGTTACAGTATATAAAGCTACCTGAAGAAAATTACAGGTGTTCTATTTGATCCTATTAGTACCACGGTCAGGCAGCTAGACTATTTACATTTAGTACAGTGTGTCCTGCTCACAGTGTTCAGCTAGATCCGTTCCTGTTATCTTCCTACTGACAGGCAGGCTTGTCTGGTTACAGTATATAAAGCTACCTGAAGAAAATTACAGGTGTTCTATTTGATCCTATTAGTACCACGGTCAGGCAGCTAGACTATTTACATTTAGTACAGTGCGTCCTGCTCACAGTGTACAGCTAGATCCGTTCCTGTTATCTTCCTACTGACAGGCAGGCTTGTCTGGTTACAGTATATAAAGCTACCTGAAGAAAATTACAGGTGTTCTATTTGATCCTATTAGTACCACGGTCAGGCAGCTAGACTATTTACATTTAGTACAGTGCGTCCTGCTCACAGTGTTCAGCTAGATCCGTTCCTGTTATCTTCCTACTGACAGGCAGGCTTGTCTGGTTACAGTATATAAAGCTACCTGAAGAAAATTACAGGTGTTCTATTTGATCCTATTAGTACCACGGTCAGGCAGCTAGACTATTTACATTTAGTACAGTGCGTCCTGCTCACAGTGTTCAGCTAGATCCGTTCCTGTTATCTTCCTACTGACAGGCAGGCTTGTCTGGTTACAGTATATAAAGCTACTTGAAGAAAATTACAGGTGTTCTATCCCAGCTTAGTGCAGCTACAGGCCATTAGTATGTCTGGAAGGCCAAGAAGGAGAGGCAGACAGTCACAAGCCAATAAGAGAGGGCAAGCAGGCTCTGTGTCTAGTGCTGGTCGTGGAGACGGTGCATCCTCATCAGCACGTGGCCATGGGACACGCTTGGCCTTTTTTTCGGCAGCTGGCCATGTTGAGCCGCAACATGCGGAAGACTTGGTCGAGTGGATGACCAAGCCGTCCTCATCCTCCTCATCCTCTCTCACCCATGCCCAGGGTGCTTTGTCTGGCAAAGCAGCGGCCTCTTCCCTCAGCTCAATGTCATCAGTGACTCCTTCCCTAGCTCCACCATGTCCTCATGAGGATTCCCTCGAACTGTTTGACCACAGTGTTGGGTACATGCTCCAGGAGGATGCCCAGCGTTTGGAAGGCTCTGATGACGATACTGAGCTCGATGAAGGCAGTAACATGAGCGCGGACAGAGGGGGTGCCCAAGAAGGACAGCAATCTGGCAGTCATGCTCCCCCTGCTGCAGCATACTGCCAGGTTTGCTCCAGTGATGAGGAGGGAGGGGATGATGAGGTCACTGACTCAACGTGGGTGCCTGATAGGAGAGAGGAGGAGGAGGAGGAGGAGGAGGAGGAGGAGGCGGCAGCACATCACCAACGAGGCAGGATGCCCTCCAGGGGCCAGCCTAAGGGCAGCACATTGACTGCATCACACCCCAAAGCTCCACATGTGCAGGGCGCTGCAGTCTCTGCGCGTTATTCAAAAAGTTCTTTGGTGTGGGCCTTTTTTGAGACGAGTGCATCAGATCGCACCGCTGCTATTTGCAACATATGTCTCAAGCGTATCTCGCGTGGCCAAAATATCTCCCGCTTGGGTACCACATGCTTGACCAGACATATGTTGACCTGCCATGCAGTTCGTTGGCAAGCGTATCTAAAAGACCCACACCAAAGAACAAAGAGGATCTCTCCTTGCTCCTCATCAGCTGAGATTTCCAACCCCACTAGACCTTCAGTCCTCTCTGAGACCTGCAGTGAGAGGAATGAAGGTGTAGAATTAGGTGTGTCACAGCCAAGTACTTGTGGGCAATCTGCTTTTGGTACACCGACGTCAGATTGTACCAGGCAAATTTCCCTGCCCCAGCTGCTGCACCGCCGAAAGAAGTTTGCTCCCAGCCATCCACATGCCCAGCGGTTGAATGCTAGCTTGGCAAAATTGCTAGCACTTCAACTGCTGCCTTTTCAGTTGGTAGACTCTGCCCCCTTCCGTGAGTTTGTGGAATGTGCGGTTCCTCAGTGGCAGGTACCCAAACGCCACTTTTTCTCACGGAAGGCGATTCCGGCTCTCTACCAGCATGTGGAAGGCAATGTCCATGCCTCGCTGGACAGGGCGGTCAGCGGTAAGGTGCATATTACCGCTGACTCATGGTCCAGCAGGCATGGACAGGGACGTTACCTAAGTTTCACGGCGCATTGGGTGACTCTGCTGGCAGCTGGGAAGGATGCAGGACAAGGTGCAGTAGTGTTGGAGGTTGTTCCGCCACCACGCCTCCAAAATGCTGATTGTGACACACCTCTCTCCTCCACCCCCTCCTCTTCTTCTTCCTCCATGGCCTCTTCCTCGGAACCAGCGGTGCTCCGTAGGCGTTCAAGGGGCTACGCAAGTACGCAGGCCAAAAGATGCCATGCGGTGCTTGAGCTGGTGTGCTTGGGGGACAGGAGCCACACTGGGGCAGAGGTTCTGTCAGCTCTGCAGGGGCAGGTTCAGAGGTGGTTGACGCCACGCCAACTTAAGGCAGGAATGGTGGTTTGCGACAATGGCACCAACCTCCTCTCTGCCCTCCGACAGGGACAAATGACCCATGTGCCCTGTTTGGCTCACGTCCTTAACTTGGTGGTGCAGCGGTTCTTGGGCAGGTACCCGGGCTTACAGGATGTCCTGAGGCAGGCCAGGAAAGTCTGTGTGCATTTCCGCCGGTCATATAATGCCAGTGCTCGGCTGACGGACCTCCAAAAGGAGTTTAACCTGCCCAAGAACCGCCTAATCTGTGACATGCCCACCAGGTGGAACTCAACGTTGGCCATGCTGCAGCGGCTGCACACGCAGCAGAGGGCCATCAATGAGTACCTGTGCGACTATGGCACCAGGACAGGGTCAGGGGAGCTTGGTTTTTTTTCCCCACGCCAGTGGGCCATGATCAGGGATGCATGCACTGTCCTGTCACCATTCGAGGAGGCCACGAGGATGGTGAGCAGTGACAGTGCATGCATCAGTGACACTGTCCCCCTTGTCCACCTGTTGGAGCACACGCTGCGTGGAATAATGGACAGGGCACTTGAGGCAGAACAGAGGCAGGAAGAGGAGGACTTCCTTAGCTCTCAAGGCCCCCTTTATCCAGACAGTGTTCCTGCGTGCCCGCCGATCACACAGGAAGAGGACGAGGAGGAAGAGGAGGAGGAGGAAGATTGTGTCAGTATGGAGGTGGAGCCTGGCACTCAGCATCAGCAGCAGTCTTTAAGGGATCAGTCCCAAGAAACACATGGACTTGTACGTGGCTGGGAGGAGGTGGCTGCGGACCATGTCGTTCTTAGTGACCCAGAGGACTCCGGACCGAATGCCTCAGCAAACCTACGCTGCATGGCCTCCCTGATCCTGCAAAGCCTGCGTAAGGATCCTCGTATTCGTGGTATCAAGGAGAAGGACCAATACTGGCTGGCAACCCTCCTTGATCCACGTTACAAGGGTAAGGTTGCGGACCTTATCTTGCCATCGCAGAGGGAGCAGAGGATGAAACATCTTCGGGAGGCCTTGCAGAAAGGTCTGTGCAACGCGTTCCCAGAGACTGGGAGGTTACAAACTCCTGTTTCTGGACAACGTGTTGCTGAGGCTTCGGTCAGTCAAAGAAGGAGCGGTGGAGAAGGTGGCCGTCTGACCGATGCGTTCAGACAATTTTTTGGTCCGCAGCCCCAAGGTATGATCGGTTCCAGCAACCATCGCCAGCGTCTGTTTTACATGGTGCAGGAATACCTAGGGGCAAGATCAGACTTGGACACCTTTCCCACCGAAAATCCTCTGGGTTACTGGGTCTTGAGGATGGATCACTGGCCAGAGCTTGCACAGTATGCAATTGAGCTACTGGCCTGTCCTGCATCCAGCGTTCTTTCGGAACGCACATTCAGTGCTGCTGGAGGCGTGGTAACCGATCACAGGGTGCGTCTGTCCACCGACTCGGTCGATCGGCTGACCTTCATAAAAATGAATGAGTCTTGGATCACCACCAGCTACCAAGCACCTGATGCTGATGTAACCGAATAATTTTTTTTGAAATCTCAGATCCCTTCAAAGACTGCCTATGCTGATGCTGAGTGACTATCCCTGAGTAATTATCCTCTTCCTCCTCAATCATCACGCTGATAGCTTGTAAGAACATTTTTGGTTCTGGGCGCCACCACCAGTGCCTAAGGCACAATTTTTCAGCCCCTGTTTAACAGGGGCGTGTAATTACAATTTTTGATGTAATACTTTGCAGCAGGGCTCGTTCCTGCATTCCAACTAGAGTGTCTGTGAGGGGTTGCAGTGTTGTGGCACCAGCACCAGTGCCTAAGGCCCAATTTTTCTGCCCCTGTCTAACAGGGGCGTGTAATTACAATTTTTGAAGCAATAATTTGCAGCAGGGCTCGTTCCTGCGTTCCAACTAGAGTGTCTGTGAGGGGTTGCAGTGTTGTGGCACCAGCACCAGTGCCTAAGGCCTAATTTTTCAGCTCCTGTTCAACAGGGGCATGTAATTACAATTCTTGATCTAATATTTCACAGCAGGGCCCTGTGAGGGCTTACAGTGTTGTGGCCACAGCAACACCTAAGGCCCAAATTTCTGCTGAGTATATAGGGCAGGACCCTACTTTCAAACATCTAACTTACAAACGACTCCTACTTGCAAACGGAAGGAGACAACAGGAAGTGAGATGAAATCTACCCCTAGGAAGGGAAATTCTCTCCTGTAAGAGTTAATATGGGAAAACAAGTTCTCCTTTCCACTGATGCTTTCCAATCCTTGTTCCACAAAAAAACCCAAATTTTCAAAAAACATTTTTCATTGGGACAAAAAAGTGAGGTGAAATCTTCTGAAGAGGAGGAAAGACAGCAAAACAAATGTCACAGGGGTGATAACCCTTCCCTATGTTTTCCAAAAAGCTTAGAAAAGATTTTTTGGCTGGAGCTAAACACGTTAAAAATGTTCAAAATTACAAACAGATTCTACTTAACAACAAACCTACAGTCCCTGTCTTGTTTGCACCGCCTGTATACTGCTGTTCAGAGTATATAGGGCCTGGTGGCCCCACACCTTTCCTTATTTTAATTTGGGTGCGGGGTTCCCCTTAATATCCATACAAGACCCAAAGGGACTGGTAATGGACTGGGGGGTACCCATGCCGTTTGTCTCACTGATTTTCATCCATATTGCCATGACCCGACATGACATTAAACCCGCAAGCAGTTTTAAATGAGATTTTTTCCTTTAAAAATGACATTTGGTGCAGGGACTGTTCTAAACATGGGAAACACGCGTCACTTTACAGGCATACTATAGACACCCCCCAGGTACGATATTTAAAGGAATATTTCACTTTTTTTTTTTTACTTTAAGCATCATTAAAATCACTGCTCCCGAAAAAACGGCCGTTTTTAAAAGTTTTTTTTGCATTGATACATGTCCCCTGGGGTAGGACCCGGGTCCCCAAACCCTTTTTAGGACAATACCATGCAAATTAGCCTTTAAAATGAGCACTTTTGATTTCGAACGTTCGAGTCCCATAGACGTCAATGGGGTTCTAACGTTCGTGCGAACTTTCGGTCCGTTCGCGGGTTCTGGTGCGAACCGAACCGGGGGGTGTTCGGCTCATCCCTACCCATGTGCCCTGATGTTCCCTGAATGTGCCCTGATGTGCCCTGAATATACCCTGATGTACCCTATGTGCCTGATGTTCCCTGATGTACCCCATGTGCCTGATGTGCCCTGAATGTACCCTGATGTTCCCTGAATGTGCCCTGATGTGCCCCATGTGCCCCATGTGCCCTGATGTTCCCTGAATGTGCCCCATGTGCCCTGATGTTCTCTGAATGTGCCTGATGTGCCCTGATGTGCCCTGAATGTGCCCTGATGTGCCCCATGTGCCCGAATATGCCCTGAATCTGCTCTGATGTGCCCTGCATGTGCCCTGATGTGCCCCATGTGCCCTATGTACCCTCATGTGCCCCATGTACCCTCATGTGCCCCATGTACCCTGATGTGCTGTACCCTGATCTTGCTGTGTTGTGTTGCCCCGATGTGTGCTGTTCCCCGATGTGCAATGTACCCTGATGTGCTGTGCCCTGATGTGCTGTGTTGTGTTGCCCCGAAGTGCGCTGTGCCCCGATGTGCGATGTACCCTGATGTGCTGTGCCCTCATGTGCTTTTACCCTGATGTGCACTGTGCCCTGATGTGCTGTGCCCTGGGCCATTCTGGATAAAGTCCAGGGCCACATTTTTGTCCCAGTCCAGCCCTGGTCAGCCCTATAAATACCCGGCGAGCCCTCACTTGCTCGCCTTGGTATCTTTCTCTCTCCCTGCGTTCTGACCTTGCTGCCTGTTTAACCTTGAGCCTGCTATCTGCCTTGTCCTGATCTGACCCAATCCCTATCCTGAGGCCTTCCCAGTCCTGTCCCTTCTGTTCCTGGCTCCCTTGGATCCCTGCCCTGAACCCCATCCATCCATCCTCTCCTTGTCCTGTTCAGGTTCCCGTCCTTACCCTTCTGCTGACTTCCCTGTGTATGACCTTGGCTTGGCTTGTTTACGATTACGGTATCTCCCTTTACTTATATATATATATTGTTGTTTGTAGTGGGTTGTTGTGTGGGTTTTTGCACTGTTTGTTCCTGTCACTTATCACTTGTTAATAAACACCATTTCACTTACATGTGTTTCTGGTCTCCTCTGTGCAGTCCACACAGTCTGGTCTACTAGTCTCCTGACACTATTTTTCTTTGAGAGATTTGTTTTGATGCAAAAAACGTTATGTTTAGTTACCTAATAAATTTCTGTAGGTCAATGTACACTTCGAACTTGTCTAGATCTTTATCTGGAGCGAATTTCAGACCCAATAACTGCATTTCTTTCTCATTAAAATTGATATCAGTTAGATTAAAAATACCGTTCCCTAGTATTCTCGCCTTCTTTTTCTTTGTCCCCCCTCGTTTACCTCTAGTCCGCTTTCTCTTTCCCATCTTTGGGGTCTCTGGGGGGCTTCTTGTCTGTCTCCCTGATGGGGTCTTCCGTAATCCCAGTTGACTTCTCTCTGTTCTGGGTAGTCTGTCCTCTGATGTCCCTGTGTGTTGTATCCTCCATGGTTCCTTCGTGGTACCCAATTTTGATAATAATTTCTTTGGGGTCTTTCTTCCCATTGTGGTCTTTGTGGTCCGAAACCCCCTCTTGTTCTTGGGGGTCTCCCCCTGTTCCCTCTGGGAAAAAAATCCCTCCTTTGTTGTGGTTTGTTTTGAGGGTAACCTTGATTGATAGGTCTAGGGGGAGAGTACCTATTGGGATGCCTCTGAAACCTTGGTGTTCTCTGAGCATTCCCACAATGGTACTCATTCAGTAATCGCTCTTGATTTCTCTGATCTCTGTATGTGGGAGTTCTTTCACCTACTCCACATGTGGGGCTTTTTTCATTCCTTGTTGCAGGTCTGGGGGTTTCTGCTGTCTGTGGTCTGATTTCATTCCATCCTATTGTTTCTCTTTCTAATGAAAGGTCCCTAGAGTCTTCTGTCATAGAGATGTTATTATCCTCCTCCAGATAATTGTCATCTGCCTGCCATTTGTAAACCTGTTGATTCCTATAATCTAGTACATCTCTGCGGAATTTCTTTTGTTGTATTTCCTTATCATATTTTTTAATTACTTCTTGAAGGTTGGTTTCCTTCTCCTTAAATTCATTGGAATCAGCAAATGGGAGGAGTTGTTCTCTTAGGAGTTGTACTTCTGTTTCTATGTTTTTTAATTTGTATTGTCTCCTAATGATTATTTTCTGCAGAAGGTCTGTTTCACATTGGTTAAAAAACCTATACCATTCATCCATTAGACCTTTATCATTAACCCCATCATTTGGTGAGACATCCCACCTAAGCCTTCTGGGTGCAATTTTCTCTGTAACATACTGTGCATCTGGTGGCCCACCACACCCTTAATTGCTTCTCCATCCTATATTTTAATTGTTTAAACAAACTATCCATGTCCTGTTTGTTTACCACACTAGTAGGATTGAAGACTTCTATCAGATTTACAGTTCTGGTGTTCATATACTTAAAAATGTCCAGAGCTTGAGCTATTTTACAAAGAAGAATGGGCAAAAAGTTCACTCTCTAGATGTGCAAACCTGGTAGAGACATCCCCAAAAAGACTTGCAGCTGTAATTGCAGTAAAAGGTAGTTCTACAAAGTATTGACCTAGGCTGTCTTCACACTGAGGTGCTTTACAGGCGCTATAGAGCTAAAAATAGCACCTGCATAGCGCCTGTAAAGAGCCTCTTCTCTCACTCCAGTCACACTGGAGCGCCGAACCGAACCGCCAGCAAAGTGCCGCTTTGTGGGTGGTTTTAACCCTTTTTCGCCTGTTAGCCAGGGTTAAAAGTGCCCCGCTAGCGGCCAAAAACCTCAGCAAAAACGACGGTAAAACGCCGCTAAAAATAGTGATGATTTACCGCTGACGCCCTCAACACCCCAGTGTGAAAGCAGCCTAAGGGGGGCTGAATACAAATGCATGCCACACTTTTCACATATTTATTTGTAAAACATTTTTAAAACAATTTATCATTTTCCTTCCATTTCACAATTATGTGCCACTTTGTGTTGGTCTATCACATACAATCCCAACAAAATACGTTTTTTGTTGTAACATGACAAAATGTGGAACATTTCAAGGGGTATGAATATTTTTTCAAGGCACTGTATACTAGCACAGATTCCTGTGTGGCAGTCAACAATCAAAAAAATATTTTAAGCAACAGACAGCATGGATTCATGAAAGACAGAACCTGATTTCTTTTTCTGAGGAGGTAAGTAAACCTTGGACAGAGGGGTGGCTGTGGACGTGGTATATCTGGATTTTGCAAAAGTGTTTGACACAGTTCCCCACACACAGCTAATGTGTAAGGTAAAGTCTACAGGCTTGAAAAATATCAGTTTTTTAAATGGATAGAAAACTGGCTAAAAGACTGAATTAAGAGAGTAGTGGTTAATGATTCTTACTCTAAATGGTCTAGGGTTATCAGTGGTGTACCCCAAGGTTCAGTGTTGGGACCCTTACTTTTTAATACCATTATAAATGATAAAGGGTCTGGGATTAAAAGTACTATTTCAGTCTTTGCAGATGACACTAAGCTATGCAATGGAATAATGTCCTTACAGGATATCTCCAACTTACAGGCCCACCTCAATGCACTGTTTTACCACTTCAGCCCCGGAAGAATTTACCCCCTCCCTGACCAGGCCATTCTTTGCGATACGGCACTGCATTGATTTAACTGACAATTGTGCGGCCATGCGACGCTGTACCCAAATGAAATTGACATATTTTTTTCCCACAAATAGAGCTTTCTTTTGGTAGTATTTGATCACCTCTGCGTTTTTTTTATTTTTTGCGCTATAAACAAAAGAAGAGCGACAATTTTGAAAAAAAACACAATATTTTTTACTTTTTGCTATAATAAATATCCCAAATAAAAAAAAAAATTCTTCATCAGCTTAGCCCAATATGTATTCTTCTACATATTTTTGGTAAAAAAATTGCAATAAGCGTATAGTGATTGGTTTGCGCAAAAGTTATACAAAATAGGGAATAGATTTAATGCATTTTTATTATTTTTTTTTTTTTTTACCAGTATTAGCGGTGATCAGTGATTTTTATCGGAACTGTGACATTGCGGCGGACAGATTGGACACTTTTGATACTTTTTTGGACTATTGACTTTATACAGCGATCAGTGCTAAAAATAGCCACTGATTACTGTATAAATGTCACTGGCAGGGAATGGGTTAACACTAGGGGGCGATTAAGGGGTTAAATGTGTGTCCTAGGGAGTGATTCTAACTGTGGGGGGGATCAGAATGACGGGGGAGGAGACCGATCATTGTTACTAAGCATTAGGAACACCAGAGCTGCCTCCTCACCCCCTGGCAGAACGTGGATTTGTGTGTTTACACACACAAATTTCCGCTCTGGCTGTCAGGAGCGATCACTGGTGGTGAACATCGTGGCTGCCGGGCACATGCATTGGTTCCTGAGTGACGCGGCAGGCGCACTCCCCCTATTCCCCTTAAAGCAGGCGCCGTAGCTGATTCGCGCAGGGGAGAAATACTGCCGCCGTCAAACGACACCGGGAGGTCAGCAAGCAGTTATTTGGGCGACTATGTGGCAGATGAGGTTTAATGTAGATAAATGTAAAGTTATGCATTTGGGGGCTAAGAATGTGCATGCATCATACATACTAGGGGGGTACAACTGGGAGTATCCATAGTGGAGAAGGATCTGGAGGTTTTGGTAGATCTTAAGCTTAATAACAGCATGCAATGCCAAGCCACGGTTTCCAAAGCAAGCAAAGTCCTTTTTGTTGTATTACAAGAGGTATGGACTCCAGAGAGAGAGAGAGCTCATTTTGCCCCTGTATAAATTGTTAGTAAGGCCTCATCTGGAATATGCAGTTCAGTTTTGGGCACCGGTTCATAAAAAGGATATCGGGGAACTGGAGAAAGTGCAAGAAGGGCAACCAAACTGATAAGAGGCATGGAGGAACTCAGTTATGAGGAAAGATTAGAGGAACTGAATGTATTCTCTCTTGAGAAGAGAAGATTAAGGAGGGATATGATCAACATGTACAAATATATATGGGGTCCATATCGTGAACTTGGTGTTGAGTTATTCACTTTAAGGTCAACCCAGAGGACAAGGGGGCACTCTACACCTAGAGGAAAAAAGATTTAATCTCCAAATACGGAAAGGTTTCCTCACAGTAATGCCCTATACACGGTCGGACATTGATCGGACATTCCGACAACAAAATCCATGGATTTTTTCCGACGGATGTTGGCTCAAACTTGTCTTGCATACACACGGTCACACAAAGTTGACGGAAAATCCGATCATTCTGAACGCAGTGACGTAAAACAGTACGTCGGGACTATAAACGGGGCAGTAGCCAATAGCTTTTGTCTCTTAATTTATTCTGAGCATGCGTGGCACTTTGTGCATCGGATTTGTGTACACACGATCAGAATTTCCGACAACGGATTTTGTTGTCGGAAAATCTTATAGCAAGCTCTCAAACTTTGTGTGTCGGAAATTCCGATGGAAAATGTGTGATGGAGCCTACTGCGCTTGGTGTGGTTTTGTGCTGGGATGTGTTCGTCCTCAATGCGGGAGCTGCGATGCGCTCTGAGGATCCTCCCTCCCCTCCCCTTTGGGAGGTCTGGGCGGATGCCTCTCGGCGCATCAGCGCCACGTCCCCCACGTCATGCGCGGGACGTTGGATTCGACGTCACCGCGCCGACGTCTGGAGTACCATCTGCGTGATCGCCATGGGGGAGGGTTGTTCTGGCGCCAAACACCGAGCGACCATCCAGCTCGAGTGCGTACGCCGCTCCCCTCCCCCCGCAGGCCTCACGCACGTGGCGCTGGCGGCATGTACTTATAGGTCCCCCAGTGGTAGCGGGCTGCTCACACGGCCAGTCTCCTCTGTTGGTTTCTGCACACTAGCTGTTTCCATCTTGCTAGTTGCATGACATGTAGCATCAGGTAAGCACTCTCTGTCTACACCAACTCTCACTGTTATGGTTCTACTTTGTCACTATTTTTTGCACCAGCTCTTCAAAATCCTCCACCTAACAAAAACAACAACACCCCCCCCTCCTTCTTTTATTACTCGCTCACACATTTAGATTCTTCACTGGCTATCTCCTTCATTAGATTCCCCTTACCACACGATCCCCACTACATCACTCACCAACACCCTGCCTTATTCATACTTCATCTCACATAATCTGTTTATCTGTAATTAACATATATTCACACATTACTTCCCAGATATCCCTCCTCTTTTTTCTGACAAGTTATGTTACATTGTTGCTTCTATATATACTTTCTTATTCAGACTTTCTTCACTACAATTTCCATTATACTAGCTACCAGTACTCCCCATTTATGAGTCTCTCTGGGTATAATATCTACATATTACTCAACGTAATCTAATTTATTTAGTTAATTTCATAATTTATACTGATATATTATCCTTTAACATCCATTCCCAGATTTTCTCTATCTTTGACAATTCATGTATTACCTACGGAGATCATCTCACTACTCATAGCGTCACCCCACTATCTGATGCCATTCAGACACTACATGCTGCCTCAGCTCCCGCCGCGAGGCTTGCTGCCCCCGGCCTACTCCATGCCGTCCGCCATGCGCTGCGCTCAGTGTCAGGGTTGGATTATCATGCATCAGCTCCTGATGAGTGGAAAACATCACCCACGAAACGCGTCGAGCTACAATTGATGCCTACTCTATCCATTATACTTTGATGCTATTATTGTTCGTTATTATGATTACATTATCCCTGTATGTTACTATACTATTAGCTGCCGGGTATGCCACCATTGGCACCCATGCTATGGTCCACCAATACCACTTTGACTACCATCTACTTTGTGAAATTATGTATCCAACTGTGTGTACTTGTTCATCGATTATGTCTATATTTTTGTGCCAATTATCTGTACATGTGTATATATATGAAATTTCTTTATTTTATCTACTATGACTAATAAATGTACAATTTTAACCCTCCGCATTCCAACTGCTTCATTTTAAAGTCCCATGCCCTTTCTATATATACCTTCGGTATTACCGGGATGGAGGCGACTTGTGCGCCTCATATAAAGTCCCAATTCCCCCTCCATAGTACAATTTATTAACCGGGATGGAAGCATTTGGAAGAGTTGGATGAGCAGTGTTCCCCTGCCATCTACGCGAGAGGTTTAATACATGCCCTAAGTGGGGCTTAATTCCCGGAATGGCTATATATTCTGTACATATTATGTATATTTCCATCTGTTTTATACATTGGTGCTATTGATGGCATTTCCGGCACTGGTTGCGTTTTATATACAATTTTCTTCTTTGGTATTAATAACTTTTTCTTTGCCATCCATCCCATCCTTACCGCTCTGCCACTGACCCGCAGTTGCGTATGCGCTTGGTGTGGTTTTGTGCTGGGATGTGTTCGTCCTCAATGCGGGAGCTGCGATGCGCTCTGAGGATCCTCCCTCCCCTCCCCTTTGGGAGGTCTGGGCGGATGCCTCTCGGCGCATCGGCGCCACGTCCCCCACGTCATGCGCGGGACGTTGGATTCGACGTCACCGCGCCGACGTCTGGAGTACCATCTGCGTGATCGCCATGGGGGAGGGTTGTTCTGGCGCCAAACACCGAGCGACCATCCAACTCGAGTGCGTACGCCGCTCCCCTCCCCCCGCAGGCCTCACGCACGTGGCGCTGGCGGCATGTACTTATAGGTCCCCCAGTGGTAGCGGGCTGCTCACACGGCCAGTCTCCTCTGTTGGTTTCTGCACACTAGCTGTTTCCATCTTGCTAGTTGCATGACATGTAGCATCAGGTAAGCACTCTCTGTCTACACCAACTCTCACTGTTATGGTTCTACTTTGTCACTATTTTTTGCACCAGCTCTTCAAAATCCTCCACCTAACAAAAACAACAACACCCCCCCCTCCTTCTTTTATTACTCGCTCACACATTTAGATTCTTCACTGGCTATCTCCTTCATTAGATTCCCCTTACCACACGATCCCCACTACATCACTCACCAACACCCTGCCTTATTCATACTTCATCTCACATAATCTGTTTATCTGTAATTAACATATATTCACACATTACTTCCCAGATATCCCTCCTCTTTTTTCTGACAAGTTATGTTACATTGTTGCTTCTATATATACTTTCTTATTCAGACTTTCTTCACTACAATTTCCATTATACTAGCTACCAGTACTCCCCATTTATGAGTCTCTCTGGGTATAATATCTACATATTACTCAACGTAATCTAATTTATTTAGTTAATTTCATAATTTATACTGATATATTATCCTTTAACATCCATTCCCAGATTTTCTCTATCTTTGACAATTCATGTATTACCTACGGAGATCATCTCACTACTCATAGCGTCACCCCACTATCTGATGCCATTCAGACACTACATGCTGCCTCAGCTCCCGCCGCGAGGCTTGCTGCCCCCGGCCTACTCCATGCCGTCCGCCATGCGCTGCGCTCAGTGTCAGGGTTGGATTATCATGCATCAGCTCCTGATGAGTGGAAAACATCACCCACGAAACGCGTCGAGCTACAATTGATGCCTACTCTATCCATTATACTTTGATGCCATTATTGTTCGTTATTATGATTACATTATCCCTGTATGTTACTATACTATTAGCTGCCGGGTATGCCACCATTGGCACCCATGCTATGGTCCACCAATACCACTTTGACTACCATCTACTTTGTGAAATTATGTATCCAACTGTGTGTACTTGTTCATCGATTATGTCTATATTTTTGTGCCAATTATCTGTACATGTGTATATATATGAAATTTCTTTATTTTATCTACTATGACTAATAAATGTACAATTTTAACCCTCCGCATTCCAACTGCTTCATTTTAAAGTCCCATGCCCTTTCTATATATTCCTATAATCTAGTACATCTCTGCGGAATTTCTTTTGTTGTATTTCCTTATCATATTTTTTAATTACTTCTTGAAGGTTGATTTCCTTCTCCTTAAATTCATTGGAATCAGCAAATGGGAGGAGTTGTTCTCTTAGGAGTTGTACTTCTGTTTCTATGTTTTTTAATTTGTATTGTCTCCTAATGATTATTTTCTGCAGAAGGTCTGTTTCACATTGGTTAAAAAACCTATACCATTCATCCATTAGACCTTTATCATTAACCCCATCATTTGGTGAGACATCCCACCTAAGCCTTCTGGGTGCAATTTTCTCTGTAACATACTGTGCATCTGGTGGCCCACCACACCCTTAATTGCTTCTCCATCCTATATTTTAATTGTTTAAACAAACTATCCATGTCCTGTTTGTTTACCACACTAGTAGGATTGAAGACTTCTGTCAGATTTACAGTTCTGGTGTTCATATACTTAAAAATGTCCAGAGCTTGAGCTATTTTACAAAGAAGAATGGGCAAAAAGTTCACTCTCTAGATGTGCAAACCTGGTAGAGACATCCCCAAAAAGACTTGCAGCTGTAATTGCAGTAAAAGGTAGTTCTACAAAGTATTGACCTAGGCTGTCTTCACACTGAGGTGCTTTACAGGCGCTATAGAGCTAAAAATAGCACCTGCATAGCGCCTGTAAAGAGCCTCTTCTCTCACTCCAGTCACACTGGAGCGCCGAACCGAACCGCCAGCAAAGTGCCGCTTTGTGGGTGGTTTTAACCCTTTTTCGCCTGTTAGCCAGGGTTAAAAGTGCCCCGCTAGCGGCCAAAAACCTCAGCAAAAACGACGGTAAAACGCCGCTAAAAATAGTGATGATTTACCGCTGACGCCCTCAACACCCCAGTGTGAAAGCAGCCTAAGGGGGGCTGAATACAAATGCATGCCACACTTTTCACATATTTATTTGTAAAACATTTTTAAAACAATTTATCATTTTCCTTCCATTTCACAATTATGTGCCACTTTGTGTTGGTCTATCACATACAATCCCAACAAAATACGTTTTTTGTTGTAACATGACAAAATGTGGAACATTTCAAGGGGTATGAATATTTTTTCAAGGCACTGTATACTAGCACAGATTCCTGTGTGGCAGTCAACAATCAAAAAAATATTTTAAGCAACAGACAGCATGGATTCATGAAAGACAGAACCTGATTTCTTTTTCTGAGGAGGTAAGTAAACCTTGGACAGAGGGGTGGCTGTGGACGTGGTATATCTGGATTTTGCAAAAGTGTTTGACACAGTTCCCCACACACAGCTAATGTGTAAGGTAAAGTCTACAGGCTTGAAAAATATCAGTTTTTTAAATGGATAGAAAACTGGCTAAAAGACTGAATTAAGAGAGTAGTGGTTAATGATTCTTACTCTAAATGGTCTAAGGTTATCAGTGGTGTACCCCAAGGTTCAGTGTTGGGACCCTTACTTTTTAATACCATTATAAATGATAAAGGGTCTGGGATTAAAAGTACTATTTCAGTCTTTGCAGATGACACTAAGCTATGCAATGGAATAATGTCCTTACAGGATATCTCCAACTTACAGGCCCACCTCAATGCACTGTTTTACCACTTCAGCCCCGGAAGAATTTACCCCCTCCCTGACCAGGCCATTCTTTGCGATACGGCACTGCATTGATTTAACTGACAATTGTGCGGCCATGCGACGCTGTACCCAAATGAAATTGACATATTTTTTTCCCACAAATAGAGCTTTCTTTTGGTAGTATTTGATCACCTCTGCGTTTTTTTTATTTTTTGCGCTATAAACAAAAGAAGAGCGACAATTTTGAAAAAAAACACAATATTTTTTACTTTTTGCTATAATAAATATCCCAAATAAAAAAAAAAATTCTTCATCAGCTTAGCCCAATATGTATTCTTCTACATATTTTTGGTAAAAAATTGCAATAAGCGTATAGTGATTGGTTTGCGCAAAAGTTATACAAAATAGGGAATAGATTTAATGCATTTTTATTATTTTTTTTTTTTTTTTACCAGTATTAGCGGTGATCAGTGATTTTTATCGGAACTGTGACATTGCGGCGGACAGATTGGACACTTTTGATACTTTTTTGGACTATTGACTTTATACAGCGATCAGTGCTAAAAATAGCCACTGATTACTGTATAAATGTCACTGGCAGGGAATGGGTTAACACTAGGGGGCGATTAAGGGGTTAAATGTGTGTCCTAGGGAGTGATTCTAACTGTGGGGGGGATCAGAATGACGGGGGAGGAGACCGATCATTGTTACTAAGCATTAGGAACACCAGAGCTGCCTCCTCACCCCCTGGCAGAACGTGGATTTGTGTGTTTACACACACAAATTTCCGCTCTGGCTGTCAGGAGCGATCACGGGTGGTGAACATCGTGGCTGCCGGGCACATGCATTGGTTCCTGAGTGACGCGGCAGGCGCACTCCCCCTATTCCCCTTAAAGCAGGCGCCGTAGCTGATTCGCGCAGGGGAGAAATACTGCCGCCGTCAAACGACACCGGGAGGTCAGCAAGCAGTTATTTGGGCGACTATGTGGCAGATGAGGTTTAATGTAGATAAATGTAAAGTTATGCATTTGGGGGCTAAGAATGTGCATGCATCATACATACTAGGGGGGTACAACTGGGAGTATCCATAGTGGAGAAGGATCTGGAGGTTTTGGTAGATCTTAAGCTTAATAACAGCATGCAATGCCAAGCCACGGTTTCCAAAGCAAGCAAAGTCCTTTTTGTTGTATTACAAGAGGTATGGACTCCAGAGAGAGAGAGAGCTCATTTTGCCCCTGTATAAATTGTTAGTAAGGCCTCATCTGGAATATGCAGTTCAGTTTTGGGCACCGGTTCATAAAAAGGATATCGGGGAACTGGAGAAAGTGCAAGAAGGGCAACCAAACTGATAAGAGGCATGGAGGAACTCAGTTATGAGGAAAGATTAGAGGAACTGAATGTATTCTCTCTTGAGAAGAGAAGATTAAGGAGGGATATGATCAACATGTACAAATATATATGGGGTCCATATCGTGAACTTGGTGTTGAGTTATTCACTTTAAGGTCAACCCAGAGGACAAGGGGGCACTCTACACCTAGAGGAAAAAAGATTTAATCTCCAAATACGGAAAGGTTTCCTCACAGTAATGCCCTATACACGGTCGGACATTGATCGGACATTCCGACAACAAAATCCATGGATTTTTTCCGACGGATGTTGGCTCAAACTTGTCTTGCATACACACGGTCACACAAAGTTGACGGAAAATCCGATCATTCTGAACGCAGTGACGTAAAACAGTACGTCGGGACTATAAACGGGGCAGTAGCCAATAGCTTTTGTCTCTTAATTTATTCTGAGCATGCGTGGCACTTTGTGCATCGGATTTGTGTACACACGATCAGAATTTCCGACAACGGATTTTGTTGTCGGAAAATCTTATAGCAAGCTCTCAAACTTTGTGTGTCGGAAATTCCGATGGAAAATGTGTGATGGAGCCTACACAAATGGTCGGAATTTCCGACAACAAGGTCCTATCACACATTTTCCGTTCGGAAAATCTGACCGTGTGTACAGGGCATAAGAGCTGTGAAAATGTGGAATAGACTCCCTCCAGAGGTGGTTCTGTCCAGCTCAGTAGATTGCTTTAAGAAAAGCCTGAATTATTTCCTAAATGTACATAATATAACTGGGTACTGACATTTATAGGTAAAGTTGATCCAGGGAATATCTGATTGCCTCTCAAAGGATCAGGAAGAATTTTTTTCCCCTGCTGTAGCAAATTGGATCAAGCATTGCTGAGGTTTTGGCTTCCTCATGATTTTTTTTTTTTTATTGGTTGAACTAGAAGTAACAAATCACAGAGATTGATATAGGTATAAAACACCTTGTCCGCATGTTGATAAGGACAAGGGCCTCATCCCCACAACCCTGGCCGGTGGTTGTGGGGGTCTGCGGGCGGGGGGCTTATCGGAATCCGGAAGCCCCCTTTAACAAGGGAACCCCCAGATCCTGCCCCCCCTGTGTGAAATGGTAAGGGGGTACCTACCATTTCACTAAAAAACTGTCAACAATGTTAAAAATGACAAGAGACAGTTTTTGACAATTCCTTTATTTAAATGCTTCTTCTATCTTCCTTCATCTTCTTCTTCTTCTTCTGGTTCTTCCTCCAGTGTTCTTGTCCAGCATCTCCTCCGCGGCGTCTTCTTCCCTTCTTCTCCTCGGGCCGCTCCGCATCCATGGCATGGAGGGAGGCTCACGCTCTTCTCTTCATCTTCTTCTCTTCTTCATCTTCTCTTCTTCATCTTCATCTTCTTCTCCGGGCCGCTCCGCATCCATGCTGGCATGGAGGGAAGCTCCCGCTGTGTGACGCGTCTCCTCTTCTGACGGTTCTTAAATAACGGGGGCGGGGCCACCCGGTGATCCCGCCCCCCTCTGATGCACGGTGACTTGACGGGACTTCCCTGTGACGTCATGGGGAATGCCACAGGGAAGTCTCGTCATGTCCCGTGCGTCAGAGGAGAGTGGGGTCACCAGGTGGCCCCACCCCCATTATTTAAGAACCATCAGAAGAGGAGATGCGTCACACAGCGGGAGCCTCCCTCCATGCCAGCATGGATGCGGAGCGGCCCAGAGAAGAAGATGAAGAAGAGAAGAAGAAGAGAAGAAGATAAGAAGAAGAGAAGAGCGGGAGACTCCCTCCATTCCATGGATGTGGAGCGTCCCGTGGAGAAGAAGGGAAGAAGACGCCACGGAGGAGATGCTGGATGAGAACACCGGAGGAAGAACCAGAAGAAGAAGAAGATGAAGGAAGACAGAAGAAATAAGAAAGAAGAAGCATTTAAATAAAGGAATTGTCAAAAACTGTCTCTTGTCATTTTTAACATTTTTGACAGTTTTTTAGTAAAATGGTAGCCCTTACCATTTCACACAGGGGGGAGGGCTGGGATCTGGGGGTCCCCTTGTTAATGTTATTTTATTTCTTCTTCCCCTTTTGTTTCCCCTGTTTCTGCTATTTTTATGGCCTAACTGTTTACTTCTCTTGACAATATGTGAAACATTGAGTATGATGCAATGCACACCCTATTTTTGATTAATCTAATGGCTACGCAGTTATTGCAGATCATCCTATGACGTGCTGATTACATTTCCTGTTTACTATGGACTGTATGCCTATTCCTATGTAACCTGTACTGCCTTATGTTTCACTCAATAAACTTCTACTTTGTTGTTGATAATTATCACCATTATTAATATCTTTGGTGTTTGTTGCAATATTCTCTCTTCATACTTACCAATTGGTGCCCTTTGCTCATTGCTTCCTGATATAGGAACATTCTGCTGCTTCTTACTATTGGACATTACGGCATCATATACCAGGCTGCTCTCCGAAGACACATGACACACTACTCTCTGTTTTTATGATCTTTATTGGCTTATACTAGGGCACATGTAAGTGGGCCGTTACACATATGATTAATATGTTTCTTTCTTTGTGGGTATCCCAAAACCAGGTTGATATGTGAATTTTGCTGATATTTTGATACAGTATGATTTACAGCTATGCTTTTCTCTTTGGATAGGTCATCTCTATCTGTGGTCAAGATATAGAGGTCCTGCAGAAGCTATAATTGTGAAACGCGTCAACCTCTTGACATAGCAATAATAGTCACATAAGAGTAATAATTGAAATGTTTTATATGTACTGAGCTAATGGGTTTCTTTTAGAATAAGTATGTAAAGCAATTTTAACTTTTGTAATAAAGACAATATTTTATCTATTGGATTTCCATTGTCCTCCTCTGGTACCACTAAAGTTCAAGATTGTTCTTTTCCAATTTCGAAGTGTTTTACATATAACACTGAATTATTCACATACCATTCCTGGGCCCAGCAGAGCCTACAATAATGTATCCTGAGTGATATATCACACAAACATGGGGTGAACAGACAGATTGCAGACAAATGATATCCCTGGTTTGAAATAAAATGGACTTTTTGTTTAAAGGACATTACAGAGAGAAAAAAAACAAAAGTCCACAACATATTGCATTATTATTTACAAACTGTAAAGTGATAGGTGCTCTTAAAACATGAACAAGATATCCAATAACATCAGAGTATACAATAGTCTTTCAGCGGGGTACAGCCAACAGCTCATAGTCACAAGGTCTAGAAGCATTGCTCTTGGGCTCTGGTGTGATTTCTATGTACGTTCTATCCATGGTGGGTGTCAGAGAAAATCTTTGCAGAATGGTTGTAAAAAAAAAAAGGAAGAGTTCCATGCGAGCCAGATCCTCCCCCATACACATACATTTTCCTGGGAAATAAGAGAGAAAACACAACTGTCACTTTTTGAAAATAAAAAGTTCCTGACCCTGATGTGTTAGCTTTATAAATTGAGCCTATGTTCCAGAATACAACCATGGTTTAAATAAGAACCCACTGTCTATCCAAAAACGATTAGCTATATTTGTAATTAACTATAAGATGGTACCTGCTGAAAATGGCATAAAGGCATCACTCTTCTTAAAGGTGCCATTCTCATTAAGAAAATGTCCAGGGTCAAATTTGGAAGGGTTTTTGAACTGTTTGGGGTCCTTCAAGACTGAAGTTAAGACTGGAATAACCACCGTTCCCTAAAATTAAAGAATTAAATTGGTTAATTGGAGACAGATGCAGGCAAAAAAGAAGGTAGTGTTAAAGAATAAAGGTGAGAGGCAGGGCATGAAATGTCCCTTCCTCACCACCCGTGGGATCGTGGCAGACCTACTTTTAAATTTAAATTAAGTTATTTAAAAAAAAAAAAATAATAAATTATTATTATCAAATTACTTACCTCTGATTGGTGATCGAGATTGACAGTTGCCCCAAATGGTCCTCTGGCACGAGCATACAGCCTATAAAAGCAAGAGGATGCGTCATTACTGGGCAGAAGACGACAAGGATTAGAAGAGGAGCACATCCCACCCACCCCCCCTCCCTGTCGTGCCCTGATTTATGAGGTTTTTTTATATCCTTTTCTCGAAAAGGGATAATTGTTTTGTGGTTTTAAATTATATAGCTTGAGCTTAAATGGCTGAGCTATTTATATATTGATATACTATTTTATATTTGATTTTAACTCACGTTAAGTGTGTTGATTATTTCTGATTAAAAGTTGATATGTTTAATTATAATGTATACCTATAAATAAAAGGCCACGGCCAATTCAAACCACAGGTATTTTTGATGTATTATTCTTTTAAATATTATAACAGATTATTAAATATTAATTGTTATCGGTTATGACTACGATCCCATTACAAAAAAGTACTAAAGTAGTAAAAAGAAGAACGCATGTTTAAGGCCTAGAAGGAATGCAGACTGCAGTTCACGGTACAGCTTTGCAGGGTCAGTGAACTCTTCATACACACCCAGGTTCCACTTTACAATAGTCCTAGGCCTGATCAGGTGTCCCAAATAACCTTTGTCTCAGGACTTTTCTACTCAGTGGTTCCAGGGTTAGCCAATAGGAGGACCCTATCCAACACTTGAGGCCCATGAGACAAGGCATCACTGATGACAGACGTATGTGCCCGGGGAATCTTCCTGGCCAGTGCCCTTAGTGGATCCTCCATTATGAAAACACCACTCACCCCTGACCCAAGTTGTTTGCTAAATCCCACTTTCCCCAAGCTATTGTCTACACCTAACTTCTTAGAAAGAACTGAAGATCGATCCAGAATACTCACTTGAAGAAAAGAACATCTACCTTAGAAGTTGTTCAACAGGTATATTTTCAGATTCTTTCTCACAGTAAAGCATATTGTATAACGTCTCAACAGTACAGAGCACAAAGGTTCCCATAACAGTACAGAACAAGGGGCCTGGTCCCTAGCACCAGGAGGAGAGTTACAGCAACCACAATTTGCTCACAGTCTATTGACCATATCTATGGTGGAAATAGCAGTTCTATTCCTTCTGTTTTCCACTTGCTATTATCTCTTGACTCCTCCCTGCTAGCGTGATGGACAGAAAGGCTCCATACCAACCTGGGTTTGGGACTCCTACATAAAAAGGGATTTACAGGATTCCACAAGAGCACAGTGGCATCATACAGGAACTACAACAGACAACACCCTCAACAACATGCTAATTATATTTTTAACCACTTCAGGACCGCTCGCCGTCATTATATGACACAGCCCTTTGAAGAGGGATATCGTTGTTATGGCAGCAGCTAGCTACCATAACCCTGGTATCCTCTTATTCAGCAGGCGGTCCGCTTTCAGATAAAAGTGGTCTCTGCACCGGATTCACCACAAGATCACTTTTATTGGCAGCGGGAGAGCCCCCCCTCCGCTCTCCGTCGATTACCGGAGGCACCGGCGGGGGCGATCATGTTCTGTCCCATTAGGTTTGGAGATGATTTTTTTTATAAATTACATTTAATATTTATTTTTTTAATACAATTTAGTGTAAATATGGGATCGGAGGTCTTTTTGACCCCCAATCTCAGGAGGTCCTGTCATGCTTTTTTTCTATTACAAGAGATGTTTACATTCCTTGTAATAGGAATAAATATGACACAATTTTTTTTTAAAGAGCAGTATAAAAATGTAAAATAAAAGGTAAAATAAAAAAAGAAGAAAAAACATTTTTTTTAAACATGCCCCGTCCCGCCGGGCTTACGTGCAGAAGCAATCGCATATGTGAGTAGCGCCTGCATATGAAAATGGTGTTCAAACCACACATGTGAGGTATCGCCGCGATCGTCAGACCAAGAGCAATAATTCTAGCCCTGGACCTCCTCTGTAACTCAAAACTTGCAACCTTTCATATTTTTTTAAACGTCGCATATGGAGATTTTTAAGGGTAAACGTTTGTCGCTATTCCAACAGCGGGCACAACTTTGAAGTGTGACATGTTGGGTATCAATTCACTTGGCATAACATCATCTTTCACAATGTCAAAAAATTGGGCTAACTTTACTGTTGTCTTATTTTTTTAATTAAAAAAAGTGAATTTTGAAAAAAAAAAAAAAAAGTGTGCTTGTAAGACTGCTGAGCAGATACGGTGTGACAAAAAGTATTGTAACGACTGCCATATTATTCTCTAGGGTGTTAGAAAAAAAAATATATAGTGTTTGGGGGTTCTAAGTAAAAAAAATGATTTAAACTTGTAAACAAGTTTGAAAAATAGGCCCAGTCTTAAAGTGGTTAAATATTTTCAATTTTGATTACATATCAATTTTTAGACATAGTGATGTCTTCACTGGGTCTCTATGCAATGCAGGCAGATCACTTCTGATGTGAGGGGACAGCAGGGTGTTGTGCATAGTCTCCTGAAAACAACACAACACCTTGCCTCACTACTCTTCTCAAGAGCCATTAGTCTTGCTGTAAGCAGTGGGCTAGCTATTGGAAAGAGTTATACAAATATTAAATTTCCTTCATTGGTGGAATGCCTTCATGGGTAGTAGGGATGAGCCGAACACCCTCCTGTTTGGTTTGCAGAGGAACATGTGAACAGGCAAAAAATTTGACAGAACACACGAACACCGTTAAAGTCTATGGGTCAGGAAGATGAATAATCAAAGTGCTCATTTTAAAGGCCTATATGCAAGTAATTTTCATAAAAAGTGTTTGGGGACCTGGGTCCTGCCCCAGGGGACATGTATCAATGCAAACATTTTTTTAAAAACGTCCGTTTTTTCGGGAGCAGTGATTTATTTAATGCTTAAAGTGAAACAATAAAAATGAAATTTTCCAGGGGGTGTGGTCTGCCAGCGTGGGAGATGGCTGCCTAAATTCTGTGCTCGTCAGCCAGGGGAGAGAAATGGAGCGACACAGGCCCAATCCCACAGTCAATCCACGGCCATCCAGCCTCCTCAAAGCCCGGACACCCCATCCAGCCATGTCTCGGAAGCGGATGACAGACCACCATCCACAGAAGCTGACAACCTTCTTCACCAACCCTCCACTTAAAGTCAGTCAGAGCCAAAATGGCACCGGTGCAGCTGCAACACAGGAAGCCTACACAGATCTCCCAGATGAGACCCCGGGAAATCAGGACCCTCACTGCGCACCCTCGCCACCTAAACACAGAGCGGGGGACAACCCCATCACAGGCAGCCCGGCGAAAGCCTGCATGCGGATGGATCCGCCGCCACCTGCACAAATTGAGGCCCAAGCTTTCAGTCCCTTCCAATCAAACCAGGCCTTACAATCCTCCATGGCCTCTTTCCCCACCATAGGGCAGCCTGTGATTGACACCACCCTAAAGGACATGCTGCTGTCACTCCAGTCCTCACTAATGACAGACCTCTCCTCCCTATTCACTAAAATATCCACAGACATGCATGTCATGGATGAGAGGGTGTCTCACTTAGAACACAGTATGGAGGAATGCACCACAACTGTCAATGATTTAATCAAAACCTATGCTGAAGTAAAAGAAGAGCAATCCTGGGTAAGGGCCAAGCTGGCCAACTTAGACGACAGATCTAGGAGGAATAATATAAAACTGAGAGGAGTGCCTTAGTCCATATTACAGACAGACCTCCCTAAATGTGCCAAGGAACTTATGCATTTAATCCTTCCGGATGCATCACCAAGGGATCTGATAGTTGATCAAATCCACAGAATCGCCAAACCCTCTCACCTCACAGCCTCTGTCCCTAGAGATGTCTTAATGAGAGTTCACTTCTTCCACATAAAAGAAAAGCTTCTCAGGGCAGCCAGAAACAGCCCGTCGCTCCCCGGGCCGTACGATGGAGTACTGCTATTCCCTAACCTTTCTAAATACACATTGCAGCTGAGGAGACAACTCAACCCGATCACTAAAGGCCTGCACAACCACAAGATTCAATTTAAATGGCGCTACCCAGCGACACTGCTAATAACGAGAAATGGCGCATCACACGTGATCCATACCTTTCACAAGGGCATGCAACTGCTTCACACTTGGGGAATCATCCCTGACCCACCACAGGATTCTAGCCTGCCACTGGATCAACGTGGCTCTCACCCATCTCGTCGCACCTAAGGGAACTGTGGCACTTGAACAGAGCTTTTACTCTGAATTCCATTGGGCCTATACATCTACACAGTAGATCTTCTCCCTGGATATCAGCTTTTACAATTATTAATCGAGTTGATATTTGACTTTGTTACGCCCTGAAGTGGTTTAGGTGAAAATCTACCTTCTCTACTCCACCTACCATTCCAACCGGTGGCCAGCCCACCTTGGTACAGTTATCTACAAGTTCCAATGTTTTTTCTTGACTCAGTTCTACTTGTTAACCTTGTTGTTTTACAGCCACAGCCCCTCTTGTCTAGAGCGATTTCACGTCTGCATCAGGTACATCAGAGTACACACTGGCCTCCGAGTTCAGGGAGACCACCATCCTGCATCTGTAAGTGTGTGCAACTCTCCAATTAACCATACAACACCAACAATGCCAATCACAGTGCTGTCCCTTAATGCGAATGGGCTCAACCACCCAGCAAAGAAACACTCACTCTGGAAAACAGCCCTAGACCTAAAATGTGACATCCTCTGCGTACAAGAGACACATTTTAAATCTACAGCTACACCTGCGTATGTGAATAGAAATTTCCCTCATGTTTATGCTGCCCCTTTCACCTCTAAAAAAAGAGGAGTGCTGATAGCGGTAAGGAATTCAGTCACCTGAATCAAATTGCTTCAGACCCTGAGGGACGTTACATTATTCTTGTATGTACCATTAACAAAATTGTTTATACACTGGTAAATATCTATGCTCCAAATGTCAAACAAATGCGATTTCTCCGTACACTTATGCGTGTTGTTCAACCCTTGAAACAAGGCCACATAATCATTTGTGGGGACTTTAATCTAGTACCAGAAGTCCAATTAGACTCCATCTCTGCAACAAAATGCAGAGAATCCCCCCCGAAAAACTTCATTGTTTGATGTATGGCATTGCCTTCATGGAACAGAGAGGGACTACACGTACTTCTCTCCTCTCCTTAAGACCTACTCACGTATCGATATCCTTCTGACGGATAAATGGTTGCTCCCAAACATCAGCGCAGCTGTAATCCACACCACGACTTGGTCGAACCAGGCCCCTATCACCATTTCTATATCGGATTCTCCACAACAAAAAAACACCTTTCTATGGAGAGCAAATAACTACATCCTGCAACACTCATCCTACTCTCCAGAGATAACCGACCAAATAACCGAATATTTTGAACTCAACACAGGCTCGGTGTCCGAACCAGGTGTGGTGTGGAATATGCAAAAAGCGTATATAAGGGGCATACTGATTAAACTCAGCTCTCATCACAAAAAACAGAGGTCAATGCGTATTGACACCCTTATCTCCCAAATAGCCAACCTAGAAAGCCAAAATAAAGCAAATCCTCAACCAACATGCTCAGCACAACTCCTATCCCTTAGACAAGAACTTAAACTCTATCTTCTCCATACATACAAAAATACCCAGAGAGAATTGCCCAACATATCAAAGGTAGAAGATAAAAGAACAAAATAGATCACCCATACCACCCTCACAAGAAGGAAGAGCTTAGAAACCCCCAGGCAATAGCTGATGTTTTCAGCGACTACTATAGTGACCTATACAATTTGCAGCAGGACCCTGACACATATCAACCCTCCTCTGAGGACATAAATGAGTTCCTTAAGCACATTTGACCCCCATTATTGTCAGAACAACTATCCCGATTAAATTACCCTTTCATAGAACAAGAAATAATAGCGACCATAAATACCCTCCCCCCAGGTAAAGCACCAGGCCCCGACGGCCTAACGGGGTAATACTTCAAGCAATTCGCACAGCAATTAGCACCACACTTAAGTGCACTATTCAATGATGCGGCCTTCTCTTCAAAGTTCCCTCGTGAATCCCTACAAGCATTGATTATCAACCTCCCTAAACAGGGGAAAGAACCGGTGGCCCCCCAAAATGTTCGCGCGATCTCGCTCCTAAACTTAGACCTGAAAATCTATGCAAAAATTATCACCACACGACTACTCAACATCATGCCCACACTAATCCATAGGGACCAATCCTGCATTACAACTGGCAGACAAGGATCCGATGCCACAAGGAGATTGATTGACATCATTCACTACGCCGAGACCAGTGGAATGCCTTCTCTGCTCTTATCACTGGAACGCAGAGAAGGCGTTGGACAGAATACATTGGAAATACCTGCAGCACGTCCTCCAGAAATTTGAGTTCAGGGGACAAATATTGAATGCCTTGCTTGCACTATACACCACCCCCTCAGCCCAAGTATTCTCAGCCGATATTATATCCCAACCATTCGCCATAACCAACGGCACCAGGCAGGGGTGCCCATTATCCCCACTGATTTTCAATCTGCTCATGGAACCCCTAGTGGAACACATCAGACAAAACCCTAAAATAACAGGTTTTGAAATAGGCCACAAGACATACAAGATCAGTCTGTTCGCAGATGACGTCATCCTCATGCTAACCAACCCAACGTCTTCCCTGGTAAAGCACGAAATACCCTCCACTGGTTCAGCAGAGTCTCCTATTATAAAGTAAATGTCACAAAATCGTATATCTTTGACCTCGGCCTAGATGCCACTACCAGAAACCTACTCCAAGCCCAATCCCCCTTTACATGGGCAGAAAACATCATATCATATCTGGGGGTGCAACTGACAAAATCAACAAAAAATCTTTTTAATTATAACTTCAAACCATTCCTCACCAAACTCCAAAAAGATGTCCAACAATTGGCTAAGCACGAATTAACATGGTCAGGCAGACTCGCAGCATTTAAAATGTTACACCTACCTCAATTACTCCACTTATTTCGAACCATACCCATCCCTATCCCGGCATCCTTTTTCAAATCTCTCCAAACAACTCTTAACAAACTCCTATGGCAGGGCAAGATACCGAGATGTGCAAAAACTACACTCACTAAACATACATTTGCAGGAGGGGCGTGGTCTATTGACTTTGAAGACTATTACTGGGCATCAATTCTGATCCAAATGCAGGACTAGTTCCGGCAGCACCCCCACACTTTATGGGGGCAACTGAAGGCAGCATCAAACACAATAATCTACAAAGCTAGCAGCTGGGAATCCCCCTTAGCATCCCCATATCTAAGGCGCTACCACCCCAATGAGAACCTCCCCACCACCTTGTTTACTCTTATGCGGGTCTTGTTAATCCTCGCCACGGACCTTGCCATGCGCCACATCGTCCGCGCAACAATGTCAGATCACAGCAGCATCGTGTTAGGAAAAGCCGTGCAAAGTTTAAAAAAATCTGACTTGATGTCCGAGATCAGCTCCCTGATCGTTCGGACCCCCAAATCATTACCTCCTGCATGCCACGCATAACATTCCACTTCAGATACCACCCTGCTCCACATCATCCCGGGTACCCTTAGCCAGCAAATACACACCTCCCTCCTATAGATACCCAACTGTCTGCCATCCGGTCTCACGTCTGCTCTCCTGGCCCTCCAACAGACAAATGAGTGACCAAGAATCCAGACGAGGTGTATAGACACTCCATCTGAAACAAAAAGACGGACAAAACAAAGGTAACATCAACGCTAAAAAACACCAACATACCCCCACTCAACAAACAGCACAGCCTACCCACCCTTGCAGTTCTTTTTTTTATTTTTATTATCAATCCACCACCAGATGAGGGCATATGTAAGTGTGAAATCTCCTCGATTCCCACCTACCAATCCTCCTCACCGCCGCCTCATCCAACCCACGTCTGGCAGCTTCAGTAGCGTATTCGGCGCAATTCAACCCTGAGGCATTTCCGGAACACCGACACGAACTGGAACTTTGACAAATAAGACCCATCCTCGTGCAGTAGGAACGGCCCCATTCCAGCTGGTCTAACCCCTAGAAACTCCCTTACCGCTTCCACAGGGCATACCCTGGAGCCCTGCAGTGCAAACAGCAGCACGTTCACCCCTCTACCCCTTTGGTCAGCTTTCGACCTGCGCAGCCGCAAACACACCCTGTTGTCCCCCACCCGCACAGCCTGTTGCAGAGGCCCACCCGCCAGCCGCCGCGATGGACTCACCAATTCCCCAATGCGAAATGCCCCATAAAACGCCAAGGAAAAGGCCGCTTTAAAGAGTGAGCCCTCGTAACGCGAGGTACACACAAACCCCAAGGTCTCACAAATGGCCAGCAGATTGGAAAAGGTGACTGGCTGCCATGCATCCTTTTTCTTGTGGACCTTACGGTATCCTTTTACTGACTGTCTAACCCAGAAATCCGTCCAATCCTCCCAGCCCAGTAGCTTAAAGAAAAATGACAAACCCTCCAGCTTACGCTCAATGGCAGACACCAACCCCCCCGTGTTCCATGTTCCTGGAAACAATGTACAAAACCAACAACCTTACCTCAGACCCTTCCATGCTGACCCCAGACTCCTGCACCAAACCCAACCAATCCCTCCATACCTTTGCGTAAGCTGCCCATGTGGACTCACTCACTGACTGCTGGATCCATCCTGCGGGGACTCCAAGGCCAGCTCCCATATCCAACCCGGGCAAGGAACTCCTACCTCCTCGGCGGGCCGGAGCCAGCTCTCTGAACCTGTCCCACTGAAATTGAGACAAGGAGTCAGCCAGCGTGTTGTCAACAAACCTGATTTTTTTCTGAGGAGGTAAGTAAACCTTGGACAGAGGGGTGGCTGTGGACGTGGTATACTTCGATTTTGCAAAAGCGTTTGACACAATTCCCAGCACGCTGCTAATGTACAGTATATGGTAAAGTCTACAGGCTTGAAAAATATCAGTTTGTAAATGGATAGAAAACTGGCTAAAAGACTACATTTAGAGAGTAGTGGTTAATGATTCTTACTTTGAATGGTCTAAGGTTATCAGTGGTGTACCCCAAGGTTCAGTGCTGGGACCCTTACATTTTGATATCTTTATAAATGATATATGGTCTGGGATTAAAAGGGCCATTTCAGTCTTTGCAGATGACACCAAGCTATGCAGTGGAATAACGTCCTTACAGGTAGGGATGAGCTTCGTGTTCGAGTCGAACCCATGTTCGACTCGAACATCGGCTGTTCGATCGTTCGCCGAATTGCGAACGTTATGGGCCGTTCGCGCTAAATTCGTGTGGCGCGTCACGGCCCATAATTCACTGCGGCATCGCAGTGCATTGCTGGCTGATGATTGGCCAAGCATGCACTATGACCCGCATGCTTGGCCAATCACAGCGCTGTCAGTAGAGAGAGCTGTAATTGGCCAAAGCCAGGGTGGCTTTGGCCAATTACGGCTCAGGGCATTTAGTACACACCCCACACTATATAAGGCCGCCTGCACGGCGGCCCTGTGTAGTGTGTGTTCCGGTGTGCTGAGAGATAGAGAGAGAGAGAGACAGTGTCATTTGATTTGAGTTAGATAGATTAGGCAGAACAGTCAGTCAGTTAGCTGCACTTACAGTGTATTGTGTATATATATGCATCCCAGGTGTTGCATATATATATATACACTGTATTCAGTTTAGCTAGATCCGTTCCTGTTATCTTCTATCTAGACTATTTACATTTAATGCAGTGCGTCCTGCTCACAGTGTTCAGCTAGATCCGTTCCTGTTAAATTCCTACTGACCGGCAGGCTTGTCTGGTTACAGTATATAAAGCTACCTGAAGAAAATTACAGGTGTTCTATTTGATCCTATTAGTACCACGGTCAGGCAGCTAGACTATTTACATTTAGTACAGTGTGTCCTGCTCACAGTGTTCAGCTAGATCCGTTCCTGTTATCTTCCTACTGACAGGCAGGCTTGTCTGGTTACAGTATATAAAGCTACCTGAAGAAAATTACAGGTGTTCTATTTGATCCTATTAGTACCACGGTCAGGCAGCTAGACTATTTACATTTAGTACAGTGTGTCCTGCTCACAGTGTTCAGCTAGATCCGTTCCTGTTATCTTCCTACTGACAGGCAGGCTTGTCTGGTTACAGTATATAAAGCTACCTGAAGAAAATTACAGGTGTTCTATTTGATCCTATTAGTACCACGGTCAGGCAGCTAGACTATTTACATTTAGTACAGTGCGTCCTGCTCACAGTGTACAGCTAGATCCGTTCCTGTTATCTTCCTACTGACAGGCAGGCTTGTCTGGTTACAGTATATAAAGCTACCTGAAGAAAATTACAGGTGTTCTATTTGATCCTATTAGTACCACGGTCAGGCAGCTAGACTATTTACATTTAGTACAGTGCGTCCTGCTCACAGTGTACAGCTAGATCCGTTCCTGTTATCTTCCTACTGACAGGCAGGCTTGTCTGGTTACAGTATATAAAGCTACCTGAAGAAAATTACAGGTGTTCTATTTGATCCTATTAGTACCACGGTCAGGCAGCTAGACTATTTACATTTAGTACAGTGCGTCCTGCTCACAGTGTTCAGCTAGATCCGTTCCTGTTATCTTCCTACTGACAGGCAGGCTTGTCTGGTTACAGTATATAAAGCTACTTGAAGAAAATTACAGGTGTTCTATCCCAGCTTAGTGCAGCTACAGGCCATTAGTATGTCTGGAAGGCCAAGAAGGAGAGGCAGACAGTCACAAGCCAATAAGAGAGGGCAAGCAGGCTCTGTGTCTAGTGCTGGTCGTGGAGACGGTGCATCCTCATCAGCACGTGGCCATGGGACACGCTTGGCCTTTTTTTCGGCAGCTGGCCATGTTGAGCCGCAACATGCGGAAGACTTGGTCGAGTGGATGACCAAGCCGTCCTCATCCTCCTCATCCTCTCTCACCCATGCCCAGGGTGCTTTGTCTGGCAAAGCAGCGGCCTCTTCCCTCAGCTCAATGTCATCAGTGACTCCTTCCCTAGCTCCACCATGTCCTCATGAGGATTCCCTCGAACTGTTTGACCACAGTGTTGGGTACATGCTCCAGGAGGATGCCCAGCGTTTGGAAGGCTCTGATGACGATACTGAGCTCGATGAAGGCAGTAACATGAGCGCGGACAGAGGGGGTGCCCAAGAAGGACAGCAATCTGGCAGTCATGCTCCCCCTGCTGCAGCATACTGCCAGGTTTGCTCCAGTGATGAGGAGGGAGGGGATGATGAGGTCACTGACTCAACGTGGGTGCCTGATAGGAGAGAGGAGGAGGAGGAGGAGGAGGAGGAGGAGGAGGAGGAGGAGGAGGAGGCGGCAGCACATCACCAACGAGGCAGGATGCCCTCCAGGGGCCAGCCTAAGGGCAGCACATTGACTGCATCACACCCCAAAGCTCCACATGTGCAGGGCGCTGCAGTCTCTGCGCGTTATTCAAAAAGTTCTTTGGTGTGGGCCTTTTTTGAGACGAGTGCATCAGATCGCACCGCTGCTATTTGCAACATATGTCTCAAGCGTATCTCGCGTGGCCAAAATATCTCCCGCTTGGGTACCACATGCTTGACCAGACATATGTTGACCTGCCATGCAGTTCGTTGGCAAGCGTATCTAAAAGACCCACACCAAAGAACAAAGAGGATCTCTCCTTGCTCCTCATCAGCTGAGATTTCCAACCCCACTAGACCTTCAGTCCTCTCTGAGACCTACAGTGAGAGGAATGAAGGTGTAGAATTAGGTGTGTCACAGCCAAGTACTTGTGGGCAATCTGCTTTTGGTACACCGACGTCAGATTGTACCAGGCAAATTTCCCTGCCCCAGCTGCTGCACCGCCGAAAGAAGTTTGCTCCCAGCCATCCACATGCCCAGCGGTTGAATGCTAGCTTGGCAAAATTGCTAGCACTTCAACTGCTGCCTTTTCAGTTGGTAGACTCTGCCCCCTTCCGTGAGTTTGTGGAATGTGCGGTTCCTCAGTGGCAGGTACCCAAACGCCACTTTTTCTCACGGAAGGCGATTCCGGCTCTCTACCGGCATGTGGAAGGCAATGTCCATGCCTCGCTGGACAGGGCGGTCAGCGGTAAGGTGCATATTACCGCTGACTCATGGTCCAGCAGGCATGGACAGGGACGTTACCTAAGTTTCACGGCGCATTGGGTGACTCTGCTGGCAGCTGGGAAGGATGCAGGACAAGGTGCAGTAGTGTTGGAGGTTGTTCCGCCACCACGCCTCCAAAATGCTGATTGTGACACACCTCTCTCCTCCACCCCCTCCTCTTCTTCTTCCTCCATGGCCTCTTCCTCGGAACCAGCGGTGCTCCGTAGGCGTTCAAGGGGCTACGCAAGTACGCAGGCCAAAAGATGCCATGCGGTGCTTGAGCTGGTGTGCTTGGGGGACAGGAGCCACACTGGGGCAGAGGTTCTGTCAGCTCTGCAGGGGCAGGTTCAGAGGTGGTTGACGCCACGCCAACTTAAGGCAGGAATGGTGGTTTGCGACAATGGCACCAACCTCCTCTCTGCCCTCCGACAGGGACAAATGACCCATGTGCCCTGTTTGGCTCACGTCCTTAACTTGGTGGTGCAGCGGTTCTTGGGCAGGTACCCGGGCTTACAGGATGTCCTGAGGCAGGCCAGGAAAGTCTGTGTGCATTTCCGCCGGTCATATAATGCCAGTGCTCGGCTGACGGACCTCCAAAAGGAGTTTAACCTGCCCAAGAACCGCCTAATCTGTGACATGCCCACCAGGTGGAACTCAACGTTGGCCATGCTGCAGCGGCTGCACACGCAGCAGAGGGCCATCAATGAGTACCTGTGCGACTATGGCACCAGGACAGGGTCAGGGGAGCTTGGTTTTTTTTCCCCACGCCAGTGGGCCATGATCAGGGATGCATGCACTGTCCTGTCACCATTCGAGGAGGCCACGAGGATGGTGAGCAGTGACAGTGCATGCATCAGTGACACTGTCCCCCTTGTCCACCTGTTGGAGCACACGCTGCGTGGAATAATGGACAGGGCACTTGAGGCAGAACAGAGGCAGGAAGAGGAGGACTTCCTTAGCTCTCAAGGCCCCCTTTATCCAGACAGTGTTCCTGCGTGCCCGCCGATCACACAGGAAGAGGACGAGGAGGAAGAGGAGGAGGAGGAAGATTGTGTCAGTATGGAGGTGGAGCCTGGCACTCAGCATCAGCAGCAGTCTTTAAGGGATCAGTCCCAAGAAACACATGGACTTGTACGTGGCTGGGAGGAGGTGGCTGCGGACCATGTCGTTCTTAGTGACCCAGAGGACTCCGGACCGAATGCCTCAGCAAACCTACGCTGCATGGCCTCCCTGATCCTGCAAAGCCTGCGTAAGGATCCTCGTATTCGTGGTATCAAGGAGAAGGACCAATACTGGCTGGCAACCCTCCTTGATCCACGTTACAAGGGTAAGGTTGCGGACCTTATCTTGCCATCGCAGAGGGAGCAGAGGATGAAACATCTTCGGGAGGCCTTGCAGAAAGGTCTGTGCAACGCGTTCCCAGAGACTGGGAGGTTACAAACTCCTGTTTCTGGACAACGTGTTGCTGAGGCTTCGGTCAGTCAAAGAAGGAGCGGTGGAGAAGGTGGCCGTCTGACCGATGCGTTCAGACAATTTTTTGGTCCGCAGCCCCAAGGTATGATCGGTTCCAGCAACCATCGCCAGCGTCTGTTTTACATGGTGCAGGAATACCTAGGGGCAAGATCAGACTTGGACACCTTTCCCACCGAAAATCCTCTGGGTTACTGGGTCTTGAGGATGGATCACTGGCCAGAGCTTGCACAGTATGCAATTGAGCTACTGGCCTGTCCTGCATCCAGCGTTCTTTCGGAACGCACATTCAGTGCTGCTGGAGGCGTGGTAACCGATCACAGGGTGCGTCTGTCCACCGACTCGGTCGATCGGCTGACCTTCATAAAAATGAATGAGTCTTGGATCACCACCAGCTACCAAGCACCTGATGCTGATGTAACCGAATAATTTTTTTTGAAATCTCAGATCCCTTCAAAGACTGCCTATGCTGATGCTGAGTGACTATCCCTGAGTAATTATCCTCTTCCTCCTCAATCATCACGCTGATAGCTTGTAAGAACATTTTTGGTTCTGGGCGCCACCACCAGTGCCTAAGGCACAATTTTTCAGCCCCTGTTTAACAGGGGCGTGTAATTACAATTTTTGATGTAATACTTTGCAGCAGGGCTCGTTCCTGCATTCCAACTAGAGTGTCTGTGAGGGGTTGCAGTGTTGTGGCACCAGCACCAGTGCCTAGGGCCCAATTTTTCTGCCCCTGTCTAACAGGGGCGTGTAATTACAATTTTTGATGCAATACTTTGCAGCAGGGCTCGTTCCTGCGTTCCAACTAGAGTGTCTGTGAGGGGTTGCAGTGTTGTGGCACCAGCACCAGTGCCTAAGGCCCAATTTTTCTGCCCCTGTCTAACAGGGGCGTGTAATTACAATTTTTGATGCAATACTTTGCAGTAGGGCTCGTTCCTGCGTTCCAACTAGAGTGTCTGTGAGGGGTTGCAGTGTTGTGGCACCAGCACCAGTGCCTAAGGCCCAATTTTTCTGCCCCTGTCTAACAGGGGCGTGTAATTACAATTTTTGAAGCAATCATTTGCAGCAGGGCTCGTTCCTGCGTTCCAACTAGAGTGTCTGTGAGGGGTTGCAGTGTTGTGGCACCAGCACCAGTGCCTAAGGCCCAATTTTTCTGCCCCTGTCTAACAGGGGCGTGTAATTACAATTTTTGAAGCAATAATTTGCAGCAGGGCTCGTTCCTGCGTTCCAACTAGAGTGTCTGTGAGGGGTTGCAGTGTTGTGGCACCAGCACCAGTGCCTAAGGCCTAATTTTTCAGCTGCTGTTCAACAGGGGCATGTAATTACAATTCTTGATCTAATATTTCACAGCAGGGCCCTGTGAGGGCTTACAGTGTTGTGGCCACAGCAACACCTAAGGCCCAAATTTCTGCTGAGTATATAGGGCAGGACCCTACTTTCAAACATCTAACTTACAAACGACTCCTACTTGCAAACGGAAGGAGACAACAGGAAGTGAGATGAAATCTACCCCTAGGAAGGGAAATTCTCTCCTGTAAGAGTTAATATGGGAAAACAAGTTCTCCTTTCCACTGATGCTTTCCAATCCTTGTTCCACAAAAAAACCCAAATTTTCAAAAAACATTTTTCATTGGGACAAAAAAGTGAGGTGAAATCTTCTGAAGAGGAGGAAAGACAGCAAAACAAATGTCACAGGGGTGATAACCCTTCCCTATGTTTTCCAAAAAGCTTAGAAAAGATTTTTTGGCTGGAGCTAAACACGTTAAAAATGTTCAAAATTACAAACAGATTCTACTTAACAACAAACCTACAGTCCCTGTCTTGTTTGCACCGCCTGTATACTGCTGTTCAGAGTATATAGGGCCTGGTGGCCCCACACCTTTCCTTATTTTAATTTGGGTGCGGGGTTCCCCTTAATATCCATACAAGACCCAAAGGGACTGGTAATGGACTGGGGGGTACCCATGCCGTTTGTCTCACTGATTTTCATCCATATTGCCATGACCCGACATGACATTAAACCCGCAAGCAGTTTTAAATGAGATTTTTTCCTTTAAAAATGACATTTGGTGCAGGGACTGTTCTAAACATGGGAAACACGCGTCACTTTACAGGCATACTATAGACACCCCCCAGGTACGATATTTAAAGGAATATTTCACTTTTTTTTTTTTACTTTAAGCATCATTAAAATCACTGCTCCCGAAAAAACGGCCGTTTTTAAAAGTTTTTTTTGCATTGATACATGTCCCCTGGGGTAGGACCCGGGTCCCCAAACCCTTTTTAGGACAATACCATGCAAATTAGCCTTTAAAATGAGCACTTTTGATTTCGAACGTTCGAGTCCCATAGACGTCAATGGGGTTCTAACGTTCGTGCGAACTTTCGGTCCGTTCGCGGGTTCTGGTGCGAACCGAACCGGGGGGTGTTCGGCTCATCCCTACTTACAGGATGTCTCCAACTTACAAGCCGACCTTAATGCACTGTTTAACCACTTCAGCCCCGGAAGAATTTACCCCCTTCCTGACCAGGCCATTTTTTAGCAATACGGCACTGCGTCGGTTTAACTGACAATTGCGTGGTCGTGCGACGCTGTACCCAAACAAAAGCTTTCTATTTGCGAGAAAATAGAAAGTGGCACGTAATTGTGAAGTGAAAGGAAAATGATAATAGGATTTATTACAATTTACCTGTAAAATCATTTTCTTTGAGTACATCACGGGACACAGAGCCTCATAGTAATTACTAAGTAGGTTATATTCCACCTTCAGGTGATGGACACTGGTGTAATCAATTAGACAGGAAGTTTCCTCCCTATATAACCCCTCCCATATCGGGAGCACCTCAGTTTTTGTAGCAAAGCAATAAGTGTCCCACAAGCAATATATTATCCCAATAAGAGGGGCAGGAGCTCTGCGTCCCATGATGTACTCAAAAAAAGGATTTTACAGGTAAGTTGTTATTAAAAATCCTATTTCTTTATCGTACATCACGGGACACAGAGCCTCATAGTGATTACGAAGTGGGATGTTCCAGAGCAATGCCTACTGAGGGGAGGGAGACACAAATAACGCAAACCGCCACCAGACGTGGCATCCTCTTGCCATCTTACATTCACCTGATAGAAATTAGTGAACGTATGCACCGATGATCAAGTTGTAGCCTTGCAAATCTGAGTCATAAAGGTTTTGTCATGCACCGCTCAAGAAGCGCTTACTGTCCTGGTAGAGTGCACTTTAAACAGGGGAAAACCCTTCAAACCACAAGCCTGAATAATAACCTGATGAATCAACATTGAAACAGTTGATTTAGACTCTGCCAGCCCTCACCTAGGGCCTCCTGGTTGCGCAACAAACATCAGTTTTCTGTATCTGAGCAGCCTCCCCAGACAGGCTTTGACTGCTCTCCTTACAACGAGAGAGAGTGTAACCATTTTAATAGCTGATCTGGATGCTGCCTGCCCATTTCTAGGGTCTTCTGGCAGCAAAACAAAATGTCAGTTTCCTGTATCTGAATCCTTCAGATAGACTTTTAACTGCTCTCATCTATATTGAGAAGAAAGTAATAAATTTCCTTCTATAGAACAAGGTTCAGGAAAAAAGGAAGGCAAGAAACATCTTGGTTCAAATGAAAACTAGATCCTTTAGGAAAAAAAGGCCGAGTGAGGATTCAACATCACCCTATCCTTAAGATTAATTAAGTATGGGCTCTTATACAAAAGAAAGCTGCCAACACTGAAACTCTTGCGGAGACTACCGCAACCAAGAACACCAATTCCCTTGTTAGAAGGATGAAGGAAATATGGTGCATCAGCCCAAGGTGCTGTCCTTGTAAGCCGACAAAACTAGACTCAATCTCCTGGGCACAAGGGCGACCTAACTGGCAGACTTATACGCGTTACCCCTTGTATAAAAACCCGGATCAAAGAGTGCAAAGCAATCAACCTTTGAAAACACTGACAAGGCCGAGATCTGACCCTTGATGGAACTTAAGGCTAGCTCCATCTCCATTCCTAATGTAGGAGGAAGGTAAGAATTCTACCTATGACACACTTCCAAGGATGCCATCCCTTGGTTTCACACCAGGCCTTCCAGATCCTATAATACATGGTCCTGGTGGCCAGCTCTCCTGTATGGATCAGGGTAATTACCACTGATACTGAAATCCCCGATCCTCAAGAATGCGGGATAAAACAGCCAAACCATTAATTTCCATGTTTGCAAGACAGGATGGAATACCGGCCCTTGCGAAGTAGGTCTGGACGAGATGTAAGGGACCCTGGGTCCTCTACTACCACCCTTATGATCCCTGCACAGTAAGATCGTTTGGGTCATGCCGGAGCTATTAGGCCAGCTTCCATTCCCCTCTGATGTTGCATAGAAGCCGTGGTAGTTGTGGCACTGGGGGAAGAGAATGTATAAACCAGTGACAACTGGTCCCACGGGGCCACTAACGCATCTGTCCCATATGCGAGTGGATCCTTTGTCCTTGACACAAAGCTGTCCAACTGCTTGTTGAACCTGGACGCCAATAAATCTTATGTCCGGGGTACCCTTTTTCTGGCACCTGGCCACAAGAAAAATTCAGGGTGTAGAGGCCATTCTCCCGGGAACAATTATTGACGGCTCCAGAGAACTGCTAATTCTCCATTTCATAAAATGAAGACTGTCGATAGGCAAGGCACAAGCTCCTCTGCCCAAGCCAGAACATGGCTCACTTCCCTCTGGTTGTATGACTTTGAGTGCTTCCTTGGTAAATGAAGTAAACCACTGGTGTGGCATTGTCGAATTGTACTCTGATAGAACAATCCTGCAACCTAAACGCCCAGGCCATTAAGCCAGACGTGCCATCCGAAGCCCTAGAATGTTGACGGACAAGGCTCTCTTGGAGTTTGACCACTTCCCCTGGGCAGTGGTCTCTTCCAGGACTGGTCTCCATTCCTAGAGGCCAGCCTTCGTATTCACCACCTCCCAGGTAACCGGCATGAAGGATCTTCCTTTCTGCCCACCTTTTGGTTAAGAACCATCAATTGAGACTCTGGCGTATGCCTGGGACCAGATCATTGGATAATGCCAGGTTAGGATCTTCTTGTTCCAGGCAGACAAAATAATGTTTATAGCAGCCTTGAATGAAACTGAGCATAGGGAACCGCTTTGAATGAAGCTACCATATTCCCTAGCACCTTAAGCAAAAAGGTGAATGGAAGGAACTCTTACTTGCCTTAACCACATAGACCAGCTTTCTTATAGTGCGGACCTTGTCTGAGGCAAAAAAATTCTCTTTTTTTGGGTTTGTGTCCCAAACAGTCCAAGCTTCTTACCAAACGTAAGAATGTAACTTTAGACTGGGATCCTAACCCAGGTGTTCCAGATACTTGACCATGCTGGACACACTTAGGTCCAGCCGTGCTACCGACTGATCTATCAGCAGCAGATTGCCTTGGTATGCCATTACTGCTATACCATGGGCCTGTAGTCCTGCTAGAGGTGGGCCCTAGCACTTTGTAAACCCGGGGCACGGTGGTTAACCCGAAGGGCAAGACCACCAACTGGAAGAGGTGCTGTTCCGCTGCGAAACGCAGACAGCCTCTGTAGTCCCAAGTAGATACATATGCAAATAGCTCTCCATGTGTGTATGTGGCAAAAAAGCCATAGGTCTATGGAAGCATGCTTTCATGGAAGTATGAATTAAAACAAATATTTTTTAGGCAAAACATTAAAAAGTGTGTGCTGTATACACGCATAAATGTAGCACGTGTGCTATGGAACAGGCATCTTGCAAGCAAGGATGCGTTTATGAATGCGTTGCAGACACATATTCCTATGCGAACGTAAGGAATCCTGCATATTTAAGGAAACCTTTATTAACATGCCTTATCATGCAACCATGCCAATCTAGGCGATCATGCAACTTTTAGGTGATCATGCATCCTTATGTAATTCAGCATTTTTTTTTTTTTTTGCGATCAAGCATTTTATGCATTTTAAGCACCACTGAGTGAACAAGTACCCTTGTGTGACCAAGGACTCTTGTGTGATCAAGCACCCTTGTGTGATCCAGCATCTTTATGCAAGCAAGCATTTTTATGCAATTTTAGGCATTTTTGTGCAAGCAAGCCTCTCTGTGTGATCAAGTATCCTTGAGTATACAAGGACTCTAGTGTGATCAAGCATGTTTATGTGATCAAGCATCCTTATGCGACTAAGCATTTTAATGTGACTAAGCATCTTCATGCGACTATGTAAAAACCATGTATCTTTATGTGATCAACAATAAACATGTTTTGTTACTTGTTTTTACCCCACATGCATTTTGTACATTCCATACTTATGTATTTTATGCAAACCTGTGGGACTAGTAAAGAGAAAGTTATCCTTCGCAAACATGCGTTTCCGCAATCATGCGATTTAGCTGTTGTTAGCAACAATGTTCTCCAGCAACTGTGCATCCCAGCAGTTGTGCGTTTGGCTAGCTTGTAAGCAAGCAACTGCATGAGCATACTATGGAGGTTTTCTAGCAACCAATACTCCTAGGATAAGGTAAGGAAACTCTTAGGAGGAGAAAAAAACAGCTTGTGCGGGTGCCCAATCAGCATAAACCAACTGTTCCAATAATGGACAGACTGGGATGGTACAAGAAGCCTATGGGTACTTAAAAGACCCCAAGAAGGAGACATAGGCTTCGGCCATCTGGGCTGAGGGTAAGTTATATGCAGCATGAATCTCTGTAAAAGATTGCAGCTGCGACTTCAGAGCTTGTGAGGCTTCTAAAACCTCTGCCTCGTCAGATTGCACCTGTTCCCTGTCCCCTGATGGTGATCCTTCATCATCAGAATGTTGATCCTCTGATTGAGGATTAGAGCAGGGGAAGGGGACCTACCCCGCTTTCTGCTCTCTTTTGAGGTTGCTGCGATTAAAGCAGCTAACCTCTCCTGTAAACCAACCAATGCAAATGCAAAAAGTGTCCTCAGTGATATATGCAGGGCTGCAATGTTAGGAGAGGCTGTAATGCCGGACAGGGGCAATGGCTCATCCTGTGCGGCTGCCTCAGGTGAGGCTGGTATGATGCAGGCATGTCTAGAACCCCTAGATCCAGATGGCGACACCCTAGTGCCCCTTTTTCCTGCCCCTGAACCCCTTTTACGGGGAGGCATAGTCCTAAGCCCAAAAGCAGAGGTACTAACACAAGTGCATCAACTGCTGAGCCTAGTCTTGCAAAAAACAAATGCCTGCTAATCTGCACAGTCTGATGCTGAGTAGGTGTCTTTAGTATGCCTGAATCCAATCCACACAGGTGCTTACATGCCCCATACAAGCTGCTGTGTCCTTTCGCTTTACACGTCTCCTGGCGTCTGGGGTTTTTAAACAATACCCACCCTGCACCTGCGCCGTAGATCGCTGTGCACGCCGCATGTGCACGCTAACGGCAACCACGAGAGAAAATATATATATAGTATAGAGAAAAGCGTGCTCCCCGTGCGCGCATGCACACATAGGGGACGGCGGTGAGGGGGGAAGAGATGGCCTCATGTGGGTGGGTCGCTGTGGGACCCTAGACTACATGGGACCACCCCTTACAACTTTTGTGGCAGAGCCTGAAGCGGAAGAGGTGAGCAGATCCACAGACCAGCTGCATTGAGCTTTCATCCTGGAGAGCATGTAAGTAAAAACACCAGGTATGTCTCTTTACTCCCTCTAGTGGCGGAAAACAGGTAAGACATGCAACTACTCACAGAAGAGAACCCCAGGAATTTCTCAGGGTTGTCTTCACTTACCTTATCCCCGCCACAGGATACTGCTGAAGACCAGACAGATCCAACCTTCACCCATCACAGCGGGTTATGTTGTGCCAATCTTCAGGGTTCTAGGTTCCTACTTAAAGGAGGGCTCAAAACCGCCGGAAACCTTTGGGCCTTTGGGCATTTTTTAATACATGCCACAAAGTGCTGGATCCCAGAGTCCAGTCCTACAAGAGAGACATTACAGGCAAAACCTTGCTCTTCCATGAGGTCCGGGTACCATCTATCTTGATGTTTTTTTCTGGCCTTCTTGGATGGATCCAGTTGTGTAGCTCCTTAACCCCCGCAGGGATCCTCAGCAGAGCTTTTTCTTAGCACATTCTTTAACCGTGACCAACACCTTAGACACTGGTGAAAAAACTGAGTTGCTCCTGGTATGGGAGGGGTTATATAGGGAGGAAACTTCCTGTCTAATTACACCAGTGTCCAGCACCTGAAGGTGAAATATAACCCACTTAGTAATTACTATGAGGCTCTGTGTTCCGTGATGTACGATAAAGAAAAAAGAAAATACCAGAACTGTATTAGAGACAAAATCTTCCAATGGCAACACTTGTTCTGGTGACACCCTGGGATTCCCTCACTTTGCAGGGAATTCATCTTACTTTCTCTTTTGGCTATCAGAGAGGAAGTGACATCTCCCCAATTGGACAAGATGGCAAAAAAACCTGAGAGGGGTTATACACCTCTTCCCTTCCCCCCACGCCTGTACTCTATCCAAGATGAAATTAAAATTGCTTTTAGCTCTAGTTTAGTTCATTAGTCACAACAGGTACACTTTAATTTTTATACATCAGCATTGTAATAACAATACAAACAATAGTTATTTTTGACAATCTAAAATGAGCTTACTAAAAAAAGGTGAGTTATTACTTGTTAGCTCACTTTCCAGAAATCTTCCAGGACAGCTTACAAGAGAGAGGCTCCTCACACCTAGCACAGGAAACACATGAGCCACATTATAAAAATCATATACAGAAACCCAGTCCCCAGTCATAACAAATAACTATAGGCATGGTAACGCATACAGAGTAAGATATAAAATAATCCTACCCAAAAAATATGGTGGGAAATGGCGCCGTCCTGAATTATTCCTGGAAAGTGAGTTAACAGGTAATAACTCTGTTTTCCCAAGGCATCTACCAGGACAGCTTATGAGAGAGGACAAAATAGAACTACAGTGGAACCTTGGATTATGAGCATAATCCGTTCCAGGAGAATGCTTGTAATCCAAAGCACTCGCATATCAAAGCGAGTTTCCCAATAGAAGTCAATGGAAACAAAGATAATTTGTTCCGCATTGACTTCTATGGCATGCAATACCGCATGTGGCCAGAGGTGGGGGGCACTGGAGAACCTCAGAAATAATCAGGGACTGCTCGGCTGATCTCGGAAACCCGCGGAAAGGTTCAGAAACACTCAGGAATGGAGTATTTCCGAGTGATTCTGGGTGATTCCGAGTATTTCCGAATGGCTCGGAACGACTCTGAACCATTCCGAGTGTCACTGGCGCCCCCGAACCTCTGGCCAAATGCGGTACTGCACACCCCATTAGCATGAATTCTGCTCGTTTTGCGAGACAACACTTGCAAACCGAGTCAGAATTTAAAAAAAAAAGTTGCTCGTTATTCAAAACGCTCGTTAATCCTGTTACTCATAAACCAAGGTTCCACTGTACCTGATTAGGGTGGAACCACAGCTTACAGCACCCTCATCCTGAAGGCCTGTTCTTGAATGGAGAGCAGGTCAAACCGTCAGTTACATATAGCTACATCGTTAGTCTGGTTAAAAAAAGACACAAGTCCACCTAGTTCAACCAATAAAATAGAAAGAAATATACAATCATTTATACACAATCCTATACCCACAGTTACTCTAGACTCTAGAGGAAGGCAAAAAGCCCAGCAAAACATGATCCAATTTGCTCCAGCAAGGGGAAAAAGATCCTTCCTGATCCCCCCAAGGATTGGATATTCCCTGGATCAACTTTACCTATACATTTTAGTAAATCTAGGAAAGAATCTACTGAGCTGGACAGAACCCATTCTCAAGGGAGTCTGTCAGACTTCCACGTACCTGACTGACGAGCCCGATACAGCAGGGGAAGGTCTCCCTTACGTATCTGGTTCCTGGCCCCTGGTGGTAGGAACAGGAGGCACAGGAGCTCAGAATGGTATGAGAGCCTGGCGGGTGACTTGCGGAAGTAAGGCCCAGGATCCTGGTGCAAGTGGACTGGAGAACCTTGGTAAGCTGGAGCACAGGCAGCAGGTGCAGAGCAGGAGCAGGGTAGGCAGGTCCGGTCACAGGCAGAGTTGGCAACAGGCAGACAGCATAGTTCAAAGGAGCAGGAAGGTTCAGAGTCCAGGTCACAGGCATGGTTGGCAACAGACGGGCAGTGTAGTACAAAAGGATCAGGCAGATTCAAGGTCAAAGGCAGGCCAGGGTCAGATGCAGGCAGACAGCAGAGAGTAATCCAATAGACAAGCCGGGTATCAGGGAGATCAAACGTTCAGACAGGAAAACAGGGAGCACAGATACTGGGAGCTGCAGATCGGACAGCACAGAGCAAAGTGCACCAACAGTTTAAATAGGGCGATTGGCGCCAAACGGCGTGCACGCGCGCCAACGTGCACAGGCGCACGCGTGCACAGTGGCGCGCACGGGCGCGCACCCGCGCACCCTAGGATGCCTGATACTGAGTCTGTTCTGGGAGCTGCTCTGACAGAGTCTATTCCATATGTTCACAGCTCTTATGCCTTGTACACACGATCAGACATTCCGACAACAAAATCCATGGATTTTTTCCTATGGATGTTGGCTCAAACTTGTCTTGCATACACACGGTCACACAAATCTTGTCAGAAATTCTAAACGTCAAGAACACGGTGAAGTACAACATGTACGACGAGCCGAGAAAAATGAAGTTCAATAGCCAGTGCGGCTCTTCTGCTTGATTCCGAGCATGCGTGGAACTTTGTGCGTCGGAATTGTGTACACATGATCAGAATTTACGACAACAGATTTTGTTGTTGGAAAATTTGAGATCCAGATCTCAAATTTTGTTTGACGGAAATTCCAATGGAAAATGTCTGCTGGAGTATACACACGGTCAGAATTTCTGACAAGAAGCTCCCATCGAACATTTTCCGTCGGAAAATCCGACCGTGTGTACGGGGCATAACTGTGAAGAAAACTTTCTGTATTTGGAGATTAGATCTCTTTTACTCTAGTCTAGACCTAAAGAGTGCCCCCTTGATGACCTTAAAGTGAATAACTCAACATCAAGTTCATTAAATGGACCACGTATGTATTTATATATGTTCTCAAGCTAGAATAAGTTCAGTTCCTATATTCTATCCTCATAGTTGAGCTCCTCCATGCCTCTTATCAGTTTGGTTGCCCTTCTCTGCACTTTCTCCAGTTCCCCAATATTCTTTTTGTGAACTGGTGCCCAAAACTGAACTGCATATTCCAGATGAGGTCTTACTAATGATTTTTACAGTTGTAAAATTATGTCTCTTCCTCTGGAGTCCATATCTCTCTTAATACAAGAAAGGATTTTGGAAACTGCTGCTTGGCATTGCATGCCATTATTAAGCTTATGATCTGCCAGAACACCCAGATCCCTCTCCACCATTAATTCCCCCAGTTGTACTCCCCCAAGTATGTATGCTAAACTTCATTTGCCATATAGTTGCCCAACTAAACATTGAGGTTAGCTTGAAAGCTGGAGACATCCTGTAAAGATGTTATTCCACTGAATATCTTGGTGTCATCTACAAACCACTTCCATCTACAACACCACGTTGTCATGCTCCCTAGACTTACTTGCTCCTCTTTCTACACGCAGAACCAGGCCCCATCTGCCACAACCCTGACAAACAAACGACACCAGAAGTCTCAAGAGATACAGCCGTGCTCTTGAGCGAGCATGGCGTAAATCTAAATCCCTGCAAGACTTTACCCTCTACAAATCTGCCCTTCTCAAATACAACTCCTGCGTCCACACTGCTAAACAAACCTATTACAACACTCTCATCAAAACCCTCTCATCCAAACCTCATCAACTCTTTTCTACCCTTAATTCCTTACTTCACCCCCCACTGCCCCACCCACCAACTTGCTTACCGCTCAACAGATTGCCAACCACTTCAATAGCAAAACTGACACAATTCGCAAGGAGATATCCAGCATTCAAATTCCTCCCCTGCCCAACATATTAGGTCCAACACCACACTCAATACTCTCCTCCTTTTGCCCAGTTAACACAGATGAAGTTGATAATGGCCCATCTCACTACCTGTCCCCTGGACCCTGTCCCCTCTCAATTACTGCTACCACCTTCCCACTCTATCCTCAACTCCCTAACCCACATCTTCAACCTCTCCCTTTTCTCCAGCACCTTTCTTTCCACCGCTCAAACATGCACTGGTTACCCCCATACTCAAAAAACCCTCACTAGACCCATAGGCGTGCGCAGCCTATTGCATTAGGGTGTGCACCTCAAACCAAAGCTCAAACACACGTGCGTCTGTGTATATATATATATATATATATATATATATATACATACACACAGGCTGATCCAGATGATAATAGGCCTGTGATAAACAAGAAAACAAATCCCCAAACTCCTCTATGTAGAGATATATAGTCTGTTGGAGGAGGCAGTGCATAATATTCTTTCTGGGGATGAAAGATATATAATATGGGATCTGGGATGTGCATCAAAAACAACAGAGGGAATGAATACTCTTACCCCAAAGCGTGGACACAGGTCAATCAAGCATGAAATAATTGTTTTCAGCAGGCTCTCCAACCAGGGCTATTGCAGTTAGGTAATGTATACCTGCATCTGTCTCCAAAAGTATCGATGGTAGATGTTCACGGTAGGGGCTCCACCTGACGGGTGTTTGTAGTCATCCGACCGACATCCAATCTACAGCGCAAGTCATGGAAAGAAAGCAAAAAAGGGCCTCCACATAGTGCAGATGAATCCAAGAAAAAAAATATTTATTCGATAAAAACAAAATAAAAAACGTACAGACCATCAATCAAGATGTGTACATGGAGTGATAACAAAAAATAGTAAGAACAGTGTGGTATAAAAAGCACAGCAGCCTATGTACCCGACATGTTTCAAACAAACGTTCTTCTACTGGGGCATATTATATATATATATATATATATATATATATATATATATATATCTTCTACTGGGGCATGCCCCAGTAGAAGAACGTTTGTTCGAAACATGTCATCCTCGATCCTTTTGGAGACAGATGCAGGTATACATCATCTAACTGCAATAGCCCTGGTTGGAGAACCTGCTGGAAACGATTATTTCATGCTTGATTGACCCATATATATATATATATATGTATATATATATATACATTACATATACAATTCAAATCAATATGAACCCTGCCTGGCTTGTCAGCAAAAAAGTAAGTGTGTGTGTGTGTGTATATATATATATATATAATAAAAATGCACACTTACTTTTTTGCTGGCAGGGACAGGGTTCATATCGAGTTGCCTTTTCTATTTTTGGTCCATCGTGTGGCTGCCCTTTCCTGCAGTGCTCAGTGCTGTCTCACTACCACTGCTCACCTCACTGAGCCACCCACATGCCGCTATCCGATTCCAGGCTCCGCTGAGTCCGCTGCTTCTTCTAAGGGAAGGGAGAGAGAGGAGGCCGGAGGGGGGGCGGAGTGCAGATGTATATCACTCCGCCGCCTGCGGGACCTGCGCTGCCGGAACTATAGAAGACCCATCGGTAAACCTAGTCCCTGCAGTGCAGCAAACAAAATGTTTTTTCTTGCCAGGACCAACCCAGGCCAGTGGTGACAACTGTGACATGAGCAGTAGCCACAACTACTCACAGCAGTCACAACTAGGCAATGAGAGCACAGGGATGATTAGGGTGTGCCTGGGCACACCCGGCACACCCCGTGGGCACGCCTATGACTAGACCCCACCAGTTTGAATAACTTAAGATCCATCTCCCTGCTCCTGTTTGCCTCCAAGCTCATCGAACGCCTTGTTCATGACCAAATGAGTCGCTACCTCATGGACAACAACCTTCTCGACCCCCTACAGTCTGGCTTCCACCCACAACATTCTACTGAAACTGCCCTACTAAAACTCACCAATGACCTACTAACTGCTAAAACCAATGGCCACTACTCCATGCTCATACTTTTAGACCTCTCTGTTGCTTTTGACACAGTTGACCACCTGCTCCTCCTCAGCAAATTACACTCCTTTGGCTTCCGTGATTCTGCATTATCCTGGTTCTCCTCCTACCTATCTCAGCGCACTTTCAGTGTCACTTACAACTCCATCTCTTCCGCTCCCCTTCCTCTTTCTGTTGGGGTACCCCAAGGCTCTGTCCTTGGGCCTCTCCTATTCTCACTCTATACCTCTTCCCTGGGCCAGTTGATAACCTCCCATGGCTTCCAATACCACCTCTATGCCGATGACACCCAGATCTATCTCTCCACTCCTCAACTCACCCCCTTGATCTCCTCACGGATCTCAAACTTACTGAATGACATATCGATATGGATGTCACACCACTTCCTCAAACTTAATCTTTCTAAAACTGAGCTTGTTATATTTCCTCCTTCACAGTCCCCCCGTGACTTCACCATTAATATCAACAACACAACCATTGGTCCCTCCACACATGCCAGGGTCCTGGGTGTAATCCTTGACTCTGACCTCTCCTTCAGCCCCATATCCAATCACTAGCTAAATCCTGCTGCCTTAACCTCCGCAACATCTCCGAATTTGACCCTTCCTGACTAATGACACCACAAAGCAACCTATTCACTCCTTGATTATTTCCCGCCTTGACTACTACAACTCTCTCCTTAATGGCCTACCCTTAAGCAGGCTATCCCCCCTTCAGTCTATTATGAATGCTGCTGCTAGACTAATACACCTCACTAATCGATACGTGACTGCCGCCCCTCTCTGCCAATCTCTTCACTGGCTTCCCCTACCCCACCGTGTAAAATTCAAATTGCTAACCATAACATACAAGGCCATTCACAGCATCGCCCCCATCTACATCACCAACCTCATCTGCAGATATTGCCCAAATCGTCCCCTCCGCTCCTCCCAGGACCTCCTGCTATCTAGCTCCCTTGTTACCTCCTCCCATGCTCGCCTTCAGGACATCTCCAGAGCCTCTCCCATCCTTTGGAACTCCCTGCCCCAGTATGTCTGATCAGCCTCTACCCTGTCCACCTTTAGGAGATCCCTGAGAACTCATTTATTCAGGGAAGCCTATCCCACACCCATATAACAACTGTCCCCGAGCCACCATCATCAAATCATTCTCTACAGCTATTACCTTTTGTACCACCACCCCCTCCCTTTAGAATGTAAGCTCTACGAGCAGGGCCCTCCTGTACCTTTTGTATTGAACTGTACTGTAATTGTGTTGTCCCCCCTATATATTGTAAAGCGCTACTTAAACTGTTGGCGCTATATAAATTGCATATAATAATAATAATAATAATAATAATACAAAGACCCAAGGGTGTCAACACTGAACCTTAGGGTACACTGCTAACAACCCTAGACCATTCAGAGTATGAATCATTAACCACTACCCTCTGAATTTGGTCTTTTAGCCAGTTTTCTATTTACAAACTGATTTTTCCTAGCCTGTAGACTTTACCTTACACATTAGCTGTGTGTGGGAACTTTTGTCTTTTGCAAAATCCAATTATACCAAGTCCACAGCCACTCCTTTGTCTAAGGTTTTACTTACCTCCTCATAAAAAGAAATCAGATTTGTCTGACAACTTCATGTTGTCTGTTGGTTAAAATATTTTTTTCCAACAAGAACTCATCTATGTGATCTTTTATTAAACTCTCCAGTATCTTCCCAACTATAGAAGTTAAACTAACAGGTCTATAGTTACTTGGTAAAGACTTTGATTCCTTTTTAAATATAGGCACCACATTTGTACTATTCCATTCATTAAAGAGTCCCTAAAAATTAGAAACAATGGCTTTGAAATTACAAAGCTCAATTATTTTAGAATCCGTGGGTGTATGCCATATGATACAGGTGCTTTATTCACCTTTATTCTGTCTAAATATTTCTGGACCGTATCAATTTTGAGCCATAGTGGATCATTTAGGGCTGTGTCAATACCATCCCCATTATGAACTTGAGCTCCCAATGCTCCTTGGCATACACAGAGCTAAAGAAGGTATTTTTCTTTCTCCCCAGTCACCCACTCTAGATTATTTTGTAAAGGGCCTACATGTTCAGACCTGACTGTTTACTATTAATATATTTGAAGAATTTTTGGGGGTTTTCATTTTGACGTTCGCTTTGAATTTTTGTGGCCTTCATTTCCTTTTATTCTGTTATATTCTTTGTAACATTTAAATGATAATGTTCCTTAATTTTTATACTTTTTTTAAAGCTCTTTTCTTATTATTTATAGCTTTTTTAACTTGGGCCACAAAGTTTTTTTTTTTTTTTAGCCTTTTAAACTTGTTGCCCATGGGAATATAATTTGCAGTATGTTCACATACAATCATTTTAAAGAATTCCCATTTCTCTTCTCTGTTTCTCGATGCCAATATTCCCTCCCACTCTAATGCCCCGTACAGACGGTCGGATTTTCCGACGGAAAATGTGTGATAGGACCTTGTTGTCGGAAATTCCGACCGTGTGTGGGCTCCATCACACATTTTCTATCGGATTTTCCGACACACAAAGTTTGAGAGCATGCTATAAAATTTTCCGACAACAAAATCCGTTGTCGGAAATTCCGATCGTGTGTACACAAATCCGACGCACAAAGTGCCACGCATGCTCAGAATAAATAAAGAGATGAAAGCTATTGGCTACTGCCCCGTTTATAGTCCCGACGTACGTGTTTTACATCACCGCGTTCAGAATGATTGGATTTTCCAACAACTTTGTGTGACCATGTGTATGCAAGACAAGTTTGAGCCAACATCCGTCGGAAAAAATCCATGGATTTTGTTGTCGGGATGTCCGATCAATGTCCGACTGTGTGTATGGGGCATAAGACTTGGAGAGCAGCCCTCATCCTTGGAAAAATAGCTTTCTTAAAGCTAAGTGTTTTTATTTTTTCCAGTATATGCTTGTTGTTTACAGCTAACATTAATTAAATTATGTTATGGTCACTGTTACCCAGATGTTCTTATATATGAATATTAGTAATACGTTCTGCATGGTTTGAGATTACCAGGTCCAGCAGAGCATGATTTCTAGTCGTGGCCTCTATGAACATGTACCATAAAATTGTCTTGTGATAGGTTTATATATTTTCACATTTTGCACATGTATTTTGCATATTTTTTTATTTTAGTACAAAATGTACCATTTCCAATGGTTATTTGTAACATGGGAACCTTCTAATAGCCTGCCATAGTTCTCCCCCATCTTTCTCCATTCCACTCACCAATTGGGATTGACCCCTGTCTGACCTGTCTGCCTCATTATAATCTAATTCACCCTTCCCCCTCAATCCTAGTTTAACCACTTGCCGACCAGCCGCCGTCATTATACTGCGGCAGGCCCGCTCTATTGCACGGATCGCTGTAGGTGTACGCTTTGTGCAATAGATACAGTGGGCGCATGCGCGCACCCACGGCACGTGGCATGAGCTGCGATGTCTGCCGGGCACCCGTGATCGCTCCACAGAAAGCCAGAACGGGGATCTGTCAATGTAAACAAACAGATCACCGTTCTGTCATGGAAGTACTGAGTGATTGTCTGTTCCTAGTGATTAGGAACAGCGCTCTCTCTCTACTCCCAGTCAGTCCCCTCCCCCCACAGTTAGAAACACCTCCCAGGGAACACATTTAACCCCTTGATCGCCCCCTAGTGTTAACCCCTTCCCTGCTAGTGTTTTTTATACAGTAATCAGTGCATTTTTATAGCACTGATCACTGTATAAATGTTACTGGTCCCAAAAAAGTGTCAAAAGTGTTCGATCTGTCCGCCGCAATGTCGCAGTCCCACTAAAAACCGGTGCGCGTGCCCGGCGGCTGCAATGTCCGCCGGGCACCCGCGATTGCAATGTCCGCCGGGCACCCGCGATTGCCCGTTAACCGGGCCGGACCGTGGATCTGTGTGTGTAAACACATAGATCCACGTCCTGTCAGGTGAGAGGAGACCGATCTGTGTTCCCAGTACAGCGGAACACTGATCGGTCTCCTCCCCTTGTACGTCCCCGCCCCCTACAGTTAGAATCATTCCCTTAGGAAACATAGTTAACCCCTTGTGTCCCCCTAGTGGTTAACCCCTTCCCTGCATGTCACATTTACACAATAATCAATGCAATTTTATAGCATTGATCGCTGTATAAATGTGAATGGTCCCAAAAATGTGTCAAAAGTGTCCGATGTGTCCGCCATAATGTCGCAGTCACGAAAAAAAATCGCAATCGCCGCTATTACTAGTAAAAAAAATAAATAAATATATTTTTTTTAAAAATGCCATAAATCTATCCCGTATTTTGTGGACGCTATATTTTTTTACCAAAAATATGTAGAAGAATACGTATCGGCCGAAACTGAGGACAAAATTAGTTTTTTTAAAAAAAATTGGGATATTTATTATAGCAAAAAGTAAAAAATATTGTGTTTTTTTCAAAATTGTCGCTCTTGTTTTGTTTATAGCGCAAAAAATAACAACCGCAGAGGTGATCTAATACCACCAAAAGAAAGCTCTATTTGTGGGGAAAAAAGGACATCAGTTTTTTTGGGGTACAAAGTCGCACGACCGCACAATTGTCGTTTAAAGTGCGACAGCGCTGAAAACTAAAAATTGGCTTGGGAAGAAAGGGGGTGAAAATGCCCTGTATTGAACTGGTTAAGGGGGCAAATCCTTCCGTTCCTTAAGTGGTTAAATACTCCTCCAGCCTTCCCATAAATCCCTCCCCAGCACAGCAGAACCCCTTCCATTTAGGTGCAAACCATCTTTAGCATATAGGTTGTACCCTAATGAAAAGTCAGTCCAGTGCTCTAAAATCCCAAATCCTTCTCTCTTACACCAGGTCATTTCTCTAATATCCATGTCTTTCTTGTGTTGCGTATGGCACAGGCAATATTTCAGAGCATATAACTTTGGAGATCCTTTCCTTCAACTTGCAGCCTAGTTCTTTAAATTGATTCTTAAGGAGCCTACACCTTCTATGTATTCTGTCATTGGTTCTAACATGGACCAAAACAGCTGACACATGCCCAGCCCCTCCCAGTAATTTATCAACCCGGTCCACCACATGCCAAACCCTAGCACCAAGGATACAGCAAACAATTTAGTTGAGGAGATTTTTTCAGTCCTTGCGATTATAGAATCTCCTATTACCACCAACTGTCTAGGCCTTCCTGCACTACCCTCACTACCCCTACTAGATGGGCTACTCTCCTGGCTGTTAAGGGTAGCAGTGACATCTAGGGCTGCCACCTCTGAGCTTGCCACCCCACGTCTTCACCCAACTTGGCAAATCTGTTTGGGTGCTCAAACCCAGAGTTGGTCTTCCTTTTCTGTGAGACCCTACCACTCCCTTGGACTACAGTAACCCATCTTCCTACTGTGACAAAGAGCCCATGTCAGTTGTTGATGGGGTGTATGCTCCACGTAGAGTTTTGAGCTTTTTTAAGGTAAATGGGTGACAGTGAGAGGTCTGGAGCAGGAGGCAAGGGGTTAAGCACTGGCCACACCTTGCTCCCCACCTGGGGTATAATTTGTGTTCCCTGGGTCAATTTGTGTTTGTGCTGAGAAAGGAGACAAGCAGACTGTGAGGGAACATGTCTGCAGGACTGGAGCAGACCCAATGAGGTCTATTTATTAGCCAGGATGCTTAAAACTGTTTGCTGGACTTTTTTTTTTTTTTTTGGACTGTGTTTCCATAACCTTGCATGGGAATCCTTTTTGATGAGTGACAATGGACATTCATCAACAGAATGATATTTTCATATAATTAATTACAAAGCCATACATCTGTGATAAATAAAAATTTAAATAAAAATGAAAACATTTTATAAAAAGGTGAAGTATCCAAAAAAATCACTTGTGATTAATAGTGCAATGTACAAAAAAGAATACATTGATGCACATAAAGTGAAGATCTTCATGATCCTGGTGATAACAAAATTAAAAGTGACTGTGTATCTTTCTCCACCAACACCTATTACACATCCTACTCACCAGATCGCCATGACACCCATTACAGGTAGTCATATATGCAGAAGATATAGATAACCCAGAGGAATCAACCAGAGGGGATCCTAGCGTAATTGGATCGTGCCGTCAGATCTCCAGACATCCGTGGGTAGATGAAAGGAAAAAGCGGGCTCCCATAGTGAAGTTTGTCACAAATATTTATTTAAAAATTGTTTAAAAGATCCATCGCAAACATGCGATACATAACATACAATGCAGGAAGCATGGGATGCCATTTGTGCTCTACCTAAGTTCCAATGAGGGCGGAAGTGACTTATCGCGGGTTGCTTGAGAGTGTACTGGGAAGAGGGGGTCATTTTGAATGGACACTATAAAATTGTCTGTGCGTTACGCAGTCCTGGACTCTGTACTAGAGACACTGAGGGGAATTTATCAAAACTGAAGCAGCCAGGATCTGGAGCAGCTGTGCATGACAACCAAACATCTTTTATTTTCAAAGCTTAACCTGAACAAGCTGAAGATAGAAACTGATTGGTTGCGATGCACGGTTGCTCCAGATTCTGCCTGGTCCAGTTTCGATACATTCCCCCCACTGTATTGTACATTTATATTCCTGAATAGGGATGAGCTTCGAGTTCGAGTCGAACTCATGTTCGACTCGAACATTGGCTGTTCGCAAGTTCACCGAACAGCGAACAATTTGGGGTGTTCGCGGCAAATTCGAATGCCGCGGAACACCCTTTAAAAGTCTATGGGAGAAATCAAAAGTGCTAATTTTAAAGGCTAATATGCAAGTTATTGTCATAAAAAGTGTTTGGGGACCTGGGTCCTGCCCCAGGGGACATGGATCAATGCAGAAAAAAGTTTTAAAAACGGCCGTTTTTTCAGGAGCAATGATTTTAATAATGCTTAAAATCAATCAATAAAAGTGTAATATCCCTTTAAATTTCGTACCTGGGGGGTGTCTATAGTGTGCCTGTAAAGGGGCGCATGTTTCCTGTGTTTAGAACAGTCTGACAGCAAAATGACATTTTGAAGGAAAAAACTCATTTAAAACTACCCGCGGCTATTGCATTGCCGACAATACACATAGAAGTTCATTGATAAAAACGGCATGGGAATTCCCCAAAGGGGAACCCCGAACCAAAATTAAAAAAAAAAAATGACGTGGGGGTCCCCCTAAATTCCATACCAGGCCCTTCAGGTCTGGTATGGATATTAAGGGGAACCCCGGCCAAAATTTTAAAAAAAAAATGACGTGGGGTTCCCCCTAAATTCCATACCAGACCCTTCAGGTCTGGTATGGATTTTAAGGGGAACCCCGCGCCAAAAAAAAAAAAAAAAACGACGTGGGGTCCCCCCAAAAATCCATACCAGACCCTTATCCGAGCACGCAACCTGGCAGGCCGCAGGAAAAGAGGGGGGGACGAGAGTGCGGCCCCCCCTCCCTCCTGAACCGTACCAGGCCACATGCCCTCAACATTGGGAGGGTGCTTTGGGGTAGCCCCCCAAAACACCTTGTCCCCATGTTGATGAGGACAAGGGCCTCATCCCCACAACCCTGGCCGGTGGTTGTGGGGGTCTGCGGGCGGGGGGCTTATCGGAACCTGGAAGCCCCCTTTAACAAGGTGACCCCCAGATCCCGGCCCCCCCCCTGTGTGAAATGGTAAGGGGGTACATAAGTACCCCTACCATTTCACGAAAAAAGTGTCAAAAATGTTAAAAATGACAAGAGACAGTTTTTGACAATTCCTTTATTTAAATGCTTCTTCTATCTTCCTTCATCTTCTGGTTCTTCTGGCTCTTCTGGCTCTTCTGGTTCTTCCTCCGGCGTTCTCGTCCAGCATCTCCTCCGCGGCGTCTTCTATCTTCTTCTCCTCGGGCCGCTCCGCACCCATGGCATGGGGGGAAGGCTCCCGCTCTTCTCTTCTTCTCTTCTTCTTTTCTTCTTTTCTTCTCTTCTTCTCTTCTTCTCTTCTTCATTTTCTTCTCCGGGCCGCTCCGCAATCCATGCTGGCATGGAGGGAGGCTCCCGCTGTGTTACGGCGCTCCTCGTCTGACAGTTCTTAAATAACGGGGGGCGGGGCCACCCGGTGACCCCGCCCCCCTCTGACGCACGGTGACTTGACGGGACTTCCCTGTGACGTCACGGGGAATGCCACAGGGAAGTCCCGTCAAGTCTCCGTGCGTCAGAGGGGGGCGGGGTCACCGGGTGGCCCCGCCCCCCCGTTATTTAAGAACTGTCAGACGAGGAGCGCCGTCACACAGCGGGAGCCTCCCTCCATGCCAGCATGGATTGCAGAGTGGCCCGGAGAAGAAAATGAAGAAGAGAAGAAGAGAAGAAGAGAAGAAGAGAAGAAGAGAAGAGCGGGAGCCTCCCCCCCATGCCATGGGTGCGGAGCGGCCCGAGGAGAAGAAGACAGAAGACGCCGCGGAGGAGATGCTGGACGAGAACGCCGGAGGAAGAACCAGAAGAACCAGAAGAGCCAGAAGAACCAGAAGATGAAGGAAGATAGAAGAAAGAAGAAGCATTTAAATAAAGGAATTGTCAAAAACTGTCTCTTGTCATTTTTAACATTTTTGACACTTTTTTCGTGAAATGGTAGGGGTACTTATGTACCCCCTTACCATTTCACACAGGGGGGGGCGGGATCTGGGGGTCACCTTGTTAAAGGGGGCTTCCAGATTCCGATAAGCCCCCCGCCCGCAGACCCCCACAACCACCGGCCAGGGTTGTGGGGATGAGGCCCTTGTCCTCATCAACATGGGGACAAGGTGTTTTGGGGGGCTACCCCAAAGCACCCTCCCAATGTTGAGGGCATGTGGCCTGGTACGGTTCAGGAGGGAGGGGGGGCCGCACTCTCGTCCCCCCCTCTTTTCCTGCGGCCTGCCAGGTTGCGTGCTCGGATAAGGGTCTGGTATGGATTTTTGGGGGGACCCCACGCCGTTTTTTTTTTTTTTTGGCGCGGGGTTCCCCTTAAAATCCATACCAGACCTGAAGGGTCTGGTATGGAATTTAGGGGGAACCCCACGTCATTTTTTTTTTAAAATTTTGGCCGGGGTTCCCCTTAATATCCATACCAGACCTGAAGGGCCTGGTATGGAATTTAGGAGGACTCCCACGTCATTTTTTTTTTTTAATTTTGGTTCGGGGTTCCCCTTTGGGGAATTCCCATGCCGTTTTTATCAATGAACTTCTATGTGTATTGTCGGCAATGCAATAGCCGAGGGTAGTTTTAAATGAGTTTTTTCCTTCAAAATGTCATTTTGCTGTCAGACTGTTCTAAACACAGGAAACATGCGCCCCTTTACAGGCATACTATAGACACCCCCCAGGTACGAAATTTAAAGGGATATTACACTTTTATTGTTTGACTTTAAGCATTATTAAAATCACTGCTCCTGAAAAAACGGCCGTTTTTAAAACTTTTTTTTGCATTGATCCATGTCCCCTGGGGCAGGACCCAGGTCCCCAAACACTTTTTATGACAATAACTTGCATATAAGCCTTTAAAATTAGCACTTTTGATTATTCATGTTCGTGTCCCATAGACTTTAACGGTGTTCGCATGTTCGAACAAACTTTTTTCCTGTTCGCATGTTCTGGTGCGAACCGAACAGGGGGGTGTTTGGCTCATCCCTATTCCTGAATATTGCACTCTGTGCCTTGAGCTGTTTGACATACTCCTGACCACTGCACTAAGTACATTAGTCATGATGTTGTTCTGTGAGCAAATAGATTGTGGCATATGTGTGTTGAGTATAAGGGGAGCAGGCTCAGGTTTTGTTCACTCCCAGCTACCAAATATGCTAGGTACACTAATGTTTGTACATATATGGAATGTATAGCAAAAACTGCAGTAAGCATACAGTGGGGCAAAAAGTATTTAGTCAGCCATCAATTGTGCACGTTCTCCCACTTAAAAAGATGAGAGAGGCCTGTAATTGTCATCATAGGTATACCTCAACTATGAGAGACAAAATGTGAAAACAAATCCAGACAATCACATTGTCTGATTTTTGAAATAATTTATTTGCAAATTATGGTGGAAAATAAGTATTTGGTCACCTACAAACAAGCAAGATTTCTGGCTCTCACAGACCTGTATCTTCTTCTTTAAGAGTCTCCTCTGTCTTCCACTCATTACCTGTATTAATGGCACCTGTTTAAACTTGTTATCAGTATAAAAGACACCTGTCCACAACCTCAAACAGTCACACTCCAAACTCCACTATGGTGAAGACCAAAGAGCTGTTGAAGGACACCAGAAACAAAATTGTAGACCTGCACCAGGCTGGGAAGACTGAATCTGCAATAGGCAAGCAGCTTGGTGTAAGAAATCAACTGTGGGAGCAATAATTAGAAAATGGAAAACATACAAGACCACTGATAATCTCCCTCGATCTGGGGCTCCACGCAAGATCTCACCCCGTGGGGTCAAAATGATCAGAAGAACGGTGAGCAAAAATCCCAGAACCACACGGGGGACCTAGTGAATGACCTGCAGAGAGCTGGGACCAACATAACAAAGGCTTCCATCAGTAACACACTACGCCGCCAGGGATTTAGATCCTGCAGTGCCAGACGTGTCCCCCTGCTTAAGCCAGTACATGTCCGGGCCCGTCTGAGGTTTGCTAGAGAGCATTTGGATGATCCAGAAGCGGAATGGGAGAATGTCATATGGTCAGATTAAACCAAAGTAGAACTGTTTGGTAGAAACACAACTCGTCGTGTTTGGAGGAGAATTGCAACCAAAGAACACCATACCTACTGTGAAGCATGGGGGTGGCAACATCATGCTTTGGGGCTGTTTCTCTGCAAAGGGAACAGGACGACTGATCCGTGTACATGAAAGAATGAATGGGGCCATGTATCGTGAGATTTTGAGTGCAAACCTCCTCCCATCATCAAGGGCATTGAAAATGAAACCTGGCTGGGTCTTTCAGCATGACAATGATCCCAAACACACCGCCCGGGCAACGAAGGAGTGGCATCGTAAGAATCATTTCAAGGTCCTGGAATGGCCTAGCCAGTCTCCAGATCTCAACACCATAGAAAACCTTTGGAGGGAGTTGAAAGTCCGTGTTGCCCAGCGACAGCCCCAAAACATCACTGCTCTAGAAGAGATCTGCATGGAGGAATGGGCCAACATACCAGCAACAGTGTGTGACAACCTTGTGAAAACTTACAGAAAACGTTTGACCTCTGTCATTGCCAACAAAGGATATATAACAAAGTATTGAGATGAACTTTTGATATTGACCAAATACTTATTTTCCGCCATAATTTGCAAATAAATTCTTTAAAAAATCAGACAATGTGATTGTCTGGATTTGTTTCCACATTTTGTCTCTCATAGTTGAGGTATACCTATGATGACAATTACAGGCCTCTCTCATCTTTTTAAGTGGGAGAACTTGCACAATTGGTGGCTGACTAAATACTTTTTTGCCCCACTGTATGTGGTCACGCATGGTTGTTTAAGGATTTGATTTTCATATTTTTTGGACTTTCCGTTATTTCTACTATGTGATCTGGTCAGATCAGTAGTTCAACTATGCCAATTTTTGTGCATCATCAGTTAGTATGACTGTCTTGGTTACTTAGTGATGGTATTTGTAATTTGTCTTCATGGTTACATAGTTACATAGTAGGTGAGGTTGAAAAAAGACACAAGTCCATCAAGTCCAACCTATGTGTGTGATTATATGTCGGTATTACATTGTATATCCCTGTATGTTGTGGTCGTTCAGGTGCTTATCTAATAGTTTCTTGAAACTATCAATGCCCCCCGCTGAGACCACCACCTGTGGAAGGGAATTCCACATCCTTGCCGCTCTTACAGTAAAGAACCCTGTCAGAATTACCCGTACCAGATTGACGAACCCGATGTAGCAGAGGATGGCCTCCCATACGTATCTGGTTCCCGGCCCCTGATAGAGTACACAGAAGGCACAGGAGCACAGAATGGTATGAGAGCCTGGTGGGTGGTTTGCAGGAATAAGGCCCAGGATCCTGACACAAGCTGGCAGGTGGTAATAGCAAAGTTGGCAGCAGGCGGTCAGCACGGTACAAAGGGAGCAGGCAGATACAAGGTCCAGGTCACAGGCAGGTTTTGGCAACAGGCAATCAGCACGGTACAAGGGGTCAGGCAGGTTCAACATCAGAGGCAGGCCGGGGTCAATTTGCAGGCGGATAGCAGAGAGAGAGAATCCAGTAAACAAGCCGGGTCACAGGGAGATCAGAGCAATACACAGGAAACAGGAAGTTCGGAAACAGGAAGCTGATGATCGGACAGCATTGAGCACAGCATCCCATCAGCTTAAATAGGCAACCGGCGCCCTCTAGAGTGCCCAGCAAGTGTCCTGAACCGAGAACCTCTCTGACAAACCCTCTACGTAGTTTAAGGTTAAACCTCTTTTCTTCTAATTTTAATGAGTGGCCACGAGTCTTGTTAAACTCCCTTCTGCAAAAAAGTTTTACCCCTATTGTGTGGTCACCAGTACGGTATTTGTATATTGAAATCATATCCCCTCTCAAGCGTCTCTTCTCCAGCGAGAATAAGTTCAGTGCTCGCAACCTTTCCTCATAACTAATATCCTCTAGACCCTTTATTAGCTTTGTTTTCCTTCTTTGTACTCGCTCCATTTCCAGTACATCCTTCCGGAGGACTGGTGCCCAGAACTGGACAGCATACTCTAGGTGCGGAGTCTTGTAGAGCAGGAGAATTATCGTTTTATCTCTGGAGTTGATCTCCTTTTTAATGCATGCCAATATTCTGTTTGCTTTGTTAGCAGCAGCTTGGCATTGCATGCCATTGCTGAGCCTATCATCTACTAGGACCCCCAGGTCCAGATACACCACGTCTACGGGCCTTCCTTTATCTAGATGGCAACTCACCTCCTCATACAAGGTTAGTAGATTGGTTTGGCAAGAACAATTCTTCATTTATCCATGCTGATTACTGCTAATGATACCGCTCTCATTACTAAAATCTTGTATATAGTCCCTTATCATCCCCTCCCAGAGTTTACATACTATTGATGTTAGGCTAACTGGTTTGTAATTCCCAGGGATGTATTTTGGTCCCTTTTTAAATATTGGTGCTACATTGGCTTTTCTCCAATCAGCTGGTACCATTCCAGTCAGTAGACTGTCAGTAAAAATTAGGAACAATGGTCTGGCAATTACTTGACTGAGTTCCCTAAGTACCCTTGGGTGCAAGCCACCTGGTCCCGGTGATTTATTAATGTTAAGTTTCCCAAGTCTAATTTTAATTCTGTCCTCTGTTAACCATGGAGATGCTGCCATGTGATGTGTCATGAGAATAAAATCTGCAGTTTTGGTTACTGAAGCCCCTCTGGTTCCCTTGTGAAGACTGAGGAGAAGAATAAATTCAATACCTTCGCCATCTCCCCATCCTTTGTAACCAGATGTCCTTCCTCACTCTTTATGGGGCCAATATGGTCTATCCTCCCTTTTTTACTGTTTACATAATTAAAGAATTTTTGGGGATTTTTTTTGCTCGCTATGTGTCTTTCATGTTCTATCTTAGCCGTCCCTTATTGCACCCTTACATTTCTTGTTGCATTCTTTATAAAGTCTGAATGCTGATGATGATCCCTCAACCTTGTATTTTTTGAAGGCTTTCTCCTTTGCTTTTATATGCATTTTTACATTGGAGATAAGCCATCCAGGACTTTTGTTTGCTCTTTTAAATTTATCACCCAATGGGATGCATTGGCTAATGCCCTTTTTTAATATGCTCTTAAAGCAAACCCATCTCTCCTCCGTGTCCTAAAATTTTATCCCAATTCATGGGAAGTTGGCTGTTTTGAAATTCAGTGTCATTGTATTCCCCTTATGTTTCCTATTTGTGTGATTTATACTGAAGCCAATTGATCTGTGATCGCTGTTTCCTAAATTGCCCCGTATTTCTACATCCGTGATCAGGTCTGTATTGTTGGTAATCAGTAGATCTAGTAACGCTTTATTTCTAGTTGGTGCATCTACCGTCTGACCCATAAAATTGTCCTGCAAGACATTTAGGAACTGGCGAGCCTTAGATGAATGTGCGGTTCCCTCCGCCCAGTCTATGTCTGGATAGTTAAGTTTCCCTATTATGATAACACTTCCCATCCTTGCTGCTAATCCAGCTTGTGATAGGAGATCTGTTTCCCCTTCCTCCCTCAGGTTAGGGGGGTCTATAGCATACTCCCTGTATTATTTTCCCTTAGCTTCATCCCTTTGGAGCTCTACCCATAAGGATTCTACCTCCTCCCTAGCTCCCTTAGTGATGTCATCTCTCACATTCACTTGTACATTATTCTTCATATATAAGTATACCCCTCCCCTTTTTTACCCTCTCTATTCTTGCGATAAAGGGTATACCCTTGAATGTTTGCCAGACAATCATAAGAGCTATTGAACCAGGTCTCTGAAATTCTCACAAAATCCAAATCCTCCTCGTACAACAGTATCTCTAGTTCACCCATCTTGTCCAACAGGCTCCTGGCATTGGCGAACAAGCCACATAGTTTTTTTTAAATCAGAAAATTCTTTATTGAGCCACAAAAGACAAGTTACATAGTAGACAGTCAAGCATTAAATATGACATCATATATGTTGTGAACTCAGATCATTCAATGCTTTCTTGACCATGTGTATTCAATGTAAATAAAGATTGTTACAACAGTGGCATCAAATAGGTTTTACATTTATATAACAACAAACCGTATTGCGTAAGAGAACAAAAATTCTCCCACCCAACACAGCTACCAGATGACAAACTGGTCATCTAACCATAAACCTTGCTCCTGGTCTGCACAATTAGGTTCAGTCTCCCGGATACACAGCATAAATACACCAATTACCGCCTCTGTCAAACAAGCAGTATGCACTTAAACTTGAAATATTCTGTGCATAATTAATTGTGGGGGTGCCAATCCCGGGGAGTCCAACCAAGGTTGCCATATAGAATTACATTTTCGAGATGCATTTCTATGCTGATATGTTAGATGTTCCCTGATAAGGATATAATTTACCTGTTCTATCCATTGTTTTTTGGTTGGAACATTTACAGATAGCCAGAATCTGGCCACCAACTTACGGGCCAGATATAATAATCTGATTATTGCTATATTATTAGGAGGGGGGTATATTTCTTCATCAATTGCTCCCAAAATACATATCAGGGGATCCAAGGGGACCCTAATTTGAAATACTGATGAAATTGTATCGGTAACATCGCTCCAATAACGGTGTAATTTGGGGCAGCGCCACATCAAATGAATCAGTGACCCCTCTTCTCCACACCGTTTAGGGCACAAGGGAGAATCCCTTCTGCCCCATCTATGTAATTGTATTGGCGTACGATAAGCTCTGTGTAGCAAGAATAAATGCGAAAGTCTATGTGTTTGTGATACAGAAGTTAATGGCCCTGTCTGAAGGCATGTGTCCCAGATATCTTCGCTCACCTCTCCCAGGTCCTCTATCCATCTACGTCTGCATGGTAAATTTGCAGTGTCTTGTATAGCAGAGAGCAAATGTGAGTAAATGTGAGATATAAGACCCTTTTTTTCCTGACCATAGAAAATGTCATTTATTAGGGGATGGGTAACAAGTATAAGAGCAGCTGACCGGCTTTGAATCTGAAGGGCATGACGTAACTGAAGATATCGGTAAAATTGATGTCTGGGAAGCCCAAATTCCGATTGCAACTCCATAAAAGGTTTTAAAATATTTTGGTGAAATAATTGAGAAATATTATGAATTCCGGCATTCCTCCACAATTGGAAACCCTCCAGTTTATAGACTTCTGCTAGGTTCGGATTGTTCCATAGAGGGGTCTCTGCTAGGAAGCCTAGAACTTGTAATTTAGATTTGACCGTAGACCATAATTTTTTGAGAAGAACTATGGTGGGGGCCGTTTGTGGCAGGTGTAACAATCCCGCCTCCAAAATTGCCAGCACCGATGTATTTACTGTTCCAGTTCGCAGCATGCTTTCAACCGAGTCAAAATCGTTTAGCAATCCAAGACCACTCAAATGTTGCAATTGAGAGGCATAAAAATATAGTTTAGGGTTGGGAACCGCAGCTCCACCCCGATCTTTACCATACTGCAAGGTGGAAAGACTTATTCTAGCAACTTTTTTCCTCCAAATTAGGGATCTAAACAATGTCTCAATACGATTAAACCACTGACGGGGTATCCATTGTGGAGAATTGTGCATAATGTATAGAAGCTGAGGTCCCCAGACCATTTTGATTAAATTTATTCTACCAATTACTGATAAGGGGAGCTTACACCAAGTATTGCATGTCATTTGAAGTCTTTTGAAAAGAGGTAGTAGATTATCTTCTAAGTATTTTTTTGGGTTGACTGTCACATGTATTCCTAGATATTTAAATGAGGAGACCACTTTAAGCGGTCTTGCACTAACCGGCAGATCAACCATTGGCTCATCTACCGGAAGAATCACGGATTTACTCCAATTAATGGAGAATCCCGACAATGAACCAAAATGTTGTATTATCTCCATCACATTCGTAAGTGAAGCCTCCACATCCCCTAAGTAAAGTAAAGTGTCGTCCGCATAAAGAGAGATCTTATCTGAAATTGGGCCTCTGACAAAGCCCACAATAACCTGTGAGGATCTTACCACCTCTGCCAGTGGTTCAAGGGCCAGTGCGAATAGCAGGGGTGAGAGTGGGCACCCCTGCCTCGTACCTCTAAAAAGAGGAAATGAATCTGAGAGATCACCATTTACGCGGATCCTAGCTGTGGGGGCTGAATACAGCAGCTTAACCCATTGAATAAAATTATCTCCTAAGCCAAAACGCTTCAAGGTTTCCCATAGGTACGGCCATTCGACGCTGTCGAAAGCCTTGGCAGCATCCAATGATAGTATTGCTCTTTTGCCAGGATTGTCGACAGGGATCTGGAGATTAAGAAAAAGTCTTCTTATATTAAGGGCTGTGGATCTCGACGGGATAAACCCGGATTGGTCCCTATGTACCACTTTGTGTATGACTTTAGCAAGTCTTGTGGCCAGCACCCTTGCCAACAATTTAACATCTGTTGTCAATAAAGATATGGGCCTATACGAGTCAGGTAGATGGGCCTCTTTACCAGGTTTAAGGAGAAGAACAATAATTGCTTCATTCATGGATTGGGGTAAACTTCCTATTTTTTTGGCATCTTCAAATACTTCCTTTAGGTGTACTATTAGAGTTTCAGAGTAGCGCTTATAAACCTCCGCCGGCAAGCCATCCGATCCCGGAGACTTACCAGGAGAGGAAAGCGCCAACGCCTCCAGGAGCTCCTCAACCCCAAGGGGAGCGTTCAACTGTGCTACGTCCTGAGGCGGGAGCTGCGGTAATTGGCAGTGATCTAGAAAATAATTAATTTCCAACAGGGTAGGATTGACTTTCGTGGAGTACACATCAGCATAGAAATCCCTGAACGTGGATAATATCTCAGTATGGGAAGAAACCAGAGTGCCCGATGAGCTCATGATTGATTCTATGTGGGATGATCCCTTTTGGGAGCGTATCATCATAGCAAGCATATGCCCTGTGGTTTCTCCCTCCTCAAAATATTTTTGTTGAAGAAAAAACCTTTTCTTTTCCGCAGTGGTTAATATCAGATGGTTGGTCATATGCTGAGCCTCAAGAAAAGACCTCTCGGTGCTCTCCGAGGGGGATTCGATAAAGGCAGATTCAGTCCTCTTAACCTCTTTCAACACAGTTTGTTCCCAGTTCTTGGTCTCGGTCTTAATGGTGTTAATAGATCTGATAAATTGGCCTCTCAGAAACGCTTTTAATGTGTCCCAAAAAATTCCCGGGCTAGATGAAGGTTTGTTAAACCTAATGAAAGATTCTAAGTTATCAAAAATGGGGTCAGGCGCAGGAAACAATGACAACCAAAAAGGGTTGAGTTTCCAGTAGTTCCTCTTTAGAACACCCGATGTGGAAATCTCTATGCATAGGGGAGAATGATCAGAGACAGTTCGTACTTCATATTTTGTAGAAGTTACTAATGGGAGCATCAAATCATTACCCAGACCGAGATCAATCCTGGAGAGACCTTTATGTGTAGCAGAGAAACATGAATAACATTTTGTCTGCACATGACTCATCCTCCATACATCCCTCAATCCTAGTTCCGCAATGAGGCGGGCAAAGGACGTTTGTCCTCCCCTCACCCCACCCAAAGGGATCTTTGCGGTCATTTTGTCCAGCTCTGCATCTAAATAGTTGTTAAAATCCCCAACAATAATTACTGGTATCCCCGGGTGTTGTGAGAGGAAGGAGGCCAACGTCTTAACGACCTCTATCGAAAAGGGAGGTGGTATATATATATTTCCAATAATACATTGTAACCCATCTAATGAACATACCAGAAAAACATAGCGACCGTGAGGGTCAACAATCGATAATGTATGAGTAAAACTTATATTTTTGCCTATCAGAATATTGACACCCCTAGCATATGAAGAGAAGACAGAGTGAAACTGAATGGTAAATAATTTTGTAGAGAATGGGGATTCCTGAGCAGGTAACATATGTGTCTCCTGAAGACACACTACTGAGGATCCCATGCGTTGAAGCATATGCAATACAGCTAGGCGTTTCACTCTGTCTCCCAGGCCCCTAACATTCCAACTAGCAAGCATTATCTGTTTAGCCATAAAGCATTAAAACGTAAATAAATGAAGGTAAGTTATATAGGACATATAGAGAATGCTCCAGAGACCCGCCATTATTATGTCGAACAAGACCATAGAAATTAGGCAGTCTTTGGTGTAGCTTCCTCAGGCCAGGTAAAAATCGTTGAGGCAGTACCAGGACCAATGAAGTAACTGTGTCCCTGGGGACAAAAATCAAAAAGAAAACAACAGAATAAAACATAAACTGTAGCGTCCACGAAGGACCCGCAACTGGGGGGCTAAATTCAGTAGCCGGCTTTGAAGAGCCAAAAGGCAACAGGCCTTGATTTACTTGCGTAGACTTAGCTACCATCAGTAAACTGTCCGTGCGGTATCCTCCGCCTTGAAGCAAATATTGCCATCTTGTGACTGGAACTATTATGAACGGATAATAATTGCACCATCATTGCTTTACTAAAAGAAATTTTCCTCTCAGAGTATAGGGAAGGGTATTGATCTTCAGGTATTTCTGCGTCTTCTGCCCAGATCTTCTCGTAAGGATTTTTCCTCTCTGTCCACCCATTGCACTGCCGTCGCGGGCCTCTCAAAAAAATGCACCTCGTCCCTGGCTACTACACGAAGACAAGCCGGATAAAGCATAGAATATTGTAATTCCAGAGAGCGGAGTCTCTTTTTAATATCATTGAACTGGGCCCTCTGCTTTTGTACATCAGCCGAGAAGTCTGGAAACAGTGATATTTTGGAATTTTCAATCACCAGGGCATCTCCCAGAGTGCGGGCTTTTGATAGAATTATGTCTCTGTCTCTGTAATGAAGCATTTTGAAAAGAAATGCTCTAGGAGGATTGCCTGGGGGCAAGGGCCTAGATGGAACCCTATGCGCCCGCTCCACTGCAAACATGGGGGAGAACGAGTCTTTCCCAAATTTATCCAGCAGCCATTTTTCAATAAAATCCTTCCTGCCCTCCATTTTTTCAGGGATGCCAATAGCTCTGACGTTATTTCTTCGTAGCCTGTTTTCTAAATCATCGAGTTTCGCAGCATGTTTAGCTGCCATTATTTGTTGAGCATGTGTATCCCTTTGCATGGGGGCCCAGTCATCTTCTATGATGCTAATACATCCCTCAATGGCAGAGGTCCGATCCCTTAATTTTTGCATATCCTGACGCAGGAAAGACATCTCTGTCTTCATCCCCTTAACCTCTGATGCAAGTGCCGTGATAGAGAGATTACATGAAGTGACAGCGGAGAAGATATCTCTCAATGTGGGTTCCTGTTCAGGCGAGCTCGCGGTTTGGGCCTTGTGTGATCTTTGGGGCATAGGTAAATTACTTACAGTGTCCCAGGGCAGCAGAGCAGCGTGCGGATCTTCCAGGGGAACAGTGTCATCTGCCTCCGATTGCGAACCGCTTCGGCTCTCCGCTCCATTGCCGTTCGTTTCTGGTAAGTCCCATGCTTCAGACTGAGGGAAAAGCTTCTGCACGGCCTCCCTGTGTTTCGCTGCAGCCGACTTGAATGCCGCGCCGCCATCTTGGGCCTCGTGGTCCGGAGCGGAGCGGACTGTAGAGCCGCGTCTGGGGTGTTTAGCAGCCATGCTGGTATATCTCTGTGAGCGGGCGATCGTAGCTGGTGTACCGGGGGGTAGTCTGGTGCAAAGTTCGGTCTGTCAGCAAAGATTTGCAGGATTTTTGTGCGGATTTTCGGCGGAGCTCACAAGATGTGCGACTGACTACATCCGCTGCCAAGCCACGCCCAAGCCACATAGTTTAGACAGGTCGCATATTATCCGCTTATTGGGTGTTCCAAGATTGCAAGGTTTTACCTTCTTTTGTCTTATGTCTTTTGGCTTGATCTTTTTGGATAATGCCATTTCTAATAAATAAATAATAATAAAAAAAAATATGGAAGAATCTTTTTCAGTAAATCCACTGGGTGGAAAATTATACTGATTATGCAAAAATATCACTCCAGCATATATTGGGATGCTTGATATGAGATTATACTCAAACAACCGTTACACACATCACTTTTTAGCCTTAATTCTTATGAATTTTCCCTATAATCACAACTAAAGGGCCTTCCTACCACTATATTAATTACACATATTTTTTATATATGTCTTCTAACCATTGCATTCACCCTAAAAAGGTTTTTTTTCAGATTTGTATGCATTTCATCCAGTGTACTGTATACCCTTTCCTGAAAAAAATGGCTACTAAAGAGCCACAAAGTGCATTGATGGTTAGTTTTAGCCTGTCCATATGGAACCCTAAAGAAAAGGTTTAAATCAAATTCATGTTGCAGACATAAGGGTGTTATAAAGCACTGCATTTTTTGACTCAGGTTTGTGGTGTCCAGACCTCATTACTGTTACATCTGCCACTAAAGTACCACCGGTGTAATACAATATGGGGAAGACCATGTGTTTTTAGTTTATTTCTAATACTGTATTATAATGCTACACCGGTTTTAGCAAAGTGCATTGATATAAACAAGTGCAATGTGTTCCCCTTAGAAAAAAAACTGCCCCACATTAACAAACAATTCTCACCAACAATTCAGAGGCGTAACTAGAACCTCCAGGGCCCCCCTCTTCCCTCCGAACCCAGGGCCTTTCACATTGATCCTGGGGCCCTTTACTCTCCCACAGTGGACACCCTTCCTGCCATCTTGAGTAGTATTGTGACCTTTTCTTCAAGCCAAATCCAAACACTTTAGTGGTGCACATCTTTTTTTGTAGTATACACTATACATATGTTTTGTGATTAAAAAACATTTCCAATTATATGGATTTAATCACAAGAGTCCCCCTTTACATCTTAATCTGCAGAGTTCCCCTTTAGGTCTGAATCCGAAGACTTCCCCTTTACATCTGAATCTAAAGAGTTCACCTTACATCTTACATGAACTCCCAGAGTTCTCTTAAACGATAAGGGGTGATTCTGCGGACTTTGATGTAAGGGAGAACTCTGGGGATTCTAATTTAGGGGGAACACTGAGAACTCTTATCTAAGAAGGAACACTGCAGACTCTGGCGTAAGGGCAACTCTGATATAAGGGGATATAAAAGCAAGAGCCCAAACTTATATCAGAATTCCCAGCATTCCCCTTTAATTAGGGTTCTCAGAGCCCCCGTTACAGAGTTTGCAGAGTTCTTCTTTACATCAAAGTTCCCAGCATTCCCCTTAAATCAGGGGTCCCAGAGCATCAATTACTTCAGAGTGTGCAGAGCCCCCCCTAAATCAGCTTCTGCAGAGCCCCCCTTACATCAAAGTCTGCAGAGCCCCCCTTACATCAGAGTCTACAGAGCCCTCTAACATCAGAGTCCGCAAAGTGCCCCTTACATCAGCGTTCACAGAGCCTCCCTTACATCAGAATCTGCAGAGCCCCCTTACATCAGAGTGTGCAGGAGCCCTTTACATCAGAGTGCACAGAGTGCCCCTTAGATCAGAGTTCCTCTTACATTAGTGTACTCACTGGGAGGCAGGTGACAAATGGAAGGGAGGGGGGACACTTCACTCATAGATGGATGGATCGGCAGGCTGCACCTTTCCTCATCTGGCAGCTGGACTTCAAATTTCTGTCCCTACTTCCCCTTCTCTGAGGCACAACACTGCCAGGAAGTGTGGGTGGGGCAGACACAGGAGGAGAGCAGAGGAGAAGCTGATCGTCTCTCTCTCTTCTCCCATCAATCCGGGGAGGGGGTAACTGTCAGCATTGGCTTTGGGCTGTGAGAGAGACGTTCTCAGCTCAGAGCCCTGCAGCCGCTGGGGAACCCCAGTCTGGGCTCTTTGGGCAGGTGGAACTCCAGGGCCCAGTCGCAAGTGCAAACTTTGCGACCCTGATAGTTCCTGCACTGCATGTGTTTATGTTCTAGTTGGGAAATCCTACATCAGTTCCACTGCATCTGTGACTTTTTAAACAAAAAAAATGGTCCATTTTAACAGGTACTTTATTACATATTCTGAAGTGTTTTACATATAACAAACCACTCCTGGGCCTAACAGTTCCTACAATAATGTTTCCTGAGAGCTATACCACACAATCATGGATTGACCAGACAGATTCTAGCCAAATAATGATCTTGGTTAGAAATAAATTTATGACCCGAGCAGGTGCTGTCACTCAAGCACTTTTTGTTTATTGAACTTTAAAGAGGGAACCCTAAGGCTGGGTTCACACTGGATAGGGATGAGCTTCGTGTTCGAGTCGAACGCATGTTCGACTCGAACATCGTGTGTTCGGCCGTTCAATGAATTACGAACATCATGGGAGGTCCGCGCCAAATTCAAGTGGTGCGTAAAGGCCCATAATTCACTGCAGCATCGCAGTGCATTGCTGGCTGATGATTGGCCCGCATGCTTGGCCTATCACAGCGCCGTGTGTACAGAGAGCCATAATTGGCCAAAGCCAGGGAGGCTTTGGCCAATTATGGCTCAGGGGGTTTAGCACACGCCCCACACTATATAAGGCCACCTGCGTGGCGGCCTTGTGTAGTGTGTTGCGACAGAGATAGACAGAGAGACAGTGTCATTTGATTTAAGTTAGATACAGTGCCTGACAAAAGTCTTGTCGCTTGTGTACAAATTGATCTGAAGTGCCGCTAAAATATATTTCTAATCAAGATTTTGTTACAAGAAATGGGTCATTTTAATCCCAACAGCTTTTGTAATAATGTTTCAGTGCAAAACAAAACTGACAAAAAGTATTCTAATATTCACAGCTTGGTAAAGCCCATTGAGTCAATTTTTGCCAAGACATAAGTGTTGTCGCCTTGTTATATGAGCTTCACCCGTGACTAATAATGGATCAATTAGGTCTCAAGTGTGTATAAAAAGAACACCAGTACAGTAGACCTTTTCAACTGCAACTAGACCTCTGAAAACATGCCTAAGATTCACCCGGAGACTAAAGTGTTGATTATCAAGAGGCTGAAGACCAGATCCACTGCTGATGTGGCAGACACCTTTAATGTGTCTTGGTGTCAAGTTCAGAGGATAAAAAAAAGATTTGAAGAGACTGGAGACGTTTTGGACAAGGCCAGGTCAGGCCGACCCCTCGAGAGGACCGTTTGTTGGCTCGAAAATCCAGGGCCAGCCCATTTTCCACTGCAGCAGAGCTCCACGAGACCTGGTCACCTGAAGTCCCTGTGTCAACCAGAACAGTTTGTCGGTTTCTGTCTCAAAATGGCCTCCATGGTCGAATCAGTGCCCATAAGCCAGCACTAAACAAAAGACAACTGAAAAACCGTGTGGCATTTGCCAAGGGCCATAGCCTGCTAAAAGAATGGACTCTGGAGAAGTGGCAGAAGGTGGATTTTTCAGATGAATCTTGTGTTGAATTACACCACAGTCGCCGCAAATATTGCAGGAGACCTACTGGAACCCGCATGGAGCCGAGATTTACCCAGAAAACAGTGACGTTTGGTGGAGGCAAAATCATGGTCTGGGGTTACATCCAGTATGGGGGTGTACGAGGGATCTGCAGGGTGGAAGGCAACATCAATAGTCTAAAATACCAAGAAATCTTAGCTACCTCTTATATTCCCAACCATAAAAAAGGCCAAATTTTGCAGCAGGATGGTGCTCCATCGCATACTTCCATCTCCACATCAAAGTTCCTTAAGGCAAAGAAGATCAAGATGCTCCAGGATTGGCCAGCCCAGTCACCAGACATGAACATCATTGAGCATATGTGGTGTAGGATGAAAGATGAAGCATGGAAGACGAAACCAAAGAATATTGATGAACTCTGGGAGGCATGCAAGACTGTTTTCTTTGCTATTCCTGATGACTTCATCAATAAATTGTATGAATCCTTGCCAAACCGCATGGATGCTGTCCTTCAAGCTCATGGAAGTCATACAAGATATTAAATTTGGATCTCACAGCACCACTACTTAATTTGCTGACATATTTTTGGATTTTCAGTAAAGTTGTTCAATTTCTGTATAGGAGACAAAACTTTTGTCTTGCCAAAATTTGACCTGTCTGTCTTGATTAAATGATAAATCTTTTTTCAGTGAAACTAATTTATTTCAGTGCATTAAACATAATTTGGGAGGGCTTTAGCTTTTTTATATGAGCTATTTCTAACACCAATTCATTAATTAAAAGTCAGGTTAATAGCAGGAGTTTCTACAAAATAGAGAAGCGACAAGACTTTTGTCAGAGACTGTAGAGTAGGCAGGGCGAGTTAGTTAGCTGCACTTACAGTGTATTGTGTTTTTATTGCATCCCAGGTGTTTTATATATATATATATATATATATATATACACACACTGTATTCAGTTTACCTAGATCAGTTCCTATTATTCTCTTCCTAATATACTGACAGGCAGGCAGTTGTTTTTACAGTGTTTCTAATTAGTGTACTGTGTACCCTGCACAGTTGCACCTACAGTAAAGCTACCTGAAGACAAGTGCTTGTGTGCTTGTTCTGATCCTATTAATAGCACAAGCAGGCTCTTCAAGTATTTCCAGTTAGTGAGTGTACTGTGTACCCTGCACAGTTGCACCTACAGTATAGCTACCTGAAGTCAAGTGCTTGTGTGCTTGTTCTGATCCTATTAATAGCACAAGCAGGCTCTTCAAGTATTTCCAGTTAGTGAGTGTACTGTGTACCCTGCACAGTTGCACCTACAGTATAGCTACCTGAAGTCAAGTGCTTGTGTGCTTCTTCTGATCTTATTAATAGCACAGGCAGGCTCTTGAAGTATTTACAGTTAGTGTACTGTGTAAACCTGCACAGTTGCACCTACAGTATAGCTACCTGAAGCCAAGTGCTTGTGTGCTTCTTCTGTTCCTAATAATAGCACAGGCAGGCTCTTGAAGTATTTACAGTTAGTGTACTGTGTACCCTGCACAGTTGCAGCTACAGTACAGCTACCCGAAGACAAGGTATTCTCATACTAATAATACTACAGGCAGGCAGTTGATTCTGCTAGCTGCAGTATAATCGGTATATACTGTATATACATCCCAGTTTTGAGCAGCTACATCTCCCTGCAGGCCATTAGTATGTCTGGAAGGCCAACAAGGAGAGGCAGTCACAAGCCAATTAAAAAGGGCAAGCAGGCTCTGTGTCTAGAGGCAACAATGCTGGTCATGGACACGGTGCATCCTCATCAGCACGTGGCCGTGGGACACGCTTAGCCTTTTTTTCGGCAGCTGGCTGTGTTGAGCCGCAACATGCGGAAGACTTGGTCGAGTGGATGACCAAGCTGTCCTCATCCTCCTCATCCTCTCTCACCCAGGCTCAGGGTACTTTGTCTGGCAAAGCAGCTGCCAACGTGGCCTCTTCCCTCAGGTCAATGGCATCAGTCACTCCTTCCCTAGCCCCACCATGTCCTCCTGAGGAGTCCCCCGAACTGTTTGACCACAGATTTGAGTACATGCTCCAGGAGGATGCCCAGCGTTTCGAAGGCTCCGATGATGGTACTCAGCTAGAGGAAGGCAGTAACGTGAGCCCAGACAGAGGGGGTGCCCAAGAAGGACAGCAATCTGGCAGTCATGTTCCCCCTGCTGCAACATACTGCCAGGTTTGCTCCAGTTATGAGGAGGGAGGGGATGATGAGGTCACTGACTCCACGTGGGTGCCTGATAGGAGAGAGGAGTAGGAGGAGGAGGCACATCACCGACGAGGCAGGATGCCCTCCAGGGGCCATCTTAAGGGCAGCACACTGACTGCATCACACCGCAGAGCTCCGCATGTGCAGGGCGCTGCTGTATCTGCACGTTATTCCAAAAGTTCTTTGGTGTGGGCCTTTTTTTGAGACGAGTGCATCAGTTGCTATTTGCAACATATGCCTCAAGCGTATCTCGCGTGGCCAAAACATCTCCCGCTTGGGCACCACATGCTTGACCAGACATATGTTGACCTGCCATGCAGTTCGTTGGCAAGTGTACCTAAAAGACCCACACCAAAGAACAAAGAGGACCTCTCCTTGCTCCTCATCAGCTGGGATCTTCAACCCCACTATACCTTCAGTCCTCTCTGAGACCTGCACTGAGAGGAATGAAGGTGTAGAATTAGGTATGTCACAGCCAAGTACTTGCAGGCAATCTGCTATCGGTACACTGACGTCAGATTGTACCAGGCAAATTTCCCTGCCCCAGCTGCTGCACCGCAGAAAGAAGTTTGCTCCCAGCCATCCACATGCCCAGCATTTGAATGCTAGCTTGGCAAAATTGCTAGCACTTCAACTGCTACCTTTTCAGTTGGTAGACTTTGCCCCCTTCCGTGAGTTTGTGGAATGTGCGGTTCCTCAGTGGCAGGTTCCCAAATGCCACTTTTTCTCACGGAAGGTGATTCCGGCTCTCTACTGGCATGTGGAAGGCAATGTCTTGGCCTCGCTGGACAGGGTGGTCAGTGGTAAGGTGCATATTACCACTGACTCATGGTCCAGCAAGCAAGGACAGGGACGTTACCTAAGTTTCACGGCACATTGGGTGACTCTGCTGGCAGCTGGGAAGGATGCAGGACAAGGTGCAGTAGTGTTGGAGGTTGTTCCACCACCACGCCTCCAAAATGCTACTAATGGTGATTCTGACACACCTCTCTGCTCCACCCCCTCCTCTTCTTCTTCCTCCATGGCCTCTTCCTGTGCTTTGTCCTCGGAACCAGTGGTGCTCCGTAGCCATTCAAGGGGCTACGCAAGTACGCAGGCCAAAAGATGCCATGCGGTGCTTGAGCTGGTGTGTTTGGGGGCAGGAGCCACACTGGGGCAGGGATTCTGTCAGCTCTGCAGGGGCAGGTTCAGAGGTGGTTGATGTCATGCCAGCTTAAGCCAGGGATGGTGGTTTGTGACAATGGCGCCAACCTCCTCTCCGCCCTCCTACAGGGACAAATGACCCATGTGCCCTGGAAAGTCTGTGTGCATTTCCACCGGTGGTATAATGCCAGTACTCGGCTGACTGACCTCCAAAAGGAATTTAACCTGCCCAAGAACCGCCTAATCTGTGACATGCCCACCAGGTGGAACTCAACGTTGGCCATGCTGCAGCAGCTGCACATGCAGCAGAGGGCCATCAATGAGTACCTGTGCGACTATGGCACCAGGACAGGGTCAGGAGAGCTTGGATTTTTTTCCCCACGCCAGTGGGCTATGGTCAGGGATGCATGCACTGTCCTGTCACCATTTGAGGAGGCCACGAGGATGGTGAGCAGTGACAGTGCATGGATGAGTGACACCGTCCCCCTTGTCCACCTGTTGGAGCACACGCTGCGTGGAATAATGGACAGGGCATTTGAGGCAGAACAGAGGCAGGAAGAGGACGACTTCCTTAGCTCTCAAGGCCTCCTTTATCCAGACAGTGTTACTGCATGCCCGCTGATCACACAGGAAGAGGACGAGGAGGAGGAGGATTGTGTCAGCATTGAGGTGGGGCCTGGCACGCAGCATTAACAGCAGTCTTTAAGGGATCATTTACAGTCCCAAGAAACCCATGGACTTGTATGTGGCTGGGAGGAGGTGGCTGCGGATCATGTCATTCTTAGTGACCCAGTGGACTCAGGACCGAATGCCTCAGCAAACCTACGCTGCATGGCCTCCCTGATCCTGCAAAGCCTGCGGAAGGATCCTCGTATTCGTGGTCTCAAGGAGAGGGATCGTTACTGGCTGGCAACCCTCCTTGATCCACATTACAAGGGTAAGGTTGCGGACGTTATCTTGCCAACGCAGAGGGAGCAGAGGATGAAACACCTTCGGGAGGCCTTGCAGAAAGGTCTGTGCAATGTGTTCCCAGAGACTGGGAGGTTACAAACTCCTGTTCCTGGACAACGTGTTGCTGAGGCTTCGGTCAGTCAAAGAAGGAGCGGTGGAGAAGGTGGCCGTCTGACCGATGCGTTCAGACAATTTTTAAGTCCACAGCCCCAAGGTATGATCGGTTCCAGCAACCATCGCGAGCGTCTGTTTTACATGGTGCAGGAATACCTAGGGGCAAGATCTGACTTAGACACCTTTCCCACCGAAAATCCTCTGGGTTACTGGGTCTTGAGGATGGATCACTGGCCAGAGCTTGCACAGTATGCAATTGAGCTACTGGCCTGTCCTGTATTCAGCGTTCTTTTGGAACGCACATTCAGTGCTGCTGGAGGCTTTGTAACCGATCACAGGGTGCGCCTGTCCACCGACTCGGTCGATCAACTGACCTTCATAAAAATTAATCAGATACCAAGCACCTGATGCTGATGTGACCGAATAATTTTTTTTGAAATGTCAGATTCCTTCAAGATTCCCTATGCTGATGCTGAGTGACTATCCTGTTATGCTGAGTGACTATCCTCTTCCTCCTCAATGATCATGCTGATAGCTTGTAAGAATATTTTTGGTTCTGGGCGCCACCACCAGTGGCTAAGGCCAAATTTTTCAGCCCCTGTTTAACAGGGGTGTGTAATTACAATTTTTGATGCAATACTTTGCAGTAGGGCTCGTTCCTGCGCTCCAACTAGAGTATTTGTGAGGGGTTGCTGTGTTGTGGCACCAGTGCCCAATTTTTCTACCCCTGTTCAACAGGGACATGTAATTACAATTCTTGATCTAATATTTCACAGCAGGGCCCGTTTCTGCGCCCACCAAGAGTAACTGTGAGGATTTACAGTGTTGTGGCACCAGCACCACCACCACCAAAGGCCCAATTTTTCTGCCCCTGTTCAACAGGGGCATGTAATTACAATTCTTGATCTAATATTTCACAGCAGGGCCCTGTGAGGGCTTACAGTGTTGTGGCAACACCAACACCTAAGGCCCCAATTTCTGCAGAGTATATAGGGCAGGCCCCTACTTTCAAACATCCAACTTACAAGCGACTCCTACTTGCAAACGGAAGGAGACAACAGGAAGTGAGATGAAATCTATCTCTAGGAAGGGAAATTCTCTCCTGTAAGAGTTAATATGGGAAAAATGTTTCTCCTTTCCACTGATGCTTTATCACCAATCCTTTTTTCACTAAAAACCCCAAATTTTCAAAAAACATTTGTCATTGGGACAGAAAGTGAGGTGAAATCTTCTGAAGAGGAGCACAGACAGCAAAACAAATGTCACAGGGGTGATAACCCTTCCCTATGTTTTCCAAAAAGCTTAAAATAGATTTTTTGGCTGGAGCTAAATACTTTAAAAATGTACCAGTCCAAAATTACAAACAGATTCTACTTAACAACAAACCTACAGTCCCTGTCTTGTTTGCACCGCCTGTATACAGCTGTTCAGAAGGCCTGGGGCTCCACGCCTTTCCTTTTTTAATTTGGGTGCAGGGTTCCCCTTAATATCCATACAAGAGGTGCCCCTGATGATGTCATTTCTGCCGCAGGGTAAACACACAAGTACGTACTGCGCATGCGCAGACTTTCGATACTTAGTGGAGCCGGTTTTTAACCTCCTTGCAAGGAATACTTTTTATGGATGCCTGTTTGGCAAATTTTAAATAAAGGAAAGTCAAACTTCTCTGCACTATCGGAGTTTTTCTTTCTTTTTGACACTTATCACCGTTGGGAGCGGCTTCTTCCCATTGGATCGCTATTGGAGGCATTTGATGACCATCTGCTGTTACCTATTCACCATTTCCGGATGAGACCCATTCACTGAGAGGACAACACCTAAAGTTGAGGTCTTCTTCCCTTTTATTAAGGGCTGTCTGGTAAGCCTTTAATCTTCCTATTGTGACGGGCGTCTATTGCGGTGGAAGTCACGGATTCATTCATACAGCAAAGTCACAATAATTTGCATTTATGGACACATTGTTTTTCAAATCATGAAGCACGTTAATATTTAATGTGACAGGCGTTTGCGGTGGCTATAGCCGTGTATTTAACTTCATAGTGAATATTTTTTCTTATTACCCAGCTTGTCATTATATTTTGATTATGCATGGACATTATGTATGATTTATATTCATTTCACCATTAGTGGATCACTATGCACTGCGGTTTCTTTTGTTTAACAAATTTTTGTTGTACATCCAGCGCTGCACTTCTTTTTATACATATCCATACAAGACCCAAAGGGCCTGGTAATGGACTGGGGGGTTACCCATGCCGTTTGTCTCACTAATTTTTATCCATATTACCGGGACCCGACATTACATTAAAGCCGTAAGCAGTTTTAAATGACTTTTGTTCCTTTAAAAAAAGTCATTTTGTGCAGGGACTGTTCTAAGCACAGGAAACACGTGCCACAGACATATTATAGACACCCCCCCCAGGTATGATATTTAAAGGAATATTTCACTTTTTTTTTTACTTTAAGCATCAGTAAAATCACTGCTCCCGAAAAAACGTCCGTTTTTAAAACTTTTTTTTGCATTGATACATGTCCCCTGGGTTAGGACCCGGCTCCCCAAACCCTTTTTAGGACAATACCATGCAAATTAGCCTTTAAAATTAGCACTTTTGATTTTGAACGTTTGAGTCCCATAGACTTCAATGGGGTTCTAACGTTCGTGCGAAGTTTCGGTCTGTTCGCAGGTTCTGGTGCGAACCGAACCGGGGGTGTTCGGCTCATCCTTAACACTGGAACACACATCAGCTCACAGCAGGAGTACGGTGTGTCTCAATTCAGTTTTATGTCCAATTTCAGCCCGAATTTTGGGCTGAATTCGGACCTGAAATGGACCACAAGACGCACAAGGCTCCTGTGCAATTCGCACTGCTGCCGCTGCGGAGATGTGTGAACTGGCTCCATAGAGAGCCGGTCACAATCTCCTGCTATGCGAATTGAATGTGGAGAAACCTGCATAGGTGTGAACCCAGCCTACAAGTCACTATTACATTATTTTTCAGAATTGTAAAGTAATTGATGCTTTTGAACATGAACTCCATATCCAATAACAATGGTCCCTCAGCGAGGTACAGCCAACATCTCATATTCACGAGATCTGGAAGCATTGCTGTTGGGCTCAGGTGTAATTTCTATGTACTTTCTGTCCATGGTGGGTTTCAGAGTAAATCTTTGCAGAATGGTTGTAATAAAGAGGAACAGTTCCATGCGAGCCAGACCCTCTCCCAAACACACACGTTTTCCTAGGAAAGGGGAGAGAAAATACATCAAAAACTACTACTAACAGCATGCAATTTGGTAGAGTCTTAGACTGGTCATACACTATACAATTTTCTTATTCAATTTCCTATAGATTTACCTTAAACTATGTAGTGCAAGGGCCTGCCTGATAAAATACAAGTTGAAAGAGTTTAGGTTTGACCTCATATTATATGGTTTTGGTAAATCTAAAGGAAAGTTGAACAAGTAAATTGTATAGTGTATGGCCAGCCTTAGATAAGAGCTGGGTTAAGGGCAGCTGATACCCTATGCACAGCCTAACAATGGTGCCTCCATTGACCCTTCTGTCACTTTACTGACCTAATATTAAGGGGTTGATTTACTAAAACCTGAGGGTGCAAAATCTGGTACACCTCTGCATAGAAACCTTTCAGCTTTCATTTGTTTTTTGTCAAAGCTTAATTGAACAAGCTTAAGTTAGAAGCTGATTGGCTACCATACACAGCTGCACCAGATTTTGCACTCTCCAGTTTTAGTAAATCAACCCTTAAGTCTCAATGAGTCCTGAAAGTGAAATGAAAGTGTTAAAATGTATAAACCTTCTTATAAACTTCCAGCCAGTAGACAAAGGTAGATCAGCCCTATAGAAGTCTATGTGCTGTAATGTGCCTGTGCGGAATAAAGTAGAGTGACACCTACACTTGAGACATGAAGAGATGCTTTATTCAGTACAAATAAAAGTTACATGTCCACCTCCATGCTCACGCATTTAAGCCCTGTGTGAGGCTTGATCATAGCAATCAGAGGATGCTACACAGATCCTTTTTTCCCCCTGTAGCTGAATCAACAGGGGTAAGCAAAACAGCTTTATTCTGGACACAGAGAGGCAGGTAAATTACAAATTTGCAGTTATATCATTACAAACATATCAAATAAGGATACATAAAGGAAACAATTCAAGAGCCTGAGGCATGGTGTCCAAACTCACAAGACAATTACCACTTGCTGACAATCCCATAGTAAAAATACATCATTAATTTAATGGTAAATACCATTGTTATGGAAGCAGCTAGCTGAGCAGGTAGTTGAGTGAGGGCAAGATGGCCCCCACTCATCTATATGCTCTTGGAGGACCAGCGTGACCTCTGACGTCACTTCCGGGTCTCGGGCCAAAACAAATGATTTTTTTTTAAGTCAAAATGTAAAAATAGTTCTTTTTCTTTTGCATTTAAAGGTAAGTACGAGTTCTGGGGTCTTTTTGATATAATTCAATAATTCTAGTGCAAGACCTCCTCTGTAACTCTAAACAGTTAACCTGTAAAAAAATGTAAGCGTCACCTATGAAGATTTTTAGTACCATAGTTTGTTGCCATTCCACGAGCATGCGCAATTTTAAAGCATGACATGTTGGGTATCAATTTACTTTTAATCCTCTCTGAGCACACTTCTGAAAGTTGAAGACCACTTACCCGATAGCAAGGTTTTTCATTTGAGAAGGAATGTTGTGAGTTTGAATATTTTGCAAGCCACTGGATATTTTTCCCAGAGGGGGAAGGCATATATTGACCTGTGGACAGGTCTGAAGCTAAGGTGAGCATATATGTGGATTGGTGGTGGTTCACAAGGTGTTGGAGGTGAAGTACACAGGAGGATACAAGTGTTTGAGTTTCTACTGGTAACACGGACATTTGTAGAACTCCTAATAATATTGATGCACAAAAGACTGCAATATATAATTTTTCACAACATTTTTTCCTTGTCAAAAGAAGTTTATTGAGTATACAATGTTATAAAGATACATAAAGTAAGTTTACAAGGATCTATAAAGTAAGCTCATTGTTTTACAGTAGGGTTTATATAGGTAAATATCATGAAATTTCAAATATTAAACATTGGGTTCACGTAAACCTAAATTAAAGATATATATCATTTCCTTAGTTACTTTTGTAGGTATTTAAATGATTTATACCTACTATACATATTGTTTACAAGTAGAGTGTATATAGGTCAAATAAATTCTGATAATGAGCTTTAATCGTAAGATGGAGAAAAGGAAAGAGAAAGAAGAAAAAGGGTTGAAAGGTAGAGGTATGGTCCACAAGGTTGTCCCGCTCGTCAGTTTATTATTCTTTTTAGTTCTCTTTGAAGCCTTAGAATGGGTGTCTCTGTAAGTCATTTAATCCGTTACCATGGCAACAGGACAGAGTCATTGAAGTTTGACAGGAACTGTTGTTTTATCCAAGAATGCCAAAGTTTTTCAAATTTTGGAATTTGATTTTGATCGATGGCTACCATCTTAGCATGGGACATTGTATTATTCATTCTGTGAATTGTTTCTGCTAGTACCAATGTAGGAGATTTCCATGCCTTGGCCACTGTTTGTTTTGCAGCCGTTATTAGTTGGATCATAAGTTTGAATTGAGAGAGTGTTAACCATTCCGGTTTTAGATTAAGTAAAGTTAAATATGGATCTGGTTGTATTATTTTTTTAAATATTTTAGATGCAATCACGAAGACTTCCTTCCAGAAGATTTGGATTACTGGGCACGTCCACCATATGTGTAAATATGTGCCTATTTCTGGGCATCCTCGAAAACAAAGAGTTGAGGTATTAGGTGAATATTTTGCCACTCTAGCGGGTACAAGGTACCAGCGAGTTAGGACTTTATAATTTGTCTCCAGTGCTAAGATGTTGGGTGAAGATGACTTAGATGTGAGCCATATGTTAGACCAGTCCGTGTCTTCTAAAGTTCGTCCCAGGTCCTCCTCCCACCTCTGAACGTAAGAGGGTCTATTAAGATTTGGTACTCCATATAATTGATTATAAAGTGATGAAATTGTACCTTTAGCAAATGGATCTTTTGTACAGATTGATTCAAAAATGGATAATTGGGATAATGGTGTATCCCCCTTTAGGAATGATGTATAGAAATTTTTGATTTGGAGATATCTAAATATCTCAGAGTTTGGTAGATCATATTTTTCTCTAAGCGATGGGAATGAAAGGAATGATTTAGATGCTATGAAGTCATTTAGTGTCTGAATGCCTGATGTTGTCCAAGCTTTAAAAGAATTTGGGTAGATCCATGCCGGATAAAAGGCCGGATTTCTGATAAAAGAAAGGAGAGGATTGTGTGGAGATTGTAACTGATATTTGGTTTTTAGTTTATCCCAGAGAGATAAGAAGTGTTTAGTTATGGGATTATGAATTTTAAAGCGGTCTTTAGGATCAAGCCATAATAAATTTGATATTAATAGAGGGTCATTTTCTGAAGCCTCTATAAATACCCATAATGGGATTTCCTGTTTTGCATGGTATTTGGACAGACTGGCCAAATGTGCCGCTCTGTAGTAGTTAGTAAAATTAGGGTATCCCAGGCCTCCTTTATTTTTGGGAAGATGTAGTGTGTGTATAGGTATACGTGGTTTAGAAGAGCCCCATATAAACGAAGTTGCTCTTTTTTGTACTATTCTCAAAAAATAGGAAGGAATTGGAATAGGGAGGACTCTGAATAGATAAAGCAATTTGGGTAGAATAGTCATTTTGACTGCATTAATCTTCCCCATCCAGGATAAAGGAAGTTGCGACCATTGTTTTATTAGATTTGTGGTCTTAATACAGGAGGATAATTGGTTGAGAATAAGTCAGAATGAGAGGCTGTTAAATGAATTCCAAGATATGGGATTGATTTTTCTGCCCATGTGAATGGGAGTGCAGCCCTAGCCGGGATCAATTCCATGTTTGTGAGTGAAATATTAAGCACTAGGCATTTCTTAGGATTAATCATAAGGCCGGATAGGGCTGCAAATCCATCAAGAGCTGGTATTAAGTTAGGACCAGAGACCTGTGGTGATGATAGAAAAAGTAATATATCGTCTGCAAATATACATAATTTGTGTGTAATACCTCCTACTTCAATGCCAGTTATAGTTTGGTTTGTTCTGATATATTGGGCCATGGGTTCGAGTATAAGGGCAAATAATAAGGGAGATAATGGGCAACCCTGTCGGGTACCTCTTTCGATATTAAAGGCTTCAGATTTGTATCCAGCATATTTTATATAGGCTTTGGGTTTATTATATAATGCTTTGATCCATGTTAAAAAGTGGGGTCCAAAACCCCATTTTTGTAATGAATATTGCATATATTGCCAGGATACTGTGTCAAATGCCCTCTTAATATCGAGAGATAGAAAACATAAAGGGATTTTCCGTTTTTTAGCAATATGTGCCAATAACACTGCCCTGCGTATATTATCAAAAGAAAAAAGTCGGAAAAGATTCCAAAAAAGCAGTTTCTTCAATGAGGACACACTGATATTAAGCTTAACTATCTTTATTAGAAACCCTCAGGTAGACAAGTTCATATATAAACAGATTAACAATAATACAGAAATTAAAGATGAAAATAATCCTCCCTCCAGCTAGAATTAAAAATAAGACTGACGTCTTACATGGGACATTGGGTGGCCACCTTACCCTATATACACACCTCCATCAATCACTCGTCTTGCATACACATACAGACAAAAAGTCCTTGACCCGGGTCTTATTGAGTAAATATTGTTCAAATGTTGCTCAGATATATAAAGTAATAAAAGTAGAGTACCATGGGCATATACATAGGACAATTGACTGTATCAGAACTGCATAAAGGCGAGAAATCCACCCGTAGGATTGACTCGAATATATTGAACAGAGATCCATGCAGTATGGCGCTGTTAAGCACGGGGGTCAACATTTAGTGACATGACAGACCCAAGTCCATTGATGTTTTTACATAGGAAGACATGTAATATCGCTCACCATTTAGGCGTCTTGATCTGAATGTCTTGTGGTCCGCGGAGTAGCTGTGCTGACACCGTCTCCTGGCTTGTCAGTGAACCATGCTGATAGCCTTACACTTCCGGCAGTACTGATTCCTCCAGACTACGCTTACGGTAGATCGCCAGGTACAAGGGTAGTCAGCTGGGCTATGGCAATCAGCTAAGTAGGCAGTATTGTAGACAGCCACATGAGGAAGCAGCGGAGAAGCAGGATCGCTGTTTAAATTTAGCGGTATTGGTCCGTCCAGGGGTGGAGATGGACTGAGGTGGTTCCGGGCTATTTGGTGGGCATCCAGAGGTCCCAGCCACCACACAGGTGATGGCGTGATGCTTACGCGTTTCACCTGGTCACAGGTTTCCTCAGAGCATGTAATCGGAATTATATCGGATGCAATAATTTCTGGTATCATTCCTATTGTTAGAAAAATATGATCTATTCTGGTGAAGGTTTGATGAGGGTGCGAGAAATAAGTGAATTTCTTTTTCATTGGGTTACTTTCTCTCCATGAATCTACCAGATTGTATTTGGAAAGAAGTTGAGAAAAAGGTAATCTAGAGGTTATTTTGGATGATGTAAAAGGTGATTTATCTAGAAATGGGAGGAGGACCTGGTTCGAATCCCCACACATTATCACTGTTCCTATTTTGTGTGTATTAATCACTTGTAATATATGTGAGAGGAATGGTGTAGGTTGTTTGTTAGGAGCGTAGTAGGAAATCACCGTGATTGCTGTATCCATTATATAACCCATGAGTATCAGGTATCTACCTTCTGGGTCTTTAATTTCTGATGATAAGGTGAATGGTGTGGATCGGTGAAATGCAATTAGAGTTCCCCTTTGCTTGGTACAGGCAGAAGCCGTGTAAATTTGTTGATAAAAAGGAGAAATATATTTTGGAGTAGAATCTTTGGTGAAGTGTGTTTCTTGGAGGCATACTATGTGAGCCTTCTTGTTATGGAAAGTACGGAAGGCTTTGGTCCTTTTTTGAGGGACATTTATTCCCTGAACATTCAGGGAAAGTATATTCAGTGGTGCCATGGCAATAGATCAAATAGTTTTGACTTACTTTTTGTTATGCAGAGCTGACTGCGCAGATCAACCTGTGTGGACTGAAGAGATGAATAGATAGAAAAGAAACCAGTGAATTCTGGAGTAAAGAGTAAAAAAAAAACATATGAGACTAGATGATACATTGTATAAATTATTTTTTGCAAGTAATCACAATTTACCCGTAAAAGAGAATAAATATCTCTCTCAGGGGAATAAGTGCCTTCGTCACACTCCCACATAATATGGTTGGGAGAATGAGGAGGGCTAATGGGGGTACACGGATCTTCCGCTTACAGGAGAGAAGTGCTATGTCAAAAGACATCAAAATGATGTTTCATTAGTTGGAGTGCAGAATATAGTTTTTGTTGAAATTATTTATTCCAGGGTGGTTGTATATGGTTAGTCTTGCCCTAGGCTAAATAATTCAGTTAGAAAGGTATTGTTAATAACTTTGGTATTGATGAAGATAGTTTGAATTATTTTGGGATTTTAACCCTTTTAGAGTAAACAATTACATATTTTATTCATATGTAACTGTTTAGATATGTTAACTCATAAAATTGAGGTTGTATTGCTTCAGATTAGAATAAACAAAAACATAATTCTAGGAACTAGTTAGGTAATAATATTTGTTTTAAGAAAAGAAAGAAAAAAAAAAAAAAAAAAGCTTCCATTACTTCTGGATTATTGAACATATTTGTCCTAAAAAGTAATAAATCTATTTATTGTTATTACCTGATAATATATAACTGAACAAGAATTTCCTTATTTCACTTATATATTCTAAGGCTATATGAATCAGAAGTAATAAGAAATATAACTGGAATGTAACATGATCCTACACAGTGTGTGACTATCAGAATGCAGTTACATTCAGTTATAAATATAGGTTTTTTATAGAGAACCATCTCTTAGTATAATAAATGAAGAGATATCAGGAATTAGGATGTCAGTCCATTGAATCTTCTTGGTCCATGGATGATTTGGCATAACGGCCTCTTTTGTGAGAAGGATGATTCCCATTTTGTTCTGGAATTTTCTGGGTGCTGCCTGAAGGTGAAGATGATGCCATTCTTCTGCGTGTGGGAGTGTTGCTGCTTGTGGGTTCTGTCAGATTTAATTTTAAAAGGGTTTGTTGTAGTTCATCTGCTGATCTGCTTCTGTAAATTGTACCTTGGTAGTTAAATCTGACTGAAAAGGGGAAGCCCCATTGATACATAATGTTGTGGCATTGCAGTTCCATTAGTTGGGGTTTCATGGATCGTCTTTTAGTAATAGTAAGTTGGGATAGGTCAGCAAAAATTTGATAATTGTGTCCTTGAAAATTAAGTTCCTTTTTTTCTCTTGCAGCAATTAGTATTTGTTCTTTTGTTCTGTAATAATGAAATTTTGTGATTATATCACGTGGGGGTCCATCTTTCTTTTTGGCTGTGAGGGCTCTGTGTACTCTGTCCAGTTCTAAACGTTCAATAGGGATATCTGGCTTTAGTTCTTGTAATAGAGCAGTAATAGTAAATTGCAGGTCTGTCACAGTTTCAGGTATTCCCCTTATGCGCAAGTTTGAACGTCTGGCTCTATTTTCGTAATCTTCGAGCTTAGTTTGAAGTATTAAATTCTCTTTTTTTAATTGTTCCAATTCTGTTATATTTTCTTGGGTTGTAATTTCAATTTCATCCATTTTTATTTCTAAGGCTGTGGTGCTGTTTCCCAGCTCTCTTATTTCTTTGGTTAGGCTGTTTGTTATTTGGTCTGAGGTTTGTTTTAAAGCCTTATGAAGCATCTTTTCAAATTGTAATAATATTACTGGGGATACTGAGGAGGCTTGTGGAGAAGTTTGTGAGAGGATTTGTTCTGTATCTGACTCAAATGGAGAGTCTTGCTGTGACATTTTCTGTCTGTGAGAGCGCCCTGATGCTGTATATTGTGAGGTGACTGGAGCTGCTTCAGCTGCAGTGAGTGCCTGTGAGCTCTTTGTGAGGTGATTTTTATTTCTGCCACGGTTTCCTCTCAGTACCATATTTCCTGCCCAAACTTTCACAGTTTGTTCCCTGGGGCAAAAAGGTTCGAATGGATACCTTTTGAGCCTGCAGGCTCCGCTTTGTCCTTCTCTTCTCTCCTCAGCGGTGTGGAGCTCTAACAATGCATGTCTGCTCCGCTAGGCTCCGCCTCCTGCCCCCTCCTTTCACAACATTTTTTAATGGTATATGTAAAATTATTTTGTACGTATTTTGTGTTATTTTGAGCTTTTATTTATTTATGGGTCCTCACCATTATTTATAAGGGTTTTACCTTTATTTTACAAGTTGACAATTTCTTTTATTAACTTAATTTTGTAATTTTAGTAATAACTCTCTACACCATTCCACCACTGATCATTGGATATGTTAATGTCAATATACAGTATCAATGAGATCCCACGGGAGGGGGGGGGGGGGTTACACTATTGTTGTTATAGGGCAAGAAAGGTAGCGCTTCACAATTTTGTTTGCATATAGTTTCATAGTTGGTAAGGTTGAATAAAAACAATAGTTCATCCAGTTCAACCTGTATAGGTGTACGTGTGTCAGTGTCAATAGTCATTTACCATTTCCCTGTATGTTGTGTTCACTGAGATGCACATCCAAGAGTCTTTTAAAACTATTAGAACTCCCTGCTGACACAACCAGTTATCGCCCTGACAATAAAAAATCCCCCTGTGCAGCCTAACCTATACAGAACTGCATTATTTTAACTGACAATTGCGCAGTCATGCAATGCTGTACCCAAATAAAATGTATATCCTTTTTTTCCCACAAATAGAGCTTTTTTTTGGTGGCATTTGATCTGCATTTTTTATTTTTTGCGCTTTAACCGCTTGCCAACCGCCACGTGTACATTTATGTCGGCAGAATGGCGCGGCTGGGCAAATGGGCGTACCTGTACAACCCTGTAAATTTCACTCTGTGGCGGTGTACACGCGCCACCACGTGCTCCGTGATCACGCCCGCGGGTCCAGTGGACTCAATGTCTGCCGGTCTCCCAGCGATCGTGTCACAGAGAGGTAGAATGGGGAGATGCTATTGTAAACAAGGCATTCCCCATTATGCCTAGCGACAGGACAGTGATCTACTGCTCTCGATGACAGAGATCACTGTCCTGTGTGTTCAAGCCCAGCCCCCTCACAGTTAGAATCACTCCCTTGGACACACTTAACCCCTTCACCGCCCCTAGTGGTTAACCCCTTCACTGCCAGTGTCATTTACACAGTAGTCAATGCATTTTTATAGCACTGATTGCTGTATAAATGACAACGGTCCCAAAATAGTGTCAAAAATGTCCAATGTGTCTGCCATAATGTCGCAGTCATGATAAAAATCGCAGATCGCTGCCATTACTACTAAAAAAAAAAAAATAATAATAAAAATGCCATAAAACTATCCCCTATTTTGTAGATGCTATAAATTTTGCGCAATCCAATCAATATACGCTTATTGCGATTTTTTTTAACCAAAAATATGCAGAATACATATCAGCCTAAAATGAGGGAAAAAAAAATGTTATATATTTTTGGGGGATATTTATTACAGCAAAAAGTAAACAATATTGCTTTTTTCAAAATTGTCACTCTTATTTTGTTTATAGTGCAAAAAATAAAAATTGCAGAGATGATCAAATACCACCAAAAGAAAGCTCATTTGTGGGAAAAAAAGGACGTCAATTATGTTTGGGTACAACGTCGTACGACCGCGCAATTGCCAGTTAAAGCGACGCAGTGCCGAATCGCAAAGAATGGCCCCGACATTGAGCAGCCAAATCCTCCAGGGTTGAAGTGGGTAAATAAAAAAAATAAGGCAGACAATTTTGAAAAAAGCCCAACATTTTTTACTTTGTGCTATAAAAAACATCCAATAAAAAAATGTAAAAAATCTAATATCTTCATCCATTCAGGCCAATATGTATTCTGCTACATATTTTTGGTAGAAAGATCTCAATAAGCATTATTTTTTATTGAATGGTTTGCACAAAAGTTATAGCGTCTACAAAATATGGGATATTTTTATGTATTTATTTTTTACTAGTAATGGCGGAGATCAGCAACTTATAGCGGGACTGCAATATTGTGGTGGATGATCTGACACTACCTGACACTTTTGACACTTTTTTGGGAACCAGTGACACTAATACAGTGATCAGTGATAAAAATATGCACTGTCACTGTTCTAATATCACTGGAAAGAAAGGGGTTAACATCGAGGGTGATTAAGGGGTTAATTGTGTGCCCAACATGCGTTACTGTGTGTGCTGTGTGCTGTTTTTTTTTTTTTTTTTTTTTTCCATAAAGATTTTATTGTGAAGAGAAAAATATATCACATACAGAAATCGTACATAGAATCTTGTACAAAAGTCATTTAGCTTAAAGAACAAATAACATTAGATTCATATGTTTTCCAACAAAATGTTAGTAGGCGGTTGATCTGGAGAGAGATTTATGTTAATGTTGGAAGCAAAAACGTGGAATTTCTCGACAAGATGTTATATTCCAGCGCCGAGCTCCCCCCACTCACATCATCATTCGGCGAGTATTAAGGGGAGAGCCGAGCACCGGGCCAGTCCCGGGTAAGGGTTCAGAGAACGTCGAGACCCCTCCGGGCATAAATGTTAAATGTCTCGAAGTTCCCGGATCGACAAGTGGGTGCCCTCATCAAAGGGCCTAGTATACATAAGACCACTGTACAATGGTTGCAAACTAAAGAAGGGAGAATAGAATAGTCTAAAAAGAAAAGAGAAGAGGAAAGGAGAGGAGAAAAGGGAAAGGGGGTAGTGAAGGAGGGGGAAGAGGGAAGAGGGAGGGAAAAAAAAAAAGAAAAGCGGGGAAAGAAGGGATGGGGGGAGTACTCAAGAGAATAAGGGTGGAGTTCTTTGAGGTGAAAGAGTAAAATAGTAAAGAGGGGACAGGATGAAAAGGTGGGTAGACCCCCAGGATTGTAGATGTGGGAGCCTAAAGTGAATCATGGGTTAAAGAGAGTCGTATTAGGTAGGAAGGAAAGGGGAAAGGGTTTAGTGTGATGAATGAGGTGTATATTAAAGAAAAGAGGGGGTAGAGAGGGTTACGTTTGGAAGTAAGGCAAATGACAATAGAAGAGGGTGGCTCCGGGGTGTAACCAAGTCCTCCCCCCCCCAAACCCTACAGGAGAGGCACCAGCAGGGGTGCCTTCCTGAATGAACACGGTTATGTTTGTGTGGAGGCTCGTGGAAGGTATTGGCGGTATCTCTCAGTGGTCGTGAAGTGTATCCAACAGGACCATGTGGCCGTGAACTTCTGAGTCCTATCCTGAGAAACGTGAATGAGCTCTTCCATGTCTTTCGTTTTGGAAATTCTTGTACACCATTCACCAATTGATGGAACCGATGTCGATTGCCAGTGTTTAGGGATGCATAATCTAGCAGCATTCACCAGATGCATCGCTAGGGATTTGAAGTAGTTTCGTTTGGATAATGAGGTATGGTGTAGAAGGTATTGGGCTGGGGTATAGTCAAGAGTAAATGTGGTAATTTGTGTTATTAATTTGTGAACCTCCTTCCAAAAGGGCTGGAGGATTTCGCAGTCCCACCATATGTGGAGCATTGTACCCACCTCCGCTCCACAACGCCAGCAAGTGTTGGGGATAGTGGATTTGAATTTGTGAAGTCTAGAGGGGGTTCTATACCACCTAGTAGCTATCTTGTATCCATTTTCTTGTGTAGTTACATTCAGAGAACCTTTGTGTATGTACTCATGGACCTTATTCCATTCCTCATTAGTTAAGGGTGTCGGAAGGTCTCTGTTCCATGCACTCTGAGAAGGTGAGATTGTGGGTGTCAAGGGGTCATTTAGCAGAGTGTACAGAAGAGAGATGAGGTGTCTTTGTGGGATTTTACGGTGACACAGGGTTTCAAACTGAGTGAGCTGTTTAATCCCGTGGGTTTGATTGGCGTGGGATTCCAGAAAGTGTCTGATTTGCCTGTAAGTCCAGAAGGAAAATGCAGAGGTTTTGGATATTTCTATAAGTTTTTCATGGGGCATGATTTTCCCATCCTGATAGAAGTGCATGATTAGAACGTCTTCATGTGGCCATTCTTTCTGTAGAAAGTTAGTGTGGGAGCCTGGGGGGAAATCAGGATTTCCTCTCAAGGAAGTTAAGGGGCCCGGGATTGAGGCTAAGTTCCCCTTAAGTGATGCTTTTTTGAATGCTAATAGGGATGGATAGATTAGTGGGTGTGTCATTATTGATTGTGGCCAGTGCTTAGGGGGTAACCATGGGATTAAGTGTAAAGGAAGATGTGACACAGCATTTTCTAGGGGAATCCAGGATTTCTTAAGGGAGTGGATATTCCAATCCGCTATCCTCGTGAGATGGCTTGCACTATAGTATTTGTTCAGATCCGGCAGTCCTATTCCGCCCCTGGATTTGGGTAAGGTGAGTCTAGAATATTTAATGCGGGGGGGGGAGTCCCTCCATAAAAAAGTTGAGCATATTTTTTGATATGTTGTGAAAAAGTTAATTGGTAGGGCTATAGGTATTGTTTGTATGAGGTAAAGAAGGCGCGGTAAGATAAGCATTTTAATTAAAGCTGCTCGTCCAAACCAGGAAACATTTAACGTCTTCCATTCCTTAAGGAAATTTTGGGCTTTAAGAAGAGCTACCTGGAAGTTCAGTGTGTATAGGTTTGATAAAATGGGTGGGATTTGTATTCCCAGGTAGGTGAGGGCATTTTTTTGCCATTGAAACGGAAAGGATTCCTGGCAGCTTGTCACTTCTTGGGGGGGAAGTGAGATATTCAGGGCCTGTGATTTAGTGTGGTTGATCTTTAAGTTGGATATTTTGTTAAAGAGATCGATTTCCTGTAGAAGATTTGGGAGAGAGACACGGGGAGCTTGTAGTGAGAGTAAAATGTCGTCGGCGAATGCCGCAACCTTGTACTCTCTCCCTTTTACCACAATACCCCGAATATCAGGATTGTTTCTTAGTTTGTTGAGGAAGGGCTCTAAAGTGAGGATATATAGAAGTGGTGATAGGGGGCATCCCTGACGTGTCCCGTTCTTGACCGAGAAGGCGCCCGACAGGAGGCCGTTAACTCTAACTGCAGCGGAGGGACCAGAGTACAGGGCCATAATAGAGGAAAGCATACGGTTTCCGATCCCAATCGCCGAGAGAGTTTCGTACATGTAGTCCCAGGCCACCCTGTCAAACGCCTTCTCGGCGTCTAGAGAGAGAAGAAAGCCCTGGGTTTTAGTGGCCGTAATCCAGTGGTGTAAATTTAACGTGCGGATTACGTTGTCTCGGGCTTCTCTACCCGGGACAAACCCTACCTGGTCCAGGGATATAAGGTTTGGTATTAAGGGGAGTAGTCTAATAGCAAGGATTTTTGCGTACAATTTGATGTCTACGTTTAATAGGGATATTGGCCTGTAGTTCGCGACTAATGAAGGATCTTTACCCTCTTTTGGTATGACCGTGATATGGGCCATTAGCATTCTGGAGGGATCAAATTGGGCATCAGCTAATGTGTTGAATGTGGCTAAGAGTGTAGGGGAAAGAATGTCTGCGAATGTTTTATAGTATTGGAGAGTGTATCCGTCGGGACCAGGGCTTTTGCCAAGTTTCATTTGTTTAATTGCCACAGCAATTTCAGTTAAAGATATGGGTTTATCAAGTTCTAGTTTAAGTTGGGGTGATATAGGCTTGGGGCTATATTTGGAGAGGAAGGATTTAATGAGGTCAGATCGGGTTTTCTGTGCGTTTTGAGACCTTTGATCAGGACTAGGGATGAGCCGAACACCCCCCGGTTCGGTTCGCACCAGAACCCGCGAACGGACCGAAAGTTCGCACGAACGTTAGAACCCCATTGACGTCTATGGGACTCGAACGTTCGAAATCAAAAGTGCTCATTTTAAAGGCTAATTTGCATGGTATTGTCCTAAAAAGGGTTTGGGGACCCGGGTCCTACCCCAGGGGACATGTATCAATGCAAAAAAAACTTTTAAAAACGGCCGTTTTTTCGGGAGCAGTGATTTTAATGATGCTTAAAGTAAAAAAAAAAAAGTGAAATATTCCTTTAAATATCGTACCTGGGGGGTGTCTATAGTATGCCTGTAAAGTGACGCGTGTTTCCCATGTTTAGAACAGTCCCTGCACCAAATGTCATTTTTAAAGGAAAAAATCTCATTTAAAACTGCTTGCGGGTTTAATGTCATGTCGGGTCATGGCAATATGGATGAAAATCAGTGAGACAAACGGCATGGGTACCCCCCAGTCCATTACCAGTCCCTTTGGGTCTTGTATGGATATTAAGGGGAACCCCGCACCCAAATTAAAATAAGGAAAGGTGTGGGGCCACCAGGCCCTATATACTCTGAACAGCAGTATACAGGCGGTGCAAACAAGACAGGGACTGTAGGTTTGTTGTTAAGTAGAATCTGTTTGTAATTTTGAACATTTTTAACGTGTTTAGCTCCAGCCAAAAAATCTTTTCTAAGCTTTTTGGAAAACATAGGGAAGGGTTATCACCCCTGTGACATTTGTTTTGCTGTCTTTCCTCCTCTTCAGAAGATTTCACCTCACTTTTTTGTCCCAATGAAAAATGTTTTTTGAAAATTTGGGTTTTTTTGTGGAACAAGGATTGGAAAGCATCAGTGGAAAGGAGAACTTGTTTTCCCATATTAACTCTTACAGGAGAGAATTTCCCTTCCTAGGGGTAGATTTCATCTCACTTCCTGTTGTCTCCTTCCGTTTGCAAGTAGGAGTCGTTTGTAAGTTAGATGTTTGAAAGTAGGGTCCTGCCCTATATACTCAGCAGAAATTTGGGCCTTAGGTGTTGCTGTGGCCACAACACTGTAAGCCCTCACAGGGCCCTGCTGTGAAATATTAGATCAAGAATTGTAATTACATGCCCCTGTTGAACAGGAGCTGAAAAATTAGGCCTTAGGCACTGGTGCTGGTGCCACAACACTGCAACCCCTCACAGACACTCTAGTTGGAACGCAGGAACGAGCCCTGCTGCAAATTATTGCTTCAAAAATTGTAATTACACGCCCCTGTTAGACAGGGGCAGAAAAATTGGGCCTTAGGCACTGGTGCTGGTGCCACAACACTGCAACCCCTCACAGACACTCTAGTTGGAATGCAGGAACGAGCCCTGCTGCAAAGTATTACATCAAAAATTGTAATTACACGCCCCTGTTAAACAGGGGCTGAAAAATTGTGCCTTAGGCACTGGTGGTGGCGCCCAGAACCAAAAATGTTCTTACAAGCTATCAGCGTGATGATTGAGGAGGAAGAGGATAATTACTCAGGGATAGTCACTCAGCATCAGCATAGGCAGTCTTTGAAGGGATCTGAGATTTCAAAAAAAATTATTCGGTTACATCAGCATCAGGTGCTTGGTAGCTGGTGGTGATCCAAGACTCATTCATTTTTATGAAGGTCAGCCGATCGACCGAGTCGGTGGACAGACGCACCCTGTGATCGGTTACCACGCCTCCAGCAGCACTGAATGTGCGTTCCGAAAGAACGCTGGATGCAGGACAGGCCAGTAGCTCAATTGCATACTGTGCAAGCTCTGGCCAGTGATCCATCCTCAAGACCCAGTAACCCAGAGGATTTTCGGTGGGAAAGGTGTCCAAGTCTGATCTTGCCCCTAGGTATTCCTGCACCATGTAAAACAGACGCTGGCGATGGTTGCTGGAACCGATCATACCTTGGGGCTGCGGACCAAAAAATTGTCTGAACGCATCGGTCAGACGGCCACCTTCTCCACCGCTCCTTCTTTGACTGACCGAAGCCTCAGCAACACGTTGTCCAGAAACAGGAGTTTGTAACCTCCCAGTCTCTGGGAACGCGTTGCACAGACCTTTCTGCAAGGCCTCCCGAAGATGTTTCATCCTCTGCTCCCTCTGCGATGGCAAGATAAGGTCCGCAACCTTACCCTTGTAACGTGGATCAAGGAGGGTTGCCAGCCAGTATTGGTCCTTCTCCTTGATACCACGAATACGAGGATCCTTACGCAGGCTTTGCAGGATCAGGGAGGCCATGCAGCGTAGGTTTGCTGAGGCATTCGGTCCGGAGTCCTCTGGGTCACTAAGAACGACATGGTCCGCAGCCACCTCCTCCCAGCCACGTACAAGTCCATGTGTTTCTTGGGACTGATCCCTTAAAGACTGCTGCTGATGCTGAGTGCCAGGCTCCACCTCCATACTGACACAATCTTCCTCCTCCTCCTCTTCCTCCTCGTCCTCTTCCTGTGTGATCGGCGGGCACGCAGGAACACTGTCTGGATAAAGGGGGCCTTGAGAGCTAAGGAAGTCCTCCTCTTCCTGCCTCTGTTCTGCCTCAAGTGCCCTGTCCATTATTCCACGCAGCGTGTGCTCCAACAGGTGGACAAGGGGGACAGTGTCACTGATGCATGCACTGTCACTGCTCACCATCCTCGTGGCCTCCTCGAATGGTGACAGGACAGTGCATGCATCCCTGATCATGGCCCACTGGCGTGGGGAAAAAAAACCAAGCTCCCCTGACCCTGTCCTGGTGCCATAGTCGCACAGGTACTCATTGATGGCCCTCTGCTGCGTGTGCAGCCGCTGCAGCATGGCCAACGTTGAGTTCCACCTGGTGGGCATGTCACAGATTAGGCGGTTCTTGGGCAGGTTAAACTCCTTTTGGAGGTCCGTCAGCCGAGCACTGGCATTATATGACCGGCGGAAATGCACACAGACTTTCCTGGCCTGCCTCAGGACATCCTGTAAGCCCGGGTACCTGCCCAAGAACCGCTGCACCACCAAGTTAAGGACGTGAGCCAAACAGGGCACATGGGTCATTTGTCCCTGTCGGAGGGCAGAGAGGAGGTTGGTGCCATTGTCGCAAACCACCATTCCTGCCTTAAGTTGGCGTGGCGTCAACCACCTCTGAACCTGCCCCTGCAGAGCTGACAGAACCTCTGCCCCAGTGTGGCTCCTGTCCCCCAAGCACACCAGCTCAAGCACCGCATGGCATCTTTTGGCCTGCGTACTTGCGTAGCCCCTTGAACGCCTACGGAGCACCGCTGGTTCCGAGGAAGAGGCCATGGAGGAAGAAGAAGAGGAGGGGGTGGAGGAGAGAGGTGTGTCACAATCAGCATTTTGGAGGCGTGGTGGCGGAACAACCTCCAACACTACTGCACCTTGTCCTGCATCCTTCCCAGCTGCCAGCAGAGTCACCCAATGCGCCGTGAAACTTAGGTAACGTCCCTGTCCATGCCTGCTGGACCATGAGTCAGCGGTAATATGCACCTTACCGCTGACCGCCCTGTCCAGCGAGGCATGGACATTGCCTTCCACATGCCGGTAGAGAGCCGGAATCGCCTTCCGTGAGAAAAAGTGGCGTTTGGGTACCTGCCACTGAGGAACCGCACATTCCACAAACTCACGGAAGGGGGCAGAGTCTACCAACTGAAAAGGCAGCAGTTGAAGTGCTAGCAATTTTGCCAAGCTAGCATTCAACCGCTGGGCATGTGGATGGCTGGGAGCAAACTTCTTTCGGCGGTGCAGCAGCTGGGGCAGGGAAATTTGCCTGGTACAATCTGACGTCGGTGTACCAAAAGCAGATTGCCCACAAGTACTTGGCTGTGACACACCTAATTCTACACCTTCATTCCTCTCACTGCAGGTCTCAGAGAGGACTGAAGGTCTAGTGGGGTTGGAAATCTCAGCTGATGAGGAGCAAGGAGAGATCCTCTTTGTTCTTTGGTGTGGGTCTTTTAGATACGCTTGCCAACGAACTGCATGGCAGGTCAACATATGTCTGGTCAAGCATGTGGTACCCAAGCGGGAGATATTTTGGCCACGCGAGATACGCTTGAGACATATGTTGCAAATAGCAGCGGTGCGATCTGATGCACTCGTCTCAAAAAAGGCCCACACCAAAGAACTTTTTGAATAACGCGCAGAGACTGCAGCGCCCTGCACATGTGGAGCTTTGGGGTGTGATGCAGTCAATGTGCTGCCCTTAGGCTGGCCCCTGGAGGGCATCCTGCCTCGTTGGTGATGTGCTGCCGCCTCCTCCTCCTCCTCCTCCTCCTCCTCCTCCTCCTCCTCTCTCCTATCAGGCACCCACGTTGAGTCAGTGACCTCATCATCCCCTCCCTCCTCATCACTGGAGCAAACCTGGCAGTATGCTGCAGCAGGGGGAGCATGACTGCCAGATTGCTGTCCTTCTTGGGCACCCCCTCTGTCCGCGCTCATGTTACTGCCTTCATCGAGCTCAGTATCGTCATCAGAGCCTTCCAAACGCTGGGCATCCTCCTGGAGCATGTACCCAACACTGTGGTCAAACAGTTCGAGGGAATCCTCATGAGGACATGGTGGAGCTAGGGAAGGAGTCACTGATGACATTGAGCTGAGGGAAGAGGCCGCTGCTTTGCCAGACAAAGCACCCTGGGCATGGGTGAGAGAGGATGAGGAGGATGAGGACGGCTTGGTCATCCACTCGACCAAGTCTTCCGCATGTTGCGGCTCAACATGGCCAGCTGCCGAAAAAAAGGCCAAGCGTGTCCCATGGCCACGTGCTGATGAGGATGCACCGTCTCCACGACCAGCACTAGACACAGAGCCTGCTTGCCCTCTCTTATTGGCTTGTGACTGTCTGCCTCTCCTTCTTGGCCTTCCAGACATACTAATGGCCTGTAGCTGCACTAAGCTGGGATAGAACACCTGTAATTTTCTTCAAGTAGCTTTATATACTGTAACCAGACAAGCCTGCCTGTCAGTAGGAAGATAACAGGAACGGATCTAGCTGAACACTGTGAGCAGGACGCACTGTACTAAATGTAAATAGTCTAGCTGCCTGACCGTGGTACTAATAGGATCAAATAGAACACCTGTAATTTTCTTCAGGTAGCTTTATATACTGTAACCAGACAAGCCTGCCTGTCAGTAGGAAGATAACAGGAACGGATCTAGCTGAACACTGTGAGCAGGACGCACTGTACTAAATGTAAATAGTCTAGCTGCCTGACCGTGGTACTAATAGGATCAAATAGAACACCTGTAATTTTCTTCAGGTAGCTTTATATACTGTAACCAGACAAGCCTGCCTGTCAGTAGGAAGATAACAGGAACGGATCTAGCTGTACACTGTGAGCAGGACGCACTGTACTAAATGTAAATAGTCTAGCTGCCTGACCGTGGTACTAATAGGATCAAATAGAACACCTGTAATTTTCTTCAGGTAGCTTTATATACTGTAACCAGACAAGCCTGCCTGTCAGTAGGAAGATAACAGGAACGGATCTAGCTGAACACTGTGAGCAGGACACACTGTACTAAATGTAAATAGTCTAGCTGCCTGACCGTGGTACTAATAGGATCAAATAGAACACCTGTAATTTTCTTCAGGTAGCTTTATATACTGTAACCAGACAAGCCTGCCGGTCAGTAGGAATTTAACAGGAACGGATCTAGCTGAACACTGTGAGCAGGACGCACTGCACTAAATGTAAATAGCAGGAACGGATCTAGCTGAACACTGTGAGCAGGACGCACTGCACTAAATGTAAATAGTCTAGAAGATAACAGGAACGGATCTAGCTGAACACTGTGAGCAGGACGCACTGCATTAAATGTAAATAGTCTAGATAGAAGATAACAGGAACGGATCTAGCTAAACTGAATACAGTGTATATATATATATGCAACACCTGGGATGCATATATATACACAATACACTGTAAGTGCAGCTAACTGACTGACTGTTCTGCCTAATCTATCTAACTCAAATCAAATGACACTGTCTCTCTCTCTCTCTATCTCTCAGCACACCGCACACCGGAACACACACTACACAGGGCCGCCGTGCAGGCGGCCTTATATAGTGTGGGGTGTGTACTAAATGCCCTGAGCCGTAATTGGCCAAAGCCACCCTGGCTTTGGCCAATTACAGCTCTCTCTACTGACAGCGCTGTGATTGGCCAAGCATGCGGGTCATAGTGCATGCTTGGCCAATCATCAGCCAGCAATGCACTGCGATGCCGCAGTGAATTATGGGCCGTGACGCGCCACACGAATTTAGCGCGAACGGCCCATAACGTTCGCAATTCGGCGAACGATCGAACAGCCGATGTTCGAGTCGAACATGGGTTCGACTCGAACACGAAGCTCATCCCTAATCAGGACATAAGTTATATAGTTTTGAGTAAAAAGTCTCAAATTCTCTAGCTATTTCCTCGTTCTTGACCATGAGATCCCCCTTGGAATTGCGTAGGTGATGTATTCTGGTAGAGGTTTTAGAGGATTGGACCGAACGTGCCAGCAGGCGACCACACTTGTTCCCTTGCTCGTAAAAGATTCTCTGGGAGAGAATGTAGCGTCTACTAGAGCGTCTGTCCAGTTCTATTTTTAAGAGAGAGCGTGCGTGGGATAGTTCTTGTAAAGTGGCGGCTGCTTGTGTCTGTTTGTGTGCTCTTTCCAGGGATTTAATAGTTCCGATAAGTGAGTTAATAAGTTCTTGGTTCCGTTTTTTGGTTTTAGCTGCCAGTGACATCAGCTCCCCCCGGACCACACACTTATGAGCTTCCCATAGGGAGATAGGAGATATTTCAGGTGACGCATTCTCAGCAAAGTAGTTGAGGATGCATGTGCGTATGTGATCTAGGGAGACCGGATCCCCCAGCAGTGAAGGGTTAAATCGCCATACTTTAGTTCGGGGGTGGATTTCAGGGAAGGTTAAAGTGACCGTGATGGGGTGGTGGTCTGATAAAAACATGGGTTCTATCGTAGACTGATTTAAAAAAGAGAGATCGGATTGGGAGAGGAAAAAATAGTCTATTCTGGAATATTTTTGGTGTGGGGCAGAGAAAAATGTGTAATCTTTTACTGTGGGTGATAGTGTGCGCCATGTGTCATGAAGAGTCAGGTTTTGCAATTGGGTTTTGATCTGGCGTAGGGCCTTGTATGTTAGGGCAGAAGAGCCTGATGATGAGTCCATTAGTGGATTTAGGGGTACGTTGAAATCTCCTCCAAGGAGAACTAATCCTTCCTGGAAGGTTGTCAGTCGGTCGCAGATGTCTCTGAAGAAGGAGACTTGATGTTCATTGGGACAATAGACGTTTGCCAATGTGATTGGTTTATTTGCGTATTTCCCTTTAAGGAAGATATATCTACCCGCCGGGTCAATTAATGAGTCTGAGAGTAAAAAGTTTGCGTGTTTGGAGATTAATATTGAGACACCTTTCGTTTTGGCATCTGGGTTAGTGGCGTGGTGAGCTATACGATATGTATTGTTGGTAAGCTTAGGTATTGTGTCGGAGCGGAAGTGGGTCTCTTGCAAAAAAATAAAATGGGCTTTATGTTTAGAGAGAGATGTCAAGACCTGGGAGCGTTTCTCAGGAAGGTTAAGACCTTTCACATTGAGGGATATACATTTTAGCGTTAATGAAAGATCAGGTAATGATTGTGAGTGCATGGTTATACACTTGTTTGCTTCTGGGGGTCAGGCCCTACCAAAGTGCAATTCGGTAAGTCGTGGAGGATAATGTGGGAGGGTTGTCAGGGGGGGGGCTGAACAGGGTTAGTGAACCCCCGGAGCCAAGAAGCCGAACAAAAAAGAGAGAAAAATAGCAAAGGGAGGGAGAAGAAAAAGGAGGGGGAAGAGAAGAGAAGAGAGGGAGAGGAGGGATGCAGAGAAATAAAGTAAAAGTTGGTTTAGAGTGTAGGGAGCAACGAAGGAAGGGAACGAGAAAAGGAAGTGGTAAGAAGAGGAGGAGAGAAAAAAGAGGAGTAAGTAGGGTAAAATAAGACAAGGGAGAAGGTAGGAATCGATTAGGGAGGATACACCAGAGGCGAGGTTTAGAAAATCTGCCTCGCCTAGGGGGAGAAAAAAGGAGTTCTGGAGTATCAGCTGGTGTCCTTAGGGACTTGCTGTGTGGGGGAGCGAGAAAAGACGGGGAACCTCGATCGGGTGTGGATCGGGGGACAGATCCGCCTCTCTGCTTAAGTGGAGAAATATAAGTTGAAGGTTTATAGTTTTGTGTTTATGTGATTTTAAGGGGGAGCCCACCTAACATTATATTCTACTATTGAACCACCGGTGTCACGGTAAAGTGATCCGTGAATAGAAACATAATACAATCCTCAGAAAAACAAAAACTTAATACAACATAGTAGAGGTAACCTATAGGTTGTATCCGTTACCTAATCAGCCATGTATTGAGCTTATCCAACATAGAGGAGAAAATAACAGTGTAATCCCCCTAGAACAGACCTAAAAATAATAACAAGAATACTGATAACCGCTATCCGGTGCACATTGTGGGAGATATATCGAACATAAATTTTTCCCTGCTAGGCGGAGAGCTAATCACTATCTTTAGAGGTGAGAGCTAGAATGGCAGTTCTCGTGAGGGGGGTCAAGGGTGAGGGTGGAGGAGGGGAGGGCTGGATGGGTGGGGGGAATATGATGTAGGGGGCGTTGGGAGGAAGAGGGAAGGAAGGAAGGAGGGAAAGGGAGGATGGATGGTGTGGGACAGGGGATACTAAAAAGAAAGAAGAAAAAAAAATTTTTATCCACATTTGAACGTCAGGATCATAATGCGCGATCAAGAGGTTGTAAGGTTATAGCTTATTAGATACCCCCTATGGGGAACCCATTCATCAGGTAGAGCTTATTGTATGTGTTCTAGTTCCTGTGATAGGTGGATAGCTCACTGAGGACCAGGGACGTCCGGGTTAGTGAAAACTCTCCTACCCACTACAAGTGTAGGTTGCGTGGGAAGTGGTTAAAATCAAAGTGAAAGGTTGGAACCCCCCTAAGGGGCTCTTCGGATCGGGTAAGGACCCCGTCCCTGGTGGTCAGGATAGTCATGCGTTTACCTTTGCTAAATACATAAAATCGTTTACCTTAATGATATCGCTCTTTAACCATTGTTTTTAACTGTTAATGATATACATGCTTTATCTTCTATTGTGGATAATGAAGGAGTACTCAACCTTATCTTATGGAGGTAGAGGGAAGGCAGACCCCAGTCTGTTCTGTAGGCTATTCGAGTTAAGTGATTCTGGGGTGTGTGCATTTGTGGAAAAGATCGGTAAGGTCTGCTGTACCTCCACCCCCGGCAAGATTACTCAAGGCCTAAAAAGAACAGAAGAAAAAAAAAAAAAAAAAAAAAAAAAAAAAAAAGGGGGAGGGGGGAGGGGGGGATTTGAGGATCTGATCTTCTGAGTCCTGAATGTCATTTTCCAGAGGGAGACTTGACCAGTTTGTGAGGCGTGAGAAAGTGCCTGTATCTCATACAAGGGAAAAATCGGGTAGGGGCGAATCGGGTGAGAAATGTCAGGGGATAACAAGTAGTTGCATTCCTGATGTATAGCTTAAAGCACGATAGGAGATCAGGGGGAAGTGTTCATCGGGGGTTAAGACAGTAACTCACTGTTGCTGCGGCATGGCTGGGCGGGTGACGTCAGTCCTCCGGATGATTGCGTCCCGGGGGGGACAACGGAGCACAAGCAGGGCTTCGTTGGTAGAGATCTCGACGAGATGAGTGTGCTTTCGGGGATGCCGATCCTGCCTTGCGTCTGCGTGTTCTCTGGCGTGGTGCTTTCGGGGATGGGTTGAGGGTAACCGGATGCCATGGTTCCGAGGGGAAGAAGAGGTCATACCATTCCGGAAGTTCAATCCGTGGGATATCGAGTTGATCGCAGAAGTTCTTCAGGTCCTCTGGTGTGCGGAGAATGGCAGAGCGTCCCCTGGTGGACGCAGTTAGGGCAAAGGGAAATTTCCAGCGATACTGGATGTTCCTGGCGCGTAGTGCATCTAATAAAGGTCTTAGGGCTCTTCTGTTTTGTAGTGTAATCTGTGATAAGTCCTGAAAAAGCTTTACTTCGGTCCCATTAAAGATTACTCGGCCTCTTTCCCTGGCTTTCCGTAGGATTTCCTCTTTAAGGGGAAAGTTAACCAGACAACACACAATATCTCTGGGTGGTTCATTCTCCCTGGGCTGGGGGCGTAGAGCACGGTGGGCCCTCTCCATATCTATGGGTGAGTCTGCTGGTCGTCCTATTAGGTCATTGAATAGAGTACACAGGGTTTGCTGTATTGAGTTTGGATCAATACTTTCAGGTATCCCCCTTACTCTTATGTTATGGCGTCGGCCGCGATTATCGAGGTCCTCGACGTGCCTATGGAGTTCGAACATTTGGGAGAGTTGTGAGTCATAGGCAGATTGGACCTGGCGGATGGCTGCTGCGTGAGTCACGGTTGTTTGTTCTACCGTGTCAATGCGGTGTGCGATCGCCTGCATGTCCGACTTTAAGTCAGCAATAGCTGCCGTCACCGTGCTTTTAATGTCCGATGCTACTTTTTCCAGGTCGAACAGGTTTAGCATGTGTGCTCGTCCGGCATCGGTTGTGGGAGTGACAGAACTCATGGTCTGCATGTCAGATAGCTCAGTAGGAGAGGCCGGAGCCTGGGCCTGTGAGGCCGCGTGTGACAGTCTTTGTGTGCGAAATATGTCAGGGATGTTTCTGCTCAGCTGCGTACCTGGATCTAATGTGATCCGAGACGATGAGGAACTCCGGGTGGATCTGCTCATGCTGAATTCAGGGTGTGGGCTCCCCTTCAAGCTAAGATCTGTCCCCGGATCGCAGGAGCTCTTGGCTTATGCTGCCATCTCGGTCTCCGTCCAGGCCACGCCCCGTGTGCTGTTTTTTACTTCCTGCTTTGCAGGGAGAAAAAATAGCACATTGCTGCTGTCAGAAGAGAGCCCTGTGTATGTTTACATACACAGGGCAATCTTTGGTAATTACCAAAGCCAATCGTCGGGTGCTGGCGACCAGTTAGCGGCTGGCACCTGCTGATTGGTTCATGCTGCAGCCAATCGCTGCACAGCCAGTACGTGATCTGGCACAGAGCGGCCGCCCTGGCACAGTATATGTGTAGCAGGCAGTCGTAAAGTGGTTAAGGTTAAACTGCTTCTCTTCCAGTCTCACTGTGTGGCCCTGTGGCTTCTTACATTCCCTAAAACTGTATAGTTTTCTTCCTACCCTGGGATCACTATTGAGGTATTTGTTTACCCCATCGTGTCTCCTCTCAAGCATCTCTTCCCTGGGAAGAATACGTTTAGTGCTTGTAGCCATTCCTCGTAATTGAAGTCCTCCAGTCCCCTTAATAATGTTGTCCTTCTCTTTTTCTAGTTCCAGCACATCCTTCCTGAGGATTGGTGATCAGAACTGGACAGAATACTCCAGATGTGACCGAACCAAAGTTTTATAAAGTGGCAGGATTATAGGTTTATCTCAGGAGTAAATTCTATTTTTATGCATGTCAATATTCTGCTGGCTTTGCTTGCTGCTGCTTGACATTGCATGCTATTGCTCAGTCTGTCTTCTACTAGGACCTTCTACTAGGATCTTTCTTCATCCTGGATTCCCCCAGAGGTTCCCCCCCTAGTTAGTAATTTGCATTTATATTTTAAGGCCCCAAGCGCATTACATTTTTTAGCATTAAACCTCAATTGCCATGTAGTTGTCCAGCCCATTATTTTATTCAGGTCTTCTTGTAAAGTTTTTATATCCTGTTGTGAAGGTATTTCCCTACTTATTTTTGTCTCGTCAGCAAAAACGGAGATCGAGCTATTTAAGCTGACCTCTATACCATTTATGAACAAATTGAACAGAATTGGTCCCAGGACAGGGCCTTGGGGTACACCACTTACCACTCCAGAGCAGTCTGAGTGCATGTTATTTATCACCACCCTTTGGACACGTCCCCGTAACCAGTTTTCTATCCATGAATAAACTCAATGGTCCATGCCTACAGACCTCAGATTGTAGATTAAGCATTTGTGGGGAACTGTATTGAATGCTTTAGCAAAATCCAGGTACACCACATCCACAGGTCTTCTGTTATCTAGATGGCAGCTCACATCCTCAAAGAATGTTAACACACTGGTCTGGCAGGAACGACCCTTCGTAAAACCACGTCGATTACTGCTAATGATACCGTTTCCATCAGCAAATTCTTGAATATAATACCTTATTATCCCCTCCAATTGTTTACATACTATCAACATTAGACTGACTGACCTGTAGTTTCCTGGTATACGTCTCTACTCTTTTTTTGAATTTCCGTACCACGTGGGCTTTTTCTCCAATCAGCAGGTACCATTCCTATCAGTATGCTGTTTATAAAGATTAGGAATAGAGGTCCGGCTATGACTTGACTGAGTTCTTTGAGGACTCTCGGGTGTAAACCACCCGGTCCTGGTGATTTATTTCTGTTAAGCTTTTCTAGTCTTTTCTGGACCCTGGCTTCTGTAAGCCACAAGAGCACATCCCGTGATGTGTTCCTAACAATACAGTTGTGGTTGTTATACCCCTCCTTTTCCCATGTAAAAACTGAGAAGAAAGCATTCAGTATAGTCGCCTTCTCCTTGTCATTTGTAATAATCTTCCCTTCATCATCCTTTATGTGGCCAATATGAGCTGATGTTGCTTTTTTACTGTTAATGTATTTAAACAGTAATATGCTTTATTCCATATGCCTCACACTCTAACAACTTCCTGTAGCAATCACCTCCCCTCACAGGTTTTGCTTCCCAAGCCTATTCTGACACTTCTCTGTAAAAATCATATTTTTTTTGCTAGAAAAGTACTTAAAACCCCAAAATATTATATATGTTTTTAAGCAGAGGCCCTAGAGAATAAAATTGTGAGTGTTGCAATTTTTAATGTCACATGAGATTTGCGCAGCAGTTTTTTAAATGCAAATTTGTTGGAAACATTTTTTTGGTACAATAAAAACGATGATATTATGTTGATTAAATAGGTACCTAACATGAAACACATTACAATTGCACACGCTCATGGAATGGCGACAAAGTACATTACTTAAAAATGCCCATAGGAGCCGCTTTAAAAAAAAATTACAGGTTACCAGTTACAAAGGAAGTCTAGCGCTAGGAATTATTACTCTTGCTTAAAAAAAAAAAATGTATTATTTATTTGATTTTTTTATTTTTACACTGTGTCTCTTTATTTTTTTACACTTTTATTGCTGTCACAAGGAATGTAAACATCCGTTGTGACAACCATCAGTGGTGACAGGTCCCCTTTACTGAGACATCTGGGATCTATTAGGGCCCAGATGTCTCCTCTGATCTTAACAGCATCAGATCAGACCAAGATCGGTCTGATTCGATGCTTGTACAAGCTAGCAATAGCTTGTAAACAGAACACTGAAACCAGAAGTGACCTATCCCATAAAAGCGGTTAGGATGGCTTTTATATTTTAGGGAATCGCCGACTGAAAAGAAAAATATCTGGATAATGCCTGTAGCTGCAGGCATCATCCTGGAATAACCCCTTCAACTAGCAGATGTACGGGTATGTCTTTTTTGGGGTAGGTATTAAACCCGCCTTATTTCTCATGAATATCTTTAAAATGACAAGATACCATGGAAAACTCACATTGTAATTAGTAGGTGCAGTGTAATGTCCCCCTGTTCTAGGCCTCAGGGGCCAACTAGTGCAACCCACATATTGTAAAGTACATACAGTACAAAAAATGTTGTAAACAACATTCGATGTGCCACAATTCATATAATCTTTAATGGGGTAATTTCCCCCCCATCACCAAAGACTGAATTTGCAATATTTGCAGGTATTTTTGCCACATCTGTAAAAGTTCTTATAAGACAGCAAATGTACCTGTGCATCCAGGAGAAAAGGACTTTTGGTATGGGAAGTAAATAAACAATGAAGCCCATGCCAAACAGATCCCAGTAAGTGTAGTCACCCTGCTATAAACAGGGGCTTTCGGCTAAATTTAGTTTTTGGCTGGGGTGACAGTCGGCCCAGGCTGATTTGTATGATACTTCACATGGTCTTTCCCTAAGCCCAGTATGGTTGTGATTTCTAGACATGTGCTGTTTGTTTAGTTCCGAATTAAAATTCGGACAAATTAGAATTTTTCCGAGACTTAGGTGTATGCGAATTTCCCAATTAAAATAGTACCGAATTGAAACTAATCCGAAATAACGAAAAATGTATATATATATATATATATATATATTGGTTGGTCACGTTAATTGTGTACAATGGATATTTAGTGGCAATATGTAACCAGTGGATGGCACTGGATGTGGACGGATAAAAGACTCTATATTAGCCACTGTAGGAAGTATAAGAACGAATTGTAAAATAAGGTTAATCCTTTATAGAATAGGAGAGAGTTGTGTGCAGTCATATTTATTTATTATTTACAATTAATGGTACTGATGATATTTTCTGTCACATTTGTATATACATATACACTTTGGTGGTAAACTGGTTTTCTTGTTACGGGATAATTATCCCATTGGGCATATATACACTTTATTACACGGGTTTGCCCAAGCACACTTATTCACTACTAGGAGAGCACATAATTAATTTTGAGCTATATAGCTAATACATAACAGATACGTACCCATATAGGTAGCGCCACTTGCCCCTACCCACACATATCTTCATGGTTGTGATTTCTAGACATGTGCGGTTCGTTTAGTTCCAAATTAAAATTCAAACGAATTTTTGTTTTTCCGAGATTCGGATGTATCCAAATTTCCGAATTAAAATAGTACTGAATTGAAACGAATCCGAAATAATGAAAAAAAAATTAGGATTCTAATAGTTTTCGAATCGTTTTCTAATACTTTTTAAATTTGGATAGTTTTCAAATTTCCAAAGAGAATAAAATAGAATAGAAAATAAACAGATAGGATAGAAAAAAAAAATGTTTTTCTATTCTATTCCTCTATTCTATTTTATTCTCTTTGGAAATTGGAAAACTATTCAAATTCGAAAACTATTCGAAATTGATTCAAAAACTTTTTGAATCTATCCGAATTCGAGTTAGAAAAATTTGAATAGATTTGAAAATGAATAAACAAAATGAATTCCGAACACGAATTAAATGAATGAAACAAATTTAACTAAACAAATGTATGTAAATAACGAATCAAAACGAAACAAATTTTTTCGTTTTGCAAATGTCTAGTGATTTCTCACTGCTGCCAGTAAGTGGCAATGGTACCACTGGAAATATGAGATTTCATAACGAGGATGTTATATAACAAAGAACCAGTAGGTTCAGGCCACTGGTATATACTGGGGGGAACATATAAATATTTGGGGCAGGCCTTGTGATCTCTCTCTTCCTCACAGGCTCAGTCCTGGGGAGGTGCTGCTGAACTGAACTATCTATTAGGCCTAATAGCCTGAGTGGGACCTGCCATGTACTCTAGAAGTAAAATAGGACCAAAATGGTCCTGGAGCTGTCATGCCTGTTAATGGGGGAAGTTGAGCCGAGAAGGGGAGGACCCTTGTCATCGCAGAGGCCTGGTAACTTACTTGCAAAAGGACACACTGAAGCCTAAGAAACAGAGTAGGGGTCACTGGAACCAGCAGGAGAGAGCAAAGCCTGCGGACCAGCTAGAATTCCATTTACAGGCTCCCTCTCTCTGCCACTTCACCCCGCTGCACTTATCCCCCCCCCCTTGCAAACCCGATCTCCTGCAGCTGTCAGCTTCCCTCCCCTGCCCTTCTGCCAACTTTGGGAGCTACAGGGCAGCAACAGAGGGATCCGGGACCCTCTTCACCCCCCCTAGTGAGTGCTGGGCACCCCCTTACCTGAAGCTGCTGGGTGGCTCTCCGTCCTCCCCTCCCGCCGGCTGCAGCCACTTCCTTTCCAGAAAGAATACAGACAGCAATCACAGTACTGATCACTACTGTATTCATTAATCACTGACACATAGTAAACTGTGTTTACTATTTGTCAGTTTGTAAAAGAAATATAGTAAACACTATTTACTATATTTCATATTATGAATGAATAGGAGCCTCTATACAGACTCCTATCTCATTCATCCATAGTGCAGCTCAGGCAGCAGAGAAAGGGACTGTCTTCAGTCCCTTTCTATGTAACAAAAAAAAGACATTAGAGGTATGTTTAAAACCCTGGTGTCTTTCCAAAGCCACCCCCCCCAAAAAAAACAAAAAACAAAAAAACAAATGTAAAAAAATATATATTAAATAAATAATATAAAATTAAAAAATAAAATTGTACCTGTACATAAAAATAACATAAAATAAAAACAATAATAAGAGCCCTTTCACGTGGGCAGATCCACCTGCTCGGCGGGGAGATCTGTCCTCTATTGGGGAGTTGGATGGAAACAAACCTCCTGTCCATTTCCATCCAACTGCCATCCGATCCAGCAGACAGATGGGGAAAAGATCCCCCATCTATCTGTTTTTGGCTGATAGGATTGGATCGGATGGTGGCGGGTGTCAATGAACAGGAAGGGGTGGGACAAATGTAGATGGGAACTTTACTATGTGCATACCATGTATGTACTTTTGTATAGTTTGTAACATGTTAAAATGGTCAAGCTGGGTATAATGTTTATACAGTATCTCACAAAAGTGAGTACACCCCTCACATTTTTGTAAATACTTTATTATATCTTTTCATATGACAACACTGAAGAAATGACACTTTGCTACAATGTAAAGTAGTGAGTGTACAGCTTGTATAACAGTGTAAATTTGCTGTCCCCTCAAAATAACTCAACACACAGCCATTAATGTCTAAACCGCTGGCAACAAAAGTGAGCACACCCCTAACTGAAAATGTTCAAATTGGGCCCAATTAGCCATTTTCATTCCCTGGTGTCATGTGACTAGTTAGTGTTACAAGGTCTCAGGTGTGAATGGGCAGCAGGTGTGTTAAATTTGGTGTTATCCCTCTCACTCTCTCACACTGGTTACTGGAAGTTCAACATGGCACCTCATGGCAAAGAACTCTCTGAGGATCTGAAAAAAAGAATTGTTGCTCTACATAAAGATGGCCTAGGCTATAAGAAGATTGCCAAAACCCTGAAACTGAGCTGCAGCAAGGGGGCCAAGATCATACAGCGGTTTAATGGGACAGGTTCCACTCGCCATGGTCGACCAAAGAAGTTGAGTGCATGTGCTCAACGTCATATCCAGAGGTTGTCTTTGGGAAATGGATGTATTAGTGCTGCTAGCATTGCTGCAGAGGTTTAAGGGGTGGGGGGTAAGCCTCTTAGTGTTCAGATGGTGTCAAGCCTGTGTGGCGGCAACCAGGTGAGGAGTACAAAGACAAGTGTGTCTTGCCTACAGTCAAGTGATGGGAGTATCGTGGTCTGGGGCTGCATGAGTGCTGCAGGCACTGGGGAGCTACAGTTCATTGAGGGAACCATGAATGCCAACATGTACTGTGACATACTGAAGTAGAGCATGATCCCCTCCCTTCGGAGACTGTGCCAGTGGGCAGTTTTCCAACATGATAATGACCCCAAACACATCCCCAAGATGACCACTGCTTTGCTAAAGAAGCCAAGGGTAAAGGTGATGGACTGGCCATGCATGTCTCCAGACCTAAACCCTATTGAGCATCTGTGGGGCATCCTCAAACGGAAGGTGGAGGTTCTCAAGGTCTCTAACATCCACCAGCTCCGTGATGTTGTCATGGAGGAGTGGAAGAGGACTCCAGTGGAAACCTGTGAAGATCTGGTGAACTCCATGCCCAAGAGGGTTAAGGCAGTGCTGGAAAATAATGGTGGCCACACAAAATATTGACACTTTGGGCCCAATTTGGACATTTTCACTTAGTGGTATACTTACTTTTGTTGCCAGCGGTTTAGACATTAATGGCTGTGTGTTGAGTTATTTTGAGGGGACAGAAAATTTACACTGTTATACAAGCGGTACACTCACTATTTTACATTGTAGCAAAGTCTCATTTCTTTAGTGTTGTCACATGAAAAGATATAATAAAATACTTACAAAAATGTGAGGGGTGTACTCACTTTTGTGAGATACTGCATATGCCTTGAAGTCATTTTGTATACAATATGTGTTATGTATCCAACTATTTGACCTCCGGAAGGTTTTACCTCCTTTATGATCAGGGCATGTTTTACTATTCAGCTCTGTGCTACTTTAACTGGCAATTGTTTGGTCATGCAACACTGTACCCAAATGAGTTTTTTTTTTCACACAAATAGCGCTTTCTTTTGGTGGTATTTAATAACCACTGGATTTTTTATTTTTTGCTATATAGACAAAAAATACTGAAAAATGTTGAAACAAAAAAATTGATCTTTCTTCATAAATTTGGACCAAAATGTAGTCTGCTACTATTCTTTGGTAACAAAAATAACCCAAATCAGTGTATCCTATTTACTCTGTGTTATAGAGACTCTACATACTATAGTATATATATTTGAAAATTGATCAATCTTGATTTACTGAAGGCCTATCTTATTTCCTGAGGCCCTAAAATGGCAGGACAATACAACACCCCCCCAAATCACCCCCCCTTTTGGGTTGTTGTGGAAACAAGGATTGGTGATAAAGTTTCAGTGGAGACATCTTTTTCCCATGATAACTCTTTCAGGAGTCAATTTCCCTTCCTAGGGGTAGATTTCCTCTCACTTTCTGTTGTCTCCCTCCGTTTGTAAGTAGGAGCAGTTTTGTAAGTCAGATGTTTGTAACTAGGGGACCGCCTGTATTTAGTAAGAAGCATGGAGAGTTTTCTGAAGTTGTAGTTTTTTGTCAAAATTTTTGGGAAAATGAAGAAAATAAATAAAATCATTTTTCTTTTACTTTACCATACTGTCATCAGTGAGATGAAAATCATTTTTTTATTCAAACATTAATTTAATGGTTTCCCCAAACAGTAACATGCA